>NC_079134.1:16293844-16604144 GCF_945859705.1 Episyrphus balteatus | reverse complement strand
AAGTCGCACACCATACCAGGTTAACATGTTTGTTGCTGGGTAAGCCTAAAAACAATCTTTCCAATTCACGATTTTAACATTTATAAACATTTTTCCCAGATTCGACGAAAAGGATGGCCCTGAATTGCATTACATTGACTATTTGGCCAATGCAAAAGATGTCAAATATGGTGGACAAGGATATGGAGGTCTATTTTGTGCAAGTATCTTTGATCGGTATCATCATGCCAATATTACCCAAGAGGAAGCTTATGATGTTATGAAGAAATGCGTTGTCGAGATTCAAAAACGTTTGATTGTTAATCTGCCTTCATTTAATATTGCAGTAGTCGATAAGAATGGCATTCGAAATCTCGATCAAATTACAGCAAACAGTTTAATTGGTTATGCAGCATAAAATTTTGAATTGTTTGTAAAACTGTTTTTATATTAAAAAAAAGAAAGAAAGAAAAAATAAATGTAAAGAAATCAATCATGTTTGGTATTTGGTAAAAAATAGAATAAAACTAAGCATTTTTAATCACATTCAAAAAGATAGTATCATTTGAGACGTTCAGAATAATAATGGGTCAAGTCCATTTGAAATTTGTGCACTATTTTGAACTTTGAGAAGCTTTTTCTCATGATCCTGAACCTTGCACACAATTTGTCTGCTGAGGTTTGGACAGCAAAACTCGTCTGATTTTAAAAAAAAGTTATGACCAAAAAACACCAAAAAATTAATTTAAAAATGTTTGGACTTTCGTGACCACTGTAATATTCTTGAGTTTTTTATTTGTCTTTAAAAAAAGTTATGGAGACTTTAATAATTTTTAAATAAAAAAATAATTTAAATGAATCAAAAACTTTTTCTGAGCTATCGTGGTTAAGAAAAGAACAAATAGATAAAGCTCAGAAAAGGTTTTAATGTTGCACGCGCAACAAGTTCGTCTCAGAGAATGAATAACTTTAAAGAAAAATGAATACAAAACGCTTTACACATAGAAACACACACGAAAGCGCACAAAGAAATTAAAATAGAAAATTAAAAAGGCGTCCTCCCATTTGGAAAATATTTAATCTTTTCGCCATATTTTTCTTGTTAAGGTTAATACAAATTTGAAAAAAATGTGGAGTATAGATTTTTTTACGACCAATCTATTAACGTATATTTCGAAATCGGTCCATAAATAGGGTTTTTGCGTTTTTTTGCCATAACTTTTATGTTAAGACAAATAAAAAAAAAAAACTAAAAAATATCGCCCCTAGGTTTTGATTAATCGAAGCGATTGCCACAGTGGTGACGAAATTCCAAAAATTTTTAAATTAATTTTTTGGCGTTTTTTGCGTTTTTTGGTCATAACAATTTTGTTAAGATAAATAGAAAAAAATCAAAAAATATCACCCCTAGATTTTGATTTAACTAAGCGATTGCCGTTTAATTTTTTTTTAAATCAGACGAATTTTGCGACTTTGGTGTCTGTTCAAACCTCAGCAGACAAATTGTCTGCAAAGTTCAGGATCATTTTTTCTCAAGAACTAAAGGCACTTTTGAAATAAATGTTTTATAGATCAGTACCTCTATATCTCAAGAATTTCTTTCTTTTATACTATTTGATATAAAACAAAACAATTCAAACCTTAAAACGTTCAAGGTACAACCTATAGAAAAGTGAATTTTATTATTATTCTGAACGCCTCATTTAATGTTATAAAATTGATTTGTGAATAAAATTTAACACCAAATGCATTGCTTCTTTTTGAAAAAAAATAGTTAAAATAAGCTCCTAACTTATTTCATCAATATTTTGCTCAAAATAAAAGTTTAGAGTATTCAAAATAGTTAAACAAAATTTTTACTGATGGATTTTACTGTAAGCTATAACAGAGCCCTCAGTTTGATTCTTGACTATTGACGGATAAATCTTAGAGGTGGTAAAGTCATTTTTCTACTGAGACGCAGGTTTAAACTTTTCTTAAATTTCGGCTAATCGCAGCTTTTTAGGACTTGAAAAGCAATTAAGGAAATATGTAGACGAACCAAGGTCATCCTTTATAAAACTCATCATGGCTCTTTTATATTGTTACTCTCTTTCTCAGTCGAATGTATAGACTCCAATGCTCGGCAGGAGACTAGGAGAACGGGGACAAGACATTTTTCCATTGAAAGGTGACCCTTAATTACTTGAAGTCTTAAATTAGATATGACTACTTGACTTGATTTCAAACTGGTCAATGAGACTATTATCTACGACCTTAATGCACCTTACACCTGTAGTGCTACAAAAAAAAAATAATAATAAAACTTTAATGCACTTTTACAGTCATCTTTATTTCTACACAAAATATTAATGACATAAAAGTACTATCATGAAGCCAAACCATTTCCATTCACTTCATTCTCGTCCAATTTACTATTGTCAACATTCGCTGGCCAATCCAAATCAATTCCCACCACATCCAAGGCAATTATATCAATTGGTTGTCCAATAATCGATGCAAAACTTGGACTAGTCCTGCCAAAATCTCCATGCACCAACTCTTTAATGTAAGTTCCCGCTTGACTAATTATATCTATAATTAAAATCTTTGGATTTTGTTCATCCACCCATGCTTTTGTACTGTATATTGTCCTTGGTCTTGAAAGCAACGGTCGACGATGTAACACTCTAATCGGTGTTATCTGTTCAATATCAAATCCATTAGGTAAATCTAGTTTTTTAAGTACTTCCACAGTAATTGGTTGTTCGATAACACACATTGCTCTATAGAATTTTTTCTTTTTCTCTTCGCCAGTTTTGATGTGAACCAAATCGTCACGCAAAACCATTTGCAAGTTCTTTACAGAAATACTTGCAGATTTTTCAATTTCCAATTCGATGTCATGAGCTAAGGTTTTTGGCAATGTCATTCTCTTGGAATTCGGTATTTCCAAGACAAAAGGACGACCTTGTCCCAGACACCGAACATCGACATCTTCTCGACCACTTGAAGAGAAGATTATTTTACCCTCTTCCACTCCAAAGTGTTTAGCGATATTTCGTATAATGATTTCTTGGATACTATCTTCCATGACACGTTTGCCTTGGAGCACCCAAGGGGAATGGGATAGCTTCCGTGACAACTTTCTGTATCTTCCAGCTACAAACACACAAGGACCCGCCAATGTTACTTCTTTAAGGATTAAATACGAATTTGGAATGGGACATGGGACTTCAAATTGCTTGGCAAATGTATCAGCAGACAGTTTCGAGGGAATAAACATTTTTTCCATATAAGCTCTAGTAATAAGCTGTTTCTTACCTTTTGCATTTTTCATAGAAAATACCGATTCATTTACCTTCAACAACTTGGCAACGTCGTTCTCCTCATCGGGATGATCGAGGAATACATTGATTAGTATACCTTCGCTGTTGTAAGTTTTGTTAAGCTTTTTGCATATAATTGGGTTTAAAATAAGCTTGGCAGCTTCTTTTAAAGGAACATCCGGTGATCGTTCTTCGTCGATTTTGCTTCCAAATTTTTTCATCAATGCAAACCACATGGATAATTGACGAATTTGCAAGAGCATTGGCATTGACAAAGCAATTCCAATTTGCTGGCAATCAAATTGATCAATATTGCAGCAAGTGATTTTGTCAATGATTTCTTGTTGGAATTCTTCAGAGAATAAACCCAAACATGTCGAACATGGATTTGGACGTGATTTCTTTGACAATACTTCGTTGTCATCGGGAATTGTTAATTTAACATTTAACTGGAATAATAAAAATCTGGTAAAAAGGATTGGTTTAATAAAAATTTAGGTAAGTTATGTCTACTTTTTCGAAAGATTCTTTCATGTCTTGGTATTCAGAACCTCTAGCTTTTAAGTAACGTAGTTGACATATTTGACAAACGCCACATTCTTTGAGGAAGTCGGTTAATTCTTGATTATTCATCTTTAATTGATGAAATTAATTCTTTTTTAAATGCAAAAAAATAAATGAAAACGCGTGTTTGAAAATTTTCCAAAGATTTCAAAACAAAATCAAAGGAAAACATTGCAGTTTGCAGACAATGCTGCAAAGCATTTTGACAGGAGTTTGACACTTTAAGTGATTAAGTGATGCCAAGATATTTGTTTGTAAAATTTATATTTTTCTAATGCCGTTTTCCATTTGTTAAAGAGAGTATACTCCAGATTCACGCTTTTAAGACTATTTTATTGTACTGACACGTCTGAAAACTTGCCAGTTGACAGTTTTTGTGTGTCAAATTAACTGAATTATATTCAATCACTCCACTTAAAATAAAAATAATTTTAATAATTTTTATTATTTTTGTTATTTTTTTCTTCGTGTTAATTAATGATCTATATGGATCAAGTGGAATAGTAAAAAACGGCTATTAATTGTGTGCAGAAAAATGCCTTTCTGAGATGTGTGTTTATTTCTATTTTATTATTTATGTATAGGGGTATTCACGATCCGGTGTAACAAAAAGGTGTGAAAATGCAAAATTTTGTTTTCTACTGCTACAACTACAATAGACAAATTTTGCACCATTGTATTTTATTTTTGCAATAGGGTTAGGGTATAGCAAAAGTGTAAAAGTGTAAACAAATTTTAGTCTGTATATTTGGTTGTTTTATTTGAAGAAAATGTTACACTTTTGCACTTTTACAACGATACAAGACCATTTGCATCGAATCGTGAATACCCCTTATGTTCTGTAATTTCTGAAAATTGTTCTGTTGAGATTTCGAAAGCATTTCGTTGTTCTGGTGGAAACCGACGACAAATTTCGTTTCGCATCAGCAGCGTACTAGGCTTTAAAATCGATTTTTTTAAAAGGAATTCGACATTAATAGCAACAGACCCTTAATACTGAATTCCACACTTTACATTTGTCACTGTCAAGTTGACTGACTGCAAAGTGACACTTCTGTCAAATAAAAAAAGATCAAATTTACCAAAAAATATATTTCTTGTAAGAATTTGGTTAAAATACTCTTTACAGGTAAAATTATTAAAAAAAAATACAAGAGTTTTAATTAAAAATAATAATTAAATTGTAACTAATATATTGTGAAAGAAATTTCAAACAAAATAAAACCCCAACAAAAAAGATTTACATCCAAACAATTGTTACGTCATTAAATGGATACTCTTTGCTAAATTTCTTGCGCAAATTATTCTTAAAAAATAAATCTATTTCCACTCATTTTACAGGATGTCTCTTGGGCCAGCTTTACGTACTCCATTCACCGATTTAACTGGTTGCTTGATTAACCATCAGCACTACGATAAATGTGGTGAATTGGAAATGAACATGATGGATTGCTTGGAAGCATACGGAGTGGACAAAGGTACCCGAGTGTGTTCTGACTTGATTTCCGATTTCCAAGAGTGCGTTGGATTGAACAAACAATTGCTCCGATTTCATGTAATTTAAATAAGTTATTTTGTATTCCCTAAAATAATACAAATAATTTTAATTGCAGGCAATGAGAGCTGAACGCTACAAGCAATTATGGCGTGGAGAACGTACAAGAGAAGAATTGTTTGCTGAAGGCCCAAGAGTTGATGCTTATTAAAAATTATTATTAATTAAAAAAGTAAAATAAATGAAATCATTTTCTTAATATTTCTGGAATAAATATGAAGTTGTAGCTGAAATTCATTTCAATTTGAAATTAAAGCGTTTTTGTTTATACGACTTTGGGTGGTTTGCCATGGGAATATTTCTAAATGCTTGAGATGTAGATTGCCAGTTGCCCAATCATTTGGTGTTATAAGTTTAAGAACATCTTTTGACCACTTTTGAATGGCCTTCCTCGTATGATATGAGTTAAATAATGTTGACAAATGTATTTACAATCTTATGTCTTTTAAAAGATATCAGTTTGGTAAGTTTTGACGCTTTTTTTACCCAAATGAAGGTCTTTGTCTCAGCATGCACTAGTTGATATTTTCTCGTCAATAAGTGAGAGTATTATTTGCGTATCATAAGAGCACCAGATTTTTCAGTAACTTATGGCTTTAGCATTTTACTAAGTTGTTTATAATTTTGCTCAAGTTTGTTTAAATTCGAAAGTATGACCTTGTCTAGAATGCACGAATATTTTAATTAAAATCGTTCAACCGTTTTTGAGAAAATTGAAATTTTTCGACATTGACGGAGAGTTCAATCCAACAGTTTTAATCAAAAATGCAGAATAGTATGTTTCATCATATATATCTAGGTAATTGCTAAAAATGGTAAGACATTTTGCAATGCTGTTTAGGATTCTTATTTTAAGTAGGTAGTTCATTAATTTGGTCTGCTCTGGTTCTGTAAAAAGTTTAATGGAAAAAAAAATCACAATTCAAATTTGACTGTGATAAATAAATCACTTTATTTTATCATGGAACCGATAAATACTAAAAAAAAAACTTAAAAATGCGTTTTTAATTAATTATTATTTAAATTAGGTTTAGAATTTTTCAATAAAGTCTAAATAAAAAAATATTTTTAGAGCCGTTGCTCGTTTAAAATGATTTAGACCATAAAACGAAGTAATTTGTTGTATAAAGCTAAGCATACAGTTCTTCTAAAAAACAATGCATTTCTTGTGGTAGAGATTTTTGTAGACCTTTTTCTTAAAAACAAAATTATTTTTCATTTCACTACGATTTTTTATCTCACAAAACATTGTTTTGACGGAATAAAATTGCTATTTCAACACAGATATTTTTTCACGAAACATTTTTTCTAAGCTAGGCTTCAATATGTATTTTTTGAAAAAAAAAAATAATAATTAAAATCGTTTGTGTTTTTATATATGTATATGAAAATTTCTAAACATATTTCAAATTTCAAATTTAAAATGGCTTTACCATTAAAAAAAATGTTAATCAACACTTTTAAATTAATTTTCCAAAAAAATCATCAACCATTTTTCAAAATATTGAATTTTCAAAAAAACTTGTATAAAAGTTTTATATAACTGTTACAAAAATTCGTTCAAACAAAAGAAAAGCGGTTTAATTAATTTAAAGTAATTAATTATAAAAACAATTTTGTATTAGGTAGGTACTTATGAAATTCCTTAAAAAACAAATTTTTATTCTTTTATTTTTTTTGTTCATAAAAAGCTTTAACTTTAAAGGTCCTTTATGTTCATAAGAGCAACTACCTCTAAATTTCAATACCAAAAAGTAAAGCAATATTTCAGTGGACATAGAGGTTAATGTTAAATTCTAACAATGTACCATCTTGCTGACGTGTCAAAAAATTTTTTTATGCTCTAAAAACTTTGCCGCAAACTATTGTTTCGTTATATACACTGTAACTGTGTTCTTTGATGAAATACAGTTTTGTTCATACAAAATGATGAAATGCGCTGGATCGGGCTTTCTATCCATGTTGAAAAAGTTACATTTTTTATAATGAGGAGATAACACAAAGATCTTGTAAATTTTACCTTCGTAAGTAACTCATGTATGTCATTCCACAAAATTTTCTAGTACATACATATAAATATATTTCTGTAAGTAACTTACAATCATGTTTTTATCTGACTTAAGCTGAGAAAGATTTGAAACCGAATAAACACATTTTTAAAAACATAAGCAATAAGCAATTCTTGCAACTTACACAGCCAGTGTCTGTAAGTTATCCCATTATTATAAGTAAGGATTTTCTAATGAGTAAAACTTAGTTCAATTCCCGCTTTATAGTGTCTAAATATCCTGATCAAATAAGATATAAAAAAGTTGAAAATTCGAGCATTTATCAATTTATTAGAATTCAAATTCAAACGGTCACTGTGGTGTATGCGTAATTTTTTTTATTATAGAAAATCGTTTGCGCTTTATAGAAAGTTCTCTATCGATGAACAAATAATGAAAATAAATTTAATTTGATGTTTTGTTTTTGACCTTTCGTCCAAAATAATGCGTTTCGCCCAGGCACAACAGTTGGGCTCATCAGTAAGATGCTGTTGTACCCTTCTTATACGCAAAATTTTTAGTTGATGATTACCAACATTTATATATTTTACAGTGAAAACTCACTGTAAACTATATTATTTTAGGGGAATTTGATTAAATTGGACTAAAGGTCAAAAACAAAACATCAAATTGAATTTATTTCATAAAGTCTATAAAACACAAACAAATTCTTGTTAACGTTTTCTTCTTAATATTAGCCAGACCACGGGCAATATTCTTTTTAGGTGCACGAATTTAATCAAATTCCCCTAAAATAATATAGTTTACAGTGAGTTTTCACTGTAAAATATATAAATGTTGGTAATCATCGACTAAAAATTTTGCTTATAAGAAGGGTACAACAGCATCTTACTGATGAGCCCAACTGTTGTGCCTGGGCGAAACGCATTATTTTGGACGAAAGGTCAAAAACAAAACATCAAATTGAATTTATTTCATAAAGTCCATAAAACAAAAACAAATTCTTGTTTACGTTTTCTTCTTCTCTAAATAATGAAAATGTTGAGTATTAACAAAATTCAAAATTAAATAATATTTCGGCATGCAATGTACTGTACTTACATTGGGTGTATTTTTTTTTTTATTCAAAAACAAATAACAAAATAAAAAAATATTACGGTAGTGGTATACGAAAAAACATGGGAGTTGTAAATATTTTGTTTCATTATTAAAAACTGGACTTAGTGTTTGTTTTAAGGTATTTAATTTAGTAAAATAGGGGCTAATTTTTCAGATTTTGTTGAAATCACTGTGGTTTTTTTTGGAGTAAAAAATTAATTTAATATTCCCTAGATACTGAAAATAATTTTTTTTTTAAGAAGTTGTTTTAATAAGCAGACATTAATCCACTTACCACTTACTGCGCCCCACTTAATACTAACCACGTACCACTTACTACTTATCACACTTATCTTGGTGAACGTTTATTAAGCCCCAAAAAATAATGAAAACGTCGATAAGGAAGTATAACATCAAAAATTCGTGTAAAGAAAATGTAAAATTAGGAAACACAGCTAGAAAAAACTAGATTTAACTAAACAATCACAACAAAATTGAATTAAATATCCTTTTAAGTGCATGGTGAATTTAAAAAAATGGCGCCCAACTCAAAACCTTTATGCTTCTTTATCGGTCTCAGTTAATATAATAACATTTATCTTTCACACTATTTTGAGTACGCATACGCATGAAATTAGGATTACTTATAAAGAATTTGTGGATAACTTCCGGGTAATATTATATGAAGGGTATATGTTTCCATTTTAATATCCTTGGTTAGATAAGCTTTTAGTATTTTGTATGCTTGTTTAACTTTTAAAGTACAACTAATTGTAAGCTTTCATTTTTAATAGAGCTGAAACATCTCGTTTAAGCTTTTATTTTCTTATATCGTAAAACACTAACTCTCGTCCTTGTTCTCACTCGAGAGCCAGCTCAGAATGCTCATTTCATTTTTCAATTCAGTCAGTATTATTTCAAGCTTAACAAAGAGAGTAAAGATAAAACTACTACATCAATAATGATATTTTGACCTACTTTCCAATCTCCCACACAGAGAAGAAAATAAATTTTACTCAAAGCTCTCGCACATGAGAGAAATAACATCGCACGCATCTTTAGCTTTTTAATATGCCAAACTCAATTTGGCACATGGCCCGCTCGCTCACTACTAGGCTTCATGTATAACAATTCAATATATCCTTTCTCGTCGTCGTCGTTGTCTTAAAAAAACGCTCACACGACACATAACAAATTAATTACGTACGAGTATAACGTTATACAAAGCCGCGACCGCCGCTACCGTGTAAGGATATTAATAATTAACGTGAACGAACTTTTAAATTTTTTGAATTTTTAAAAATATACTCCATAACATAGTCGTCGTGAGTATTAAAGTTTTGCGAATCCTTCGAATCGTCCTTTGGGTGTATAGTGTACACTCCACAGTACCAGTACTATAAGGGGGAAGTTTCATCCCTTCTTGGTGTTTCATTTTTTCTTCAATTTTTTTTTTTTGGTGATGTTGAATGTTGTTGGACCGCCGTGTTAGTCGTTGGTCGGTTGTTGGTTGGTAGAGAGTCACTTGTTCGTTGGGAATAACTCTTTGCTAGCCCTCAGTTTGCCCCTGCAGTGGTAGTGCTCTCGCGAAGACAGAGTTATTGCACCAAAAAGGGGGAAGTATTTTTTTTTGGTTGAGAAATGTAAAAATTCCTTCAAAAAAAAATTTAAGGATTTACGTGTGTAACCGTGTGTGTTCACTGCCGAAAATAGTGTAGAATTTACGAAAAAAAAATTTCAAAAATTTTATGAAAATTTCAAAAATATAAAAAAAAAAAAAAATACAATAAAATTCGTTCGAAAACATGGCGTCCACGTCGTCTTCGTCGGAATCCTCATCCTCGTCGTCCAATTCAAAACCTTATAACAAAAATTAGTTCAGTTTTCTATTTTTTATTTTTAAATAAATAAAATTTATGTTATGCATAAAATATAAGTGAAAGTTTTGTGTAAGCCTTAAATAAAAAAATAAAAAAAAAGGAAAACCCAGTGAAAAAAATAAAATAAAAAAGACACACTAATGGCTACTGACTACTGTTAAAAGCAAAATCCATTCCTTCCACACCACCCCCTCACTCGACATTGTGAGTTTTTGAGTGGGTGCTTCTGCACACATTATACATATTATATACATATATAAATTGTATATAAATTTTCGTTTATAGTTGAAAATCGTCCAAAAAGGTTAGTTTTCTCTTTTGCCTTTTTGTATATATTAATTATATGCAATTTTTTTTATTTCCTTTAAAATCGTTTTGGACTTAAAAAAATATCCTTGTTTCTCTGATGAGTATCTTAAAATATTTAAGTATCCAAAAAATCCACGATGGGTTATCTATGTAGGTATCTATCTATTTTTTTTTGTGTCCTTATAAGAATGAGAGAAACATTTTAGTTTTTTTTTTTATATTTTATTTTGTGTAGCTTCGCATGTACTTTGGCAAATGGCAATGAGAAGGAAGTAAATGTCCTTTTGGATTTGATAGGAAAAAGCCCATTTAAGCAAAAAAAGCTCGTACAGGTATATTTTCCTTATTTTCTTTTTTTTTGTTTTTTTTTTTAAATTTGTATATTCCAAAAAAAATATAATATTATACAATTTTTGTTTTTGTATTGCAATGCACAATGATAGAGATAAAAAAGAGAGTATAGATTTATTTGAGAGAGGCAGAAATGATAAAAGAAAAGAGATGTTCATATTAGGGTGGTAGAACAGGGGGATGAGAAATGTAATTGCAAGCCCATAATGTACTTTATACATGTGTATAAAACGCAACCCCCCAAAAAAAAACCTAACCATCAACCATCATGTCTGTGTCATGTTGTTAATTTTTATCATAATCTTCATCACTATCATCATCCACCTTTTCTCCACTTCACCCACATTTGTATATTTTATTTAAGAAAACCAAAAGAAAAAAAAAGAAAAACGGGTAAAACCATCATCAGTCAACCCTCTTAGTTTGTTGTTTTTGTTGTTGTTGTTATGTCTTGTGTGTACCTTTTTCCACTTTTCTTAATTTCTTTTTTTTTTTCTATATTTACGGGCAAACGACAACAACAAAAGAAAAAGAATTGTGTCAATGTGTAAAATCAGTAAAAAAGTGAGTGAAGAAGATGTGAAGCAGAGAGCTAAGGGTGCGAGTGAGTGACAGAGTAGGGCAACAAAGCCCTCTTCTCAAAAGTATAAAACATTAAAAATATAACACAAACACACATGGTTTTGTACTCCTTTGGTTTAAAAAGAAAAAGTGTTACCAGACCTTAATCTCATTTCAGAAAAAGTGTTTATTTTGTTTTTAATTTTATGTTCAAATTATACATCAGAATCCACACGGGAACATTCAATAAGCCGAAAACAATAATTATTTGTTATCTTTTGATGTGATGTGATAATCTTCCCGGGCGCCACTTAATATGATGACAAAATGGATGTGCTTGGAAATCAGCTGTTACCATGTCATTATATTTTTGTATAATGAAGTTTATTTAGGGATAGGCTGGAAAGTAACGCCACATTTGGAAATATATTTCGAGTTACAAGCGGTTCAGAGGAACTTATGGTCTTTGTTGAGAGTATGATTGACAAGAAAATAATCAAATATAATGTAAAAGTTTTTGATGAATAATTAAGGAATTAATACCGCATGAAAAGTAAATTTATAATTTTTTCCAACTATCATGTTATCTTATCATTTTGGAAAATATTGTTTGATTGCTTGGGATTTTTTTTAACTTCCTTAATCCGCCGCTACTTTTTGATCTATCTGCTTCAAACTATTGATTTGTATGTGGGATTCGTCGAGTTGACACTAGAAATCGGGAGCATGCACCCCGGTTCTTAATTGTTCCATTTCTGAGGCCAACTAATTGCTGGTGTTATTGCATTTGTTCATCCGGAATTTTTACACCTATGTACCTTGTATGATATTGCCTTTTTAGCAGAATTCTGAGGATCGCTCCTTTGAGCTGTGTAATACCAACTGATTTGCTTGAACTCTTAATAATTTCCATTGTTTTCTAGGTTTTCAAGATGAAGAAATTGAAAATCTTAAGTAAAATGTTAAATGATTTAGATAAACTAATATAAAAATTACCATAAAAATATGGTAGAAAAACGAGTTTTTCCAAAACCATATCTATTATTCATTATTTTTTATTCAAATTAATTTTCAAACTTCTGGCAAAAAACTTAACTTTACTAATGTTACCAATTTTTTGCTACACACCTAGGCAAATATTCGATTCAACAAAAAATGTGGTAATAGTTGTGTTTTATTTTCATCGTACTCCAAATCCGCATAAATGGTATGAATTCCATTTTTCCAAGTTATGTTTTAAATGAATTTTTCTTGCTTTTTGTTTTTTTTTCAACTAATAAATGCGATAACTATAGTTTAAATTTTAAGGTTATTTTTTCTGAGTTTTTATTATTTTTTGGTTCCTTGTATATGATATAATAATCAATTTTGAGTTTTTGTATGTTCATATTAAAAAAAAACTAATAAAAAGTTGAGTGTTATTTATTCATTCCAACGAAACTAATACTGCTGTTCAAAAGTGCTCCACTCTCCCCTATAAATAAAAAATATAAAAGATAATCGGAATCGATAATGACGATACTTTCAAGTTTTTGAATATCAATTTACCCATTTTATTTGATGTACTGTACAACCTTTTTTCTTTCTTTTATACTGATATTGAGGAAGGTGATGTCTTTGGGCAGTAGTTAACTTTCCTATGAAAGTGAAATTTGAACACCACATCTATATCTGAAATTTATTAGCATTCCAAACAACTTTGAGAAAAAACGGATTAGATCTTACGCGATTCCTCAAGTTTTTCTTTTGAATATTTTAAAGCATAAAACAAATAAAAAACATAGCACGATTCGTTTCCACCGGTCGACACTTAAAGCTTGACTAAAGGTGGTTTGCGCTTACTCTTTTCTGTATCACAAAATTTACCATACTTTGCATGATGAATCTCGTACAAATCATGGAGACTTAAAATAAATCTTCTTGAAAGATAGTATTATTTGTTTGGGCTGATATAAAATATGCAGATACCAGAAATAAATCTCAACCTTTTGAAAGGTTCTTTATTAACTCTTATTTGTTGCCATAAAGGTCGTAAAATAACCTTTTTTTAAAAAAAGGAAACATTCCGGTCAAGGTCTGAGAGAAACCTTTATTTTGTATATTTGTATGCCTCGGTCAACCAGTGAGATTTATCGCTGAGAGAAAAATATGATATTTATATTAGATTATCAATTAGAACATCGGCCTCCTGAAATATTTGAAATTGCATTGGTTGGCTTGTCGTCCTAGCAGCGACTCAAATCACAGTGGAAAAGACATTTTCATCTTTACATTTTATTTCTTGAGCCAAGATTATTTCTCTTATCTTGGCTCAAGAAACTTTGAGAGTGTATTATTAGTTGAACTTAAAAGACAAAATAAAGACATTTTTGACATATTCGATATTTTCATTTGAATTAACCATTTTTGATTTATTTTCAGCGAAAACGGTTAAAGGTTGACCTATTCCATTTATTTTTTTTTTTTTTGAAAAAATCTAAACCTGACAGCTTTTTTAAGAAATAAAAAATAAATCTCAACCAACAACTTTTTTTTTTATTTTTAAAAATAAATGTCAAACCTTAACCGAAACTATTTAAAGTAATGTGGTAACTTTCAGAAGGAAACCAACTAAGGTTTACTGTTATTCCTGGTCTCTGAAAATATGTACCTACTCCTTTTACAAAAAAAAAAAGAATATTTGCAGTTTCATCATGATTTCGGGATATACTAACAACGTTTTCCATACAGTAAATTAAATAGAGGTTTAAGACAGTTGTTTTTTTTTTCTCCAGAGGTAGATATTGAAATTCCAATCTGATTTTAGAAGAATCTTCTATATTTTATTTCATCACAGTGGAAACACGATTATGAATTTCGACGCGACTTTTTTGCATACGTTTGTTATTACAATATTTAAAAGTTCAAGTTTTGTGTATACAAAGCTTGACATATAATTAAACAAAATAATGTAACTTGCACCACTGAGACAGGACAGGTCACGAAAATTTGTTTTATTTTTCTGTGCTACATATCTATTTCAGTGTTATACCAGAAATGCCAATTAAATTCCTTCAAAAAGTTCTCAGGGTTGAATTCTATTATTCATATTTCTCGAGTTAAAAAGCCTACATTAGATCAAATCTTAAAAAAAAAAAATTTATTGAAGGAACATTTTTTTAACATGCTGATTTACACAGGTAGGTATTGGGGTGACTAACAATCTGTGAAAAGTTGTGAAGTTTCCTTATTACTTTAGACCGTAATAAGCGGTCAAAAATGTCTTATTTTTGATATTAAAGCATACCCTCGAAAACAGTCAAATGAAGTTTTTTTTGCATTTATTTAATGCCAATATTTTTCTGACTTCGGAATCGAATTCAGCACACCCATAACCTTCAGAAAAGTATATTTTTGTTCTTGTGGCAAAATTTTGTTGACCAAGGCCCCTATTCTGCAAGAGTGAGTTTTTCAGTACCTTGTTCACTTTTTTTGGTGTACACAAAAAAACTAACCAATCAATTATACAAGTATATCGACGAAAAATAAACCCCAGTTTCTTTTAACAAAAACTATTGAATCGAAATTTACTTATAAGCGAACTATTATTTATAGCTTTTTGTCTCTATGTTATCAATTCAAATTGCTTGTATAGGTAATATCTAATACAAGTTTCTTTAAATTTGTACGGATCAGTTGTGAATCAATTTAATATAAAATTCTAAGGCTTCAAGATGTTATCATTTCCGTTACTAAATGGGTTTCAGTCAATTTCGCACATTAACTGGCATAATTGTCAGCCGAGAATGAAGATAGCTGCCACTTTGTAAAAATTCGTCGTTCTTTAGAGCAGTTAGCTTCCAAAGCTTAACCTGTTGAACTTTTGTCAGCAAATAGTGGTACTTTATCAAGTATACTCAAAACAACATACATGTGTAACATGCCTCAACTCAAACTAGCTAATTAAAAATGAACACCAATTTAAAGAGTTCTAACTCAGTTTTTCCTAGGAAAAGAAAATAATTCACCACATACTTTAAACATAGTATTAATTTAATTCTACCTTCATATGATTGTATGTACTCTAAAAAAAAAAACTAAAACTAGAACGGAAATATTTTATTAGTTCTCCACACCATTATTTAATCGTCATCATCGTTGTTGTATTTGTTGCTACTTTTAATAGTAAAATTATGTACTTGTGTATTCTTGCTTCAACGTGATGTTGTAGTTAAAGTTAAGTTGAATGAACCTTCTTTGCAACAGGAAACGGAACTCAATTACCGTCATTTAGTTCAAATAAAACTGGCAACACTCTTCTATACACTTTTATTCTCCTCATCACATATAAGTTAAAAAAAAAAGTCCTGAACTCATTTCGCTTCTCGCGTTTCGTTTGTTCATTGGCGGAGGTGGTTTGGTTGGTTATGGTGTATTTTCGTGTTTCAACAGTTCCTCACCCTCTTATTTTTTTTTTATTTGGTGGTCTGGTCTCTTGGTCATATGCGAAATGCGAGTAGAGTGTATCGCATGGATGCGATGTTATTTTGCTCGAGTTTTCTTCGAAATATAATCATTTTCCTCTTCCTTCTTCTATGTTTTCACTTTAAAGCTACTATTTTTATCGTACTTGGATAGAAGAAGCTAAAAAAGGGATTAGGATGCTTTAGCTCTTTTCGTTCCAAAATAGAATGAACAGAGATTTTATTTTTATACATTTTTTTTTTTTTTTGAGTAAATCTGCTTTAAGCAGCTAAATGAGAGTGTTACGAATTATGGATACGAAATAAGGGTGATTTTTTAACTTGGCTTGGATATATTTTGAGACTCTCGAGGAGAGCAAAATCGTAAATCCTCTCAGACTTGCTCTCATGTTTTTCTGTTTATGCAGAGAATCAGAGAAGAGCATAGCAAGAGATATTGACATGGGGGGTTGGTGGTAGGATTTGGTAATGGAAATGAAAACCGCTGCATCAGAGATTAACTGCTGAGAGAGAACTTTCTAAAATAGATTCCTCCATTACTGTTCGTACTGTTCCACAATTGAAACGGAAAGACACACGAGCTGTTTTTTTCGGGCAACATTTTTTCTGAATATTTCTATCGGAAATAGTTTTTAAATTTTCACAATTTCAATAGTTTAACTACGGTTAAAGTTCGGTTCCGTTTAATTCAAGGAAAAAAACTTGTTAAACAATTCTGAAAAATATTGAAAACTTTAAATTCGATAAGGATATAATTATTATCATCGACAATATTTGATAGTGTGTGTGTGTGCGATATTTTATTTCGAAATTCCAGTGAATCTTCCGTGCACATGTCTTTTCTACATGGCATTTTGTGTAATGTGTTTTCGAGGTAAAAAAAATTGTCAAAGAGCTTTCCTGTCGATATAACTTCTTTAGAGTGTGTTTGTATGTTCTCAATTCATATAAACAGAATACAGTTGTTGTGTGTACTCAATCAATTTTGTATTGAAAGTAAATCAAGCTTACGGAAGCGGAAATATAAGAAAATCATTCAACCGATCCCACGAATGTAATGCTTAACAATATGAAAACCCCCCCAAACGATACTCGTACCTACTGTTTTATAGCCTGGCGCGTAAAATGTCCATATTACTTCATATTGTTTTTCCCCTATTCCATACAAAAATAATCCTCTCGTCACTTGTAAAGGAAACATTGCGTGTGATGTAGTATGTTTTGTTTAACATGGAAAATATTAAAGAAAAAGGAAAAACAAGAAAAAAAAAAGAAAATTGTGGAAAACGAGTTGAAACATATTTAATGAGTACAAGGTCATTGAGAATCAAAAGTCCTAGATTCGTTGGTTGTATTTCATTTTTTTTGCATTTTTTTTGTTGTTTCATTTATAATGGGACAAAAATGCACGTTCTGCCGTAGTAGAGAGATTGGTGCAAGTGCTGAGAAGTTGTCTACTCTTTTTTGTATTTCATTTTTTTTTTATTTCGTTTTGCTAAACCATATTCCTATGATAAGTTTAGGTAGTACCTGCACCTATACATTGTTGGTGTTGTTGTTTTTGTTGTTATATAGCGCTTCTATAAGGTGCATTTGTGATGTGAAGTATGTCAAGTTGGTGTTTTGTTTGCTAGAAATGAAACGGAATTAAAGGCTTATCGCAAGGGTGATGTACAAATATATATGTAGAAAGTCATGTTATGGTGGAAGATAAAAAAGCGGCCACAAGAACCTTTGTGTCATATGCAGAGCAGTGCTTTTTTCTTCTTTTTTTTTTTTTGTTAAATTTGACATTCGTTTTGTTTTTTCTTGTTGTTGGTGTTTTTCTTTTTCGTCTTTTTTTTTTTTTGTTTTATTCTTCTTTTAATTGACCCTGTTTTTTATGATTGCTTTCGAATCGCAACTTTGACATTCAATGAATTTCTTTTTTTTTTTTGCATTTCTATTGTTTTTGTTTGGAAAGAGATTTGAAGAAGTCGAAAGGCAATCTAGTTTATGATACAAAGTCGTCACTTGATCGCTTGACATCTTTAAGAAATTTATAAAGAAAAAAGAAAAAAAGGTCAAAATAAAATTGTGGATGTAAATTAATAGACTCGAACCCTCTTTTTTCTTTATAAGAAACAAAACACGCATATGTTTGTACCTATGTGCTTTATAACACTTTGTGGTCTAGTTTTGTCTATACAATTTTAAGTGTAATTACAATTCATATCAATTGAAAGAAGAATAGTTAGACTGAAGCATAGAAATTAAGATAGTGAATCTTTAGAAGATGTTTTCAGTCATTCAGACATTGATCCATTTATCTGCAGTGTAAAAAAAACTAAACACATGGCTTTAATGCTCATTTGCTGATATGAAAGCTTAAAATTTTAGCTGGAAAGGGCTTATTATGCTATTTCCAAATGGAAAAAATTGTTTTCAATATAAACCATAGAAAAGTAAATTTGGTACACTCAAAAAGCCCTATAAGTTCATAAACAGTGAAATCCATTTTGATTTGAAACATTCCATACATTTCTTTAAAGTTTTATATGTACCTATTTGTAAAAAAAACATTAGAAAATTGCAACTACGAAAAGTTATTACTATCTCAGAAAATTATGTAGCAATATATTGCTGCTAAACTCTTGTTTTTATCAGCTGATGAAAAGCATTCAATAATTTGTTTTTTATTTTTTTTCTTGATTTTCTTCCCAAAATTATTTCTTTCTGAAATTAATGGTACAAAAATTTTGCCGCATTTGAATCGCAGATATGCCGGTTGACAATCTTATGTTTTGTTTTCAAACGAAATTCATTTTTACTGTTCATTAACTCATAACTAATTTTAAACAAAGCAAGCTAACAATAAGTTAAACTTCTATAGCTTAAAATAAATGATTTTCTGGCCTTAAAACTACTTTAATTGAAGTTTTTATTTTTCACCAAAAAAAGGTCTGCAAAACAAATAAGAATACAAAATACAATGCCTTATATGTACATCGCAGCGTTCAAACCTGCTCCGAAAGGAGAAAATTTGCTCCACTTTTAAGAGAAAAAAACAATCTACTAAAACGTTCCGATTTTTCACGATATACTACACTTTTTAAACACAGAAAAATTGTTTACCTAAAATAACCTATTTAGCCGAATTGAAATTGTATAATTGCAAATATATTTATGCATTAATGAGGTTTATAAAAAAATTAAATTGGTCCAAGGTGAATTTTTCTCAAAATAGGTAAGTCTTTTTTATGAATCAAATTGGCTTTAATTTAAGACTTTAGGCGTGTTTTTTCTACTACTCAGTAGCTACTCATTTTTTTATTTTATTCGAAAAACAATAAAAACAAATACTTAATTGTGTAATTTTTATTATTGTTTTGCGAATAAAATCAAAAATGAATAGCTACTGAGTAATAGAAAAAACACGCCTTTTATAAGTTTTTATTAAAAAAAATTCCTGTAATAGTCCAAGCGGCGACCGTCGAGTTACTTAGCTCATAAGGTTAGAGGTTAAAATTAGTGTCAAATGAAAGATAAGTTGATACTGAAAATAAAAAAATAGGGTTGCCACTTCTAAAATGGGAACTTCCATGTGGCAACCCTATTTTAAAGAAAAAATTGTCACATAACTAATACATTCATATCTTTGTTGTTTGGCAAGATAAAAAAAAATTTTGAGAGGCCAAACGAAAGCCAAAATACTAAAAAAAAATAATAAAATAATATAAAGAACGTAACCCTACAAATGTGGCAACCCCATCCAAATGAAAACAACACTGACAAAAATCTTCTTTGAACAAAACAGTTTAACTTTTTATGCACTAGAAAGCTAAACTAAACACCATATTTTAGATAATACTCTTTTCTATCTAAAAAATGTCGGGTGCCACATCGCAAATGCAGACAAGTACTCGGCAACCCTATGCAAATACTAAAAAACATTAAAATCACTTGTTTTTTGGCCAAAGTGTATAATATTTAATAGAGTTAAATGCTGTAAAATACATCATGTTTAGCTTAGACTCTCTTCTATCTAAATAATGTCGGGTGCCACCCCGCAAATGTAGACAAGTACTCGGCAACTCTATGCAAATGCTAAAAAACATTAAAATCACTTGTTTTTTGGCCAAAGTGTATAATATTTGATAGAGTTAAAGGCTGTAAAATACATCATGTTTAGCTTAGACTCTCTTCTATCTAAAAAATGTCGGGTGCCACCCCGCAAATGCAGACAAGTACTCGACAACCCTACTAAAATGCTAAAAAAACGCAAAAATCACTTGTTTTTTGGCATTTGGATAAGGTTGCCGAGTACTTGTCTGCATTTGCGGGGTGGCACCTGACATTTTTTAGATAAAAGAGAGTCTAAGCTAAACATGATGTATTTTACAGATTTTAACTCTATCAAATATTATACACTTTGTCCAAAAAACAATCGATTTTTGGGTTTTTTAGCATTTGAGTAGGGTTGCCGAGTACTTGTCTACATTTGCGGGGTGGCACCCGACATTTTTTAGATAGAAGAGAGTCTAAGCTAAACATGATGTATTTTACAGATTTTAACTCTATCAAATATTATACACTTTGTCCAAAAAACAATCGATTTTTGGGTTTTTTAGCATTTGAGTAGGGTTGCCGAGTACTTGTCTACATTTGCGGGGTGGCACCCGACATTTTTTAGATAGAAGAGAGTCTAAGCTAAACATGATGTATTTTACAGCCTTTAACTCTATTAAATATTACACACTTTGGTCAAAAAACAAGTGATTTTAATGTTTTTTAGTATTTGCATAGGGTTGCCGAGTACTTGTCTGCATTTGCGAGGTGGCACCCGACATTTTTTAGATAGAAGAGAGTATTATCTAAAATATGGTGTTTAGTTTAGCTTTCTAGTGCATACAAAGTTATACTGTTTTGTTCAAAGAAGATTTTTGTCAGTGTTGTTTTCATTTGGATGGGGTTGCCACATTTGTAGGGTTACGTTCTTTATATTATTTTATTATTTTTTTTTAGTATTTTGGCTTTCGTTTGGCCTTTCTAAATTTTTTTTTATCTGGCCAAACAACAAAGATATGAATGTATTAGTTATGTGACAATTTTTCCTTTAAAATAGGGTTGCCACATGGAAGTTCCCATTTTAGAAGTGGCAACCCTATTTTTTTATTTTCAGTATCAACTTATCTTTCATTTGACACTAATTTTAACCTCTAACCTTATGAGCTAAGTAACTCGACGGTCGCCTCTCCGACTATAAATTAATGATTTTTGTTTTGTTTCTAATCTACTCCGTAAATTTTGTATTTGCTCCACTTATTTCTCAAATTTGCTCCAACATTTCATGACCGAGGTTTGAACCCTGGTACATCGAGCTATTCTGCAATATCGACTTTTTTCCCCTTTATTATCGTAAGGGTACCACATTCGTTAGTTCTCAATTCAAAGATTAACACTTAAATCATTACTAGAGTAAGGTCTGTAAATATGGACCACCAATCATATTTTTGGGAATAAAACCTATAATTAACAACGCAAATAAAAATTCACTTTATAAAAAAATTACAAGAAATAAATATTGAAGAAACTCAAAAAAATTCAAAAATAAAAAGTAGGGGTAGTTTGGGCCACCAAGGTATTTTCTCAAAGAAAGATTGCAAAACAAGATTAAAGTTAACTAAACTTCGGGGTTTTCAATTTTGTATAATCTTATCATTGCATTTGTAGTTGTGGAGAAAATCTTACTTTAATAACAAATTAAATAGAATCTCGAAAACGGTCACTATAGTCGTATTAACTTGTTTAAATAAAAGCTTCTCACACATTGTATACAAAATTATACTTGTGCTAACGGACTTCTACAAATAAAATTGGCTAGCATAACTTCTTTCAGACATACTCCTACTTGTACTAATAAGACTTTTATACACAAATTTAAACAATATACACAATGTTGTAAAAAAAATAATGCTTTCTCGCGTATGGGCCAAACAAATATGTGCACTTTTTTCTGGACAGGTTCATTTGCAGTTTTTACTAAAAACTGTAATGATAAAATTTGTAAAATGCTTGAACAACATTTTTAAATAGATTGTTTTTTATGCTTCCATAATTGTATGAACTTGATCTATCATTTAATATATTTTCCATAATTCGTGAACAGTCGGAATAAGTATCTGACAAAATGATCTCCTCGATCTGATGAGAATAATCTTTAATGGGTAAAGATATAAGAGGCAAATTCATTTAATATGTATGTTGTGATAAATCTCATGATGGTCAAAGTCCAGTCATATGGGTGATATTATGCTTCGAGGCTGCTTTTTCTTATTAGCAGATAGCAGAGCGAATTTCTGAGTAAAAACAGTATTTTGACAAACGTTATTTTTCAATTCTGGTAAGGTAATGCAATTTACATATTTCGAGCATGTATCAAACTTTTAAATTTGTTTAGGACTGAAGTTAATGCATCTTTAGTTGCAACGTATAATTTTGGTGTGTCTGTTAAACAAATCTATGGAGTTGAATTAATAGTGCCAAACTATAAGAAAACACAAAAAACCTTGTCTATTTTTAATTTATCAACATTTTGAGGAAGTCACTTAAAACCCCAGATTGATCCCTTAAGGCCGCATTTGCAATTCTTTCACCCAAAACTTCCTTAACCAAAGAACAATATTCCAAAGAAGCTCGCCAATATTGGGATCTTTACTAACACCATATTTACCTTATAAAAACAAATTGAGAAAAATTGAATTCTTAAAGGAACAAAGTTTAACAAATTTAAACGGAGTAAAATTTGTTGAAATGCGGTAGCGGTTAGTATAAAACTTTGCTTAAGAAGGAAAGAAGCATACCACCATGTTCCTGGGTGATAGGTTTCCTTATTCTTCGAGGAAGCTCTCGAGGGCCTGCGTTTTAGTAGTTTTAGTAACAGTACATGAAAAAAAAAATGAAAATTTAATTTTTTGGAAACGTTTAGGTATATGATTTTTTGGAGCTACATAATGTTCTAAAGTGTTTATTAATATTTACAAAAAATGGCACACCAATTATTAATTGTGAAAATTTTTAGAAATATACCTAATATAAAAAAATAAATTTCCTTTTTATATAGGAAATGGCCATATTGGATTTGGTGACCGAACTGTGTTTTTATAATTTTAAAAACAAGTCTTAGTAAAATTAAATTAAAATTATCCTCTTATTAAGTCTATAGGAAACTTTTACTTTCTAAGCGACTTTAACCATAATTTCAAGTATGTCAAAGGATTTGAATAAAAAATTTGTAATGCATTCGCAGAGATTCCGTAATCAAATACCCTATCTCAATATCGATTCTTCCATTGTCTCACCCGTGACGTAAGAAATTTTTAATTACACTGGTCAACAAGGTTTTTGTTACAGACACCAAGATATACTTTTCTATAGGTTTTTTGGGTGCTGAGCTCGAATCCGAAGTCAGAACAATTCTATCACATCAGGTTTTTGAGATAATCCCGTTAGAAAATCGAAAATGCCGCTTTTTACCAGTTTTCGAGATTATTTCTTAGCTTTTGATTATTTGTTTTAAATAAATTTGTAACGGTTTCTAATAGAACTAAATCTGGTCTTTCTAAATCCGTTTAAATCTTTTAAATATCTCTTTTCTTCTTTGAGAAATATGAAATTGAAATCAACGTGTTTGGTATATCTCATGTTTATTTGCTTTTAATAGAAAATCTCGAAATGTTCTTTGCCAATCGCTTTCAAATGCCAGTATCTCGGGCGTTGAACATTTTACGTTTTACGTTGCGTTTTTTCCCTCAGTGTAGTAGCCTTAAGGATACGTCAATTATCAATGTTTTCGAATAATTCTTGAAGTAAAATGTAGTTTATTTATTCCTTTTTCGGTACAATTAAAAAACAAGTTAATAATTGTTCCCAAAAATAATTTATTCAAGTTTTTGTAAAAATAAGTCCGATTCTCCTAAATCCGGCCTTTGTTTCCTATTTTCGGCCATCTATAGTGTCCTATCTCCGGCCTTTGATTTTATTAGATCAAGCTTAAATAATTTGAACGTTTTTTATTTAAATTTTAGTTCTATTAGAGTTAAAAAACAATTTAGAATATTAATAAGTTAAAACATCAAATGATTCAAAAATTTATTAATTGTTTCCATTATTAAACTTTTATCAATAAAAGGGGGCCGAATACAGAAAACCCTTGAATTTCAAAGCTTTTGTTTGTTTGTTTGTTTTGTTTCTATCTCCGGCCCCCCTCGAAATTAACAAAATTCATATCTTTTTCCTATTTAAAACCTATTTTAATTGAAGAAAAATAATATAAATTTAATAAGAATAACAACATTTCAAAGTATAACTCTGAAATTGTTTAGACAAAATACTAATTACGATAGTATAGGTTTCGGCAGTAAAATTATAAAAAAAAACCTTACTTGATTGGATAACTGCACAAAAAGTTATTTTTTCGAAGAAGACTGACTAACAAGAATAAGAATATTGTAACTATAGGAGAGACATTTGAAAGAATAGAATAGCATACGATCAAAAATTTGGAATAAATCTGTGAGGAGCTTTTTGTCATAGGCTGGGGTATACTCGTCGGATCCAGGGTTTAACTAAAGAAGCAACAAACTTTAGCTTTTGAGGTTCACTATATTTGTTTCTTTTTATATTCAGTGTTTTACAATGCTTTACAAAGGTTTTATGTTTTACAATATTTATGTTTTACACTATTTATGTTTTACAATATTTCATTTCAATTTATACATTTTTTTTCCATATACCTTATATTCAAATTCATAAACTTAGTTCTAGTTTTGACTGAGATAGCAGACGTCACTATAAACTACAATCTGAGATAGCAGACGTCACTATAAACTACAATCTGAGATAGCAGACGTCACTATAAACTACAATCTGAGATAGTAGACATCACTATAAACTACAGTATGAGATTGCAGACGTTACTATAAACTACAATCTGAGATAGCAGACGTCACTATAAACTACAGTCTTAGATAGCAGACGTCACTATAAACTACAGTCTGAGATAGCAGACGTCACTATAAATTACAATCTGAGATAGCAGACGTCACTATAAACTACAGTCTGAGATAGCAGACGTCACTATAGACTACAATCTGAGATAGCAGAGTCACTATAAACTACAATCTGAGATAGCAGACGTCACTAATTTTTCCGTAATCAAATACCCTATCTCAATATCGATTCTTCCATTGTCTCACCCGTGACGTAAGAAATTTTTAATTACACTGGTCAACAAGGTTTTTGTTACAGACACCAAGATATACTTTTCTATAGGTTTTTTGGGTGCTGAGCTCGAATCCGAAGTCAGAACAATTCTATCACATCAGGTTTTTGAGATAATCCCGTTAGAAAATCGAAAATGCCGCTTTTTACCAGTTTTCGAGATTATTTCTTAGCTTTTGATTATTTGTTTTAAATAAATTTGTAACGGTTTCTAATAGAACTAAATCTGGTCTTTCTAAATCCGTTTAAATCTTTTAAATATCTCTTTTCTTCTTTGAGAAATATGAAATTGAAATCAACGTGTTTGGTATATCTCATGTTTATTTGCTTTTAATAGAAAATCTCGAAATGTTCTTTGCCAATCGCTTTCAAATGCCAGTATCTCGGGCGTTGAACATTTTACGTTTTACGTTGCGTTTTTTCCCTCAGTGTAGTAGCCTTAAGGATACGTCAATTATCAATGTTTTCGAATAATTCTTGAAGTAAAATGTAGTTTATTTATTCCTTTTTCGGTACAATTAAAAAACAAGTTAATAATTGTTCCCAAAAATAATTTATTCAAGTTTTTGTAAAAATAAGTCCGATTCTCCTAAATCCGGCCTTTGTTTCCTATTTTCGGCCATCTATAGTGTCCTATCTCCGGCCTTTGATTTTATTAGATCAAGCTTAAATAATTTGAACGTTTTTTATTTAAATTTTAGTTCTATTAGAGTTAAAAAACAATTTAGAATATTAATAAGTTAAAACATCAAATGATTCAAAAATTTATTAATTGTTTCCATTATTAAACTTTTATCAATAAAAGGGGGCCGAATACAGAAAACCCTTGAATTTCAAAGCTTTTGTTTGTTTGTTTGTTTTGTTTCTATCTCCGGCCCCCCTCGAAATTAACAAAATTCATATCTTTTTCCTATTTAAAACCTATTTTAATTGAAGAAAAATAATATAAATTTAATAAGAATAACAACATTTCAAAGTATAACTCTGAAATTGTTTAGACAAAATACTAATTACGATAGTATAGGTTTCGGCAGTAAAATTATAAAAAAAAACCTTACTTGATTGGATAACTGCACAAAAAGTTATTTTTTCGAAGAAGACTGACTAACAAGAATAAGAATATTGTAACTATAGGAGAGACATTTGAAAGAATAGAATAGCATACGATCAAAAATTTGGAATAAATCTGTGAGGAGCTTTTTGTCATAGGCTGGGGTATACTCGTCGGATCCAGGGTTTAACTAAAGAAGCAACAAACTTTAGCTTTTGAGGTTCACTATATTTGTTTCTTTTTATATTCAGTGTTTTACAATGCTTTACAAAGGTTTTATGTTTTACAATATTTATGTTTTACACTATTTATGTTTTACAATATTTCATTTCAATTTATACATTTTTTTTCCATATACCTTATATTCAAATTCATAAACTTAGTTCTAGTTTTGACTGAGATAGCAGACGTCACTATAAACTACAATCTGAGATAGCAGACGTCACTATAAACTACAATCTGAGATAGCAGACGTCACTATAAACTACAATCTGAGATAGTAGACATCACTATAAACTACAGTATGAGATTGCAGACGTTACTATAAACTACAATCTGAGATAGCAGACGTCACTATAAACTACAGTCTTAGATAGCAGACGTCACTATAAACTACAGTCTGAGATAGCAGACGTCACTATAAATTACAATCTGAGATAGCAGACGTCACTATAAACTACAGTCTGAGATAGCAGACGTCACTATAGACTACAATCTGAGATAGCAGAGTCACTATAAACTACAATCTGAGATAGCAGACGTCACTAATTTTAGAACCTGGTAATCCACTTCTGGAACCTAGTTCTTTCAAAAAGCGGAGAAGCGCTCTGTACACCTGATTGGTACTTTTCTAACTCAAGCACGACTCGCTTTGTACTGGATTTTATCCGGTGTCTTATGTTTATTTTTGTAGTAACTGGCTGTGAATTGTAAGACACAGAAAAAATCCACCACAATGTTTTGTTATGTTGTTGGTCTTTTGTTATCTGTATACTGTTGTTGTAATGCGATCGTCCACATCACACAGGCTTATCAGTATGACTCACGTGATGTATGGAATATGTGGTGTAGGCTTATGTAATGTCTCATTACAAATCCTACGAAATCACTAGTTATAACGATTTTTCTGAAAGGCCGGCTCGTGGAGACGCCCGGAATTAGGCAACTCTACCCTAGGTTTTTTTTGTAATCAACAATTTTTACTATTAAAGTTATGAAAGTCTACGTAAGTTTTTTACAATTTTGTGTTAAATTTGAAAGAGAAACAATAAATTTATTGTACAAGTGTCCAACTCGTCAATTTTTTTTTTAGTTAAAGCTACTCGGTTATTTTAGTTACCTACGTCATAAATTATAAGATAATCTGTTTAATGTTTCATCTGTCTTGTCTTGTTGATTTCATCTCAATCAGTTCAGTACTTGAATGAAGAAAATGTTTGAGGAAATAGGAACCTGGTTGGTTTGCATGATTAAAACTTGTTGTATTATAGAATAGTATATTTACATAATGTAACGTACATAATTGAATCGGCATTATTATTTATATTTTTAAAAATTTGTATATTTTCTCCTTGTACTATTTTTATTTTCATTAAAAACTTCCGCTTCATAATGTTGATTATTATTTCTATTTTTTTTTTCATTTCGTTTCTCTGTCAAAAAATTCTGTCAAGGTTGTCATGTTATATCAAAAATGTAGCACATTCAATTCAATGGATATATAACAGATCCTACTATGTATGTACGTACGGGGTACACCATTAAGACAACACATGTTTATATGTGCAATGGTTTTCTGCCTTTCAATATTAAATAGGACGACACACTCTCTTCTTCTCTTTTATTTTTGAAAAATAAAAATCCTTCTTGGCAATTACTTTCACATATCCTTCAAAAACAAACAAGAACGAACCAAAAAGTCCTCGTTTTATCTAACACATAAATAAAATCTGCATATACTCTACTTCTATACTATACCCCAATCTTATTTTTCTTCTTCTTCTTTTTTTTCATCTTCATCTTCTACTTCTTCTACTTATGATTATTATTATTATTATTAAAAAGAAATCTTTCATATCAATGAAAAGCAAAGTCCTAAAACTTCCGCTTTTCCTTGTCTCAAGTCGAGTCCATACACAACACACAAGTCCATGGAAATAAAATTTAAAGAGAAAATCATCATCAACATTATCATATACATATAAACCAAACCCAAAATACATATACATACAAACATACATAGGTCGTCGTCGTAGGACGATCTGTATTGGAGTAATGGCCACATTGCGCCACATTAAATGAGAAACTAAATCATCTGCAGTCTATGATTGTCCCATATTCTTTCGTATACAAAGAAAATCCTCACAAACACACTTACATATATATACTTTTAGTTTGCATGAATATGAAAAGTTGTCATGTTTGCACTCCGCCGTTGCTGTCGTCGCTCGTCGCCCTTTGCGCGCACCCATACACTCGTGTAGAATTTGACAGGATATGGCATATGGGCGGTAAGAAGTGTATAGTATTTTGAAGGCAGCACAAAAGTCCTTTTTTTTTGCTGCCTTCATCCTTTTTCATCCGGCATCGGAAAAAGTAGAAAAATAAAAAAAAAAATCTATTCTCGCAGATATATCCCCATTAAAAAGGAAAAATCCCCTCTTCTTGCTTCGTTTTCTTTCCTGCGGGACTCATGACGGTAAAAATTGATGTCTGTTTCTGGTTCTTCAACTTTAGAGCTTAAAAAAAGGTATGAATTGTTGTTGTTGGTTTGGTATACCTCGTTACTTGATGGTGCGGGAGTCTTTCAAATTGTACATAGTCCTTGCGTGTTCCGAAACAATCTTTGGGAATTATTGATTTTTTTTATGTATTGATCCTGGTTTAGCCTGTCCATGCGTCCGTCCGTCCTTGTTGTGTGAATGACGCGCACCGACTATAATTATGCTTAGGGAATTAGCCTCTTTACGTGACCCTTTTCAAAAGTTGTATCCCTTTGATAGAGTGCAGGATTTTACCTCCCCCACACAGAATAATTATTATTGCTGTATTTAACGAACAAATAAAAAAATACACCACACAAACAAGGAGTGTCCTATTGAGGGTCTTGATTTTTTTTTGTTTTGTTTCCTTGTTGAGATAACAAACAAAACTTGGGCTTTTGATACCTTTGCTAGGGGGTAGGGAGGGGGTTTGTTTATTCAACAATAGTTATTATAAACAAAGAGACGATCAGAATAATCACTTTGTTTTTTTTTTTTTCAACTGTCCGTCCATAATTTTTTTCATCTGTAATTCGTTCTGCTTGAAATCTAGCGCGTCCAATAGAAAATAAAAGAATCATATCGGTGAAGTTTCTGCAGGATTCTCATTAAAATGCTAAAGGTGAATATAATGAGACCATGTCCTCGTGGTAGTTTGTCGTCGTTGTCGTCGTCGTAGACAAACATTTTTAAGCGCTTTTCAAAATGAATTGGAAAGAGATAGAATAGGAGACAATTTCCTGCAGTTACCCGCAGTCATTCTTCAACAAACAAATGAAAAAAAAAAAAAAAAAATAAGGAAGAAGAACTTTTTAATGCTCACATAGTGTCGTGCTCATTGCCGAATTGGTGGATCAGGTGGAATTTCATTACTTTCACCAGCTGTTGTGTGGTTATATATGTTTTGTTCTACCCAAGCATGTTTTTATTCTATATGTGCATTTGTACATATACATGCATAGTAGAAGGTAGATTATAATTAATACTTCAAACATTCCTACTTTTTTTTGCCTACACCGTTAGAAATACAAGTATGTTGTGGCTTTGAAAGTGAATTTTTGGTTATTTCATTTTTGAGGTAATGGCCAAGGGCTGAAGTATTTTAGTTAACATTTCAGTTTCATATGGAAGGGCGATGTACTCGGAATCTGATTATTTGGATGGAAGGTTTCTTTTGTATTGTACATTATGTAAAATAAGAGAATTTATTTGAATTATACATTTTGAAACAATGAAATTGTTTGTTCTTTGGTGTGCCTTAAAGTTCCTCTTGCTTGAATAATGTGTTAATCCTTGCTTAAAAAAATTCATAGGTTAAATCTAAGTCTAGGTCATAGATATGATCTGAAAATGCAATAAACAAGTTCATTATTTTTTTAGAAAAAAAAAGTTACGTATACACCACAGTGTTCTGTTTTATTTTTTTTTTAGTTTCTTAATTTAACGTTTGTTTCACGAAAAGAAAAATTAAAATACATACATATATTCATAATATTCAATATCTATACATACCTAAAAACAATTTTTACAAACATTTTTTTACGTATAGATAAATAATACCGGCACACAAAAAAATTTGGCATGTATTTGGACCAGACCTATGTATATCCCTATATGTATTTGAACCTGCTGAATCCGAATTTCAAAATCTTGAAAATCGCGTACCAAATTTCATTTGGACAAAATTTATTAGGATTTGATTTGATTACTCATTTGATCTCAGTAGCTTAATTTTCTAGCTTTTTTCATTTTAATGATAGTAAATTATTTCATTTGAAATTTGTATTGGAAATTATTTTATTTGCGCTATTGGAAATTAATTTTTTATTTTTAAACATTTTTATAACAGAATTTATGATACCTATTTGTTTTGATAATCTTCTTCGACTTTCTTTTTTCATAATATTAACTCTTGTAATATTGTACTAGAAACTTGCATTGGAATTGAATGCTAAATGGATTTTTTATTAGCATTAATTTTTTTGAATGCAAAATACTTTCAACTTGCATTGCATACCGTATATTAATTGGTGTATTAATTGGTACTCAAAATGGTTCAAGAACAGTTTTTTTTTGGTATTTGCTTTAAAAGCAACCTTCATGCATTGTATAGTAACAAATAATTTTTTTTGGAAGATTATTCATAAATAACTTCATATATTAAAATAATTATGAAAAAAGTACGTATACGCTACAGTGATCAATTCGATTTTAAATTAAAAACGGACAAAAGAACTGGCTATTCATGTGGAATTGTTTTAAGGTGTAAACTCAATGCTTTTTGAGCTATTGAACATGAAATTAAAGTTGTGGACTAAGATTTATCACGTCAAACAGAAAAATACTGAAAAAGTTGGAGGAAACGCCAACTCTTTTTGTTGTATTCATTTTTTTTTTTATGATTTATGGCTTGCATTCAAAGTTTTGGTGTCGCAAAATGCTCAAATAACCAATCTCACAGCTGTACTCGGCCGAGACAGAAGAAGTAGTTTCATATAGTCTAAGAGCCGGCAGCATATTTTGGCAGTTTTGATATAACCGAAATTCGAGTGTGCACATATCTAGATATGCACCACAGTATGTCAACGGAACAAGTCTGGCAGTGATCTTTTTCAGCTTTCCCTTGCCAGACGCATCCAAAGTGCAGCAAAAAATCAATTTTTGGCGTTTTGGTATAACCGAATAAATGATACACCAAAAAATCATAAAAAATCCCCTGATTTCGAATCTGTGGGTACCGCAAGTTTCTTTTTCAGCTTTCCCCCCGCCAGACCGCTTTAAAGCATTTTTAAGTGCATTTTTCTAATAAAAAACCTAATTACTTATTTTCTGTTAGGTATAGGTAACCGTATGATGGTAACAAATTAATATTCTATGTCTATTCCAGGTCTAGAAAATATAAGTTTTAGCCATCTATTTTTCAGCCTTCCCTCTGCCAGACGCATCCAAAGTGCAGTCAAAAATCAACTTTTGGCGTTTTTCTAGGTATTACCCCAATAAATGATACACCAAAAAATCATAAAAAATCCCCTGATTTCAAAAATGTGGGTACCGCAAGTTTCTTTTTCAGCTTTCCCCCCGCCAGACCGCTTTAAAGCATTTTTAAGTGCATTTTTCTAATAAAAAACCTAATAGCTTATTTTCTGTTGGGTATAACCGTATGATGGTAATAAATTAAAATTCTATGTCTATTCCTGGTTTAGAAAATATAAGTTTAAGCCAGATATTTTTCAGCTTTCCCTCTGCCAGACGCCCTTAAAGGTTTCCCAAACAGGTTTTTCCATAGAAAAAACACCTAGTTTCTGTTTTTTTTCTTATAAAATTGAAATAATATTTTTTTGTTTAGAGTAACCATATGATGGCCAAATATTAACTTTCTCTGCCTTTTCCTGATTTAGAAAATGTAAGTTTAAGCCAGTTTTGTTTCAGCCTACCCTCTGCCAGACGCCCTAAAAGGTATCTCAATAGTACGGGAAAGTTAGATTTTGCTATATGGGGCATGGGGGTCTGGGAAAAAATCCGAAATGCATTTTGTCTTCAGGGATTAAAAGAGCATAAACCCAGGGATCGAAAGAGTCTAAAACCACATTTTGTACAACCGCACCAAGAATCATTTTGTTTGTCCCTATACAAAAAATTGCAATTTTTTGAAGTTTTTTGCCTACAGATCGAAAACGGTCTGTCAAATCGAAAAACCAATATTGTAACAAATGAAGGTAATTAAAAGATCTACAACTTTTACAACTAACAAATTAAAAAAAAAAAACGCTCAAGTAAAAGAGATATGACAAAAATAAGAAAATCACTTTTTGACGTGTTTAAAAAAAAAACACCCTAACTTTTAAACCAAAGGGATAATCGACACGAGTCGTAAACCAAATTTTGTTCAATCGCACTAAGAGTCATTTGGCCGCCATTTTTTTTTAAATACAAATTTTAGTTTTTCACATAACTCGCGTATTTTTGAATATACAAAAAAAACAATGTATGACAAACTTGAAATAATTTAATTTTCTACAATATATGTTAAATAACATTTTTCGATTATCCCTTTGGTTTAAAAGTTAGGGTGACAAATTCTACAATCATCCGTGAACATAACTGGCCTCCTTCGGTATCGAAAACCATATCGTCTCTCTAACGTGATTAGAAAACCATGGTTTTTTTTTAATTTTACCTTATTAAGTGTGTATTGTTTTTGTTTTTAATTTTTAATTTCTTTTCAAACATTACAAATCAAATGCATGCATGACTTTAAGTTTTTGCGAAAATCGAAAATACCAAGAACTTCTCCTAGTTAAAAGCACTTTTGTTTAGTATTTACGCGATTGGACTTTATGGACGATTGCCTCTTAAATAACATCGGCTATGTCATCCTAAGGAGAACTACAGTAATGTTTTCATTTGTTTTTTTTTTTTTTTCTTAATATCAAATTATATGCAAATGCCTCTAATGAACTTTTAAAATTCATTAGAGGCATCCTATCGATGGATTATAAAAAGCCTATGGAATATCCTGAAAAGTTTGAAGTTTTAATTACTGTTTCAAAAGGGGGTTATAAGGGTCAACAATGTTGATTCAGCATATATGTATCAGTCAAGATTATTCACATTTGGGTAATTCCAATTATGCAGTCTTTTTTACTTTTTTTATTAGCAAATTTCTATTTACAAACGTCAACTCTTTTTGCAAGTTGCAAGAAGAGATTCTTTGTTGTATTCCCTTATGGATAGACATCAAATTCAGGGAGTTTAAATAATCTTAAAGCATTTTTATAGCATAAGCTTGCCAACAACAGAAGAATTTCAGATGAAAATGACGGAAAAACAAGGAAACTAAAAACATGATGAGTCTAATAGTGACCCCCTCGTTATTGGTAAAATAAATTAACATTTAAGCAAGCTTCGTTACACAATATTCGATTTAAAAAAAAAATGAGTGAAAATGCATCTTTTCTTTACATTTACAACTACAAATCACAGGTAACATGAGTTACCAAAAAAATGTAACGTGAGTTACCTAAATATTTTAAAAATTTTCCTCGAAATATTGAAAAAATGTTTCGTTTTGTCACTTATATTAAAAGCTTGTAATTTTTTATGTATGGAATCTTCATTAAAAACAAATAAAGATTCTTAATTTCACATAAAAACTTCATACTGTCGGACTCTTAAAATTCGTGTCCGATTTTTGTAACGTGAGTTACCATCAAACTTTTATTTTTCCCAAGCAAATGTTAAAAATAAAGTAAATTTTTTTAGTTAATTATGAAAGTAATAGTTATGCTCTATTCATGGATAGTAATTTCGTATCAATTTACATTAAAATTGACAAAAAAAAATTATTTATGTGTTGGAAATTTTTGTGAATGTAACGTGAGTTACCATGGAATTGCCCATTTTCATTTTGAAAATTGGTTCTAGATTACGTCATTCATCATTGAACTAATGAAAAGTGGAAAGCATACATATTTATACCCTTATTTTTGTTTTTTTTTTAAGAGTTCTTAACGAACTATTAATTGTTGGTTCCCATAAATCTTCTCTTCACTAAAAGTTCCAAATAACTTTTAAAGGCTTGAATAATGATTCTTCTTCTTCAGTAGAGCGTAAAATATAAATTCTTATGACACAAAAAAAACAATTCTCCTTTAGAAAGTCTTTCTATTTTTTAATATATTAAAAGCAATGACAGAAAATGCATATATACAATATTTAGTAGTTCACTATAAAACATTTTTTTTTTTTTTATGAATATACATTACTATGCCACAAAATTAAGAAGCTCTCCTTCAAAAAAAAACTTCTCTAAGCATCATCACATCATATAGACTAACTATAAAAGTACATAAACACAACATCCAGAAAGTATACCCGGAAGATTTTCCAATTGTTCAAACAAAAAGCAGAAAATGCACATGTCGGCTGATGCTTTCCAAAAGAAGAAAAAAAAAAAAAAAAAATATGTACCACAAAAGAACTATAGAAATCCCAGTTGAATACTCGCGCGTTGTCGGTACTTTTAGAGGATCTCTCCTCTTTTTCTGATGACGGAGACGACGACGACGATGAACGAAAAAAAAAAACAAAAAAAATAAAAAAAAAAAAAACGAAAAACTACTCCTTTACTTGATATATCGAAGAAATATACTGCAATCATTTACTTTTCTCTTTGAAGAAATGACACAGAGGAAGGTACATCCTTTTTCCACCGAAGACACACAAAATACACATAAAAACTTACAACTTCCAGTTCAAATAAAATTAAATTCACATTAGAAATCGAGTATAATTTCAAAGACATGAGCATTGCCTTTGTTCATATTATTATAAGAACCAACAATCCAAAAGGTGCACTCAGAGTACACACATTATTCGATTGTGATTGTACAACTTCCCCCTCATGTACTACATGTGCACCCATATTCTTTCCACTCGAAATAATACATTCTGCTAGCGCGCCTGTGTCTCTTCTAGAAGCCAGAGAATGTGTCAGAAACATTAAACGATTCATACTTCTCCTGGCTATCGACGACTTATAATTGCCACACTGTCTACTCCAGTGAAACACTAAACTTCCGGCCTTACCCGGCCGTGTCCTGAGTTTATCGCAGCGAAAGCATTTTTAGCATTTTCTTCAGGCTTGAGCATGCACATAGTTAGTATGTGCTCAGTCGTTCATATTGTCTCTATGAATTATCCTTCCAGAAGTTGAGCATGGTAAAACTATCACTACATCATATCGGAGCACCAGTTTCTATATACGTGGGAGTGGGAGTTGGAGTTGGAGTCGTCGTTGGAGAGTTGACTTGGGGAACTGGGTCAATGAATTGAATTGCACTATTTTTAATTTATAATCAAAAGAGTAGGCAATATCTGGGTTCTGGGAGTGTGTTTTAGGGGTGTGAGTGGAGTAGAGTGCCAAAGGATCTTTCATATTCATGCACTATGAATTGTTTGTGTCTATTCACAGTACAATAGCTGCTGTTACTGGTGCTTCTGCTGGTTGCTGATGGTAGTGCGGTTACAACGTTATGCTCCCTGTTGACAATAAATTTGCATATATTGGATGGCAATGGTAGAGTTTGCGACGATGATGATGGGTAGAAGCTTATATATATCTGAGTGACGGTGGCGACAACGGTGTGAGGGAATTGAAACGAGAGGCAAAAGGAGCCTTTACTTTGTATGTAAATTCGAATAATTGATCCTGAGTTTGAACTGGATGGCAGAAACCAGTAGCAGCAGCAAAGTGAAGTGTGTGTTTAGAGTGACGACGACGGTATAGATGGGGGCTTTTTAAAGCATATTCCTCTTTAAAGAGTGATAGCACACACACATACACACATGAACACACTATAACTCACCAGGTTGTGTTAATTGTAAACATCTTGACCCCATACAGAGAGATGGGAATTGTTGCACTCATTCCTTCTTGTTTTTGGGGGTGCTATTCTCTACTCTGTTGTTGAGTTGAAGTGGAGCTGAATGGTGAAAGCAATTCAACCAGGAAAAGGGTATTATGTTCTGTGATGGGTGGTTGGTTGGGTTTGTTCTGGCAGGCTAGGTAGGTAGAACTGTATACAAAATGCTTTAGATTAATGGGATTACAAAAAATTAATCACATTATGTTATTTATTTGCGGCAAGGACTTGGCCTCAGGAGCTTATGGTTTGAATTCGAAAAAAAGGGGTTTGTTATTTTTTATTTTTTTTTTAGGGAGAATTTGATTACCAGAATTGAGAAAAGTATTGGTTGTTCTTTAAACTTTAGAATCTTGAAAATACAAACACCTTTTTTTATTATTATTGATTACAATTTTTATTTGATGTTCACTTGAAAGTGGTTGGACAGCGAGTGCCCATTATGCCGATCATTTAAAGGTACTTTGCCAAAAATGACAAGTCAGCATAATGAACACTCAGCGCGTGAGACTAAACATTGAACTTTTATTAAATGATCTTATTTCGTCTGGTCTCACGCAGAAGTAGGAGTTGGGTGGAAATATGATATGGTAGGAAAGGTAAAAATGGGTGATAGAATACAAAAAAATACATAATTATACTTAAAAAGAACACTCAGTGGGAACTGGTAAGAAATCATTTCCCATCGTGTCAGCAACAATGCAATGTGATAATACTATTGGTCATATGGTTACTTAAAATGATACTAAAAATGTTTACTTAACATACTCCCCCCCTTTGAGGGATCTAATCCCTCAAAAAAATTTAAAATTGTGTGTCTATTTCAAAACGAGGAGCGCTTCTTCTAGGAAGTGGTTTGGGTTTTCTTTTTTTTAATAAAATAAAAAATAATGAAGCCAATCATTGTAAGGAATAATATGAAGCTCATGCTATAATGATGGTAATCGTGCGTATTTATAGAATTTACCCAGGTATCATTATCTAGGTCTTTATCAACTTCACTAATTTTGCCTTTTAAATCTTCTATCTCTTTAAAATTAGTCTCATTGCTCGGGGATGTTATGATGTTCATATTTTTCATCGGAATTTTACCTTTAATTGACTCAGAAATTTTAATAGAGGGAACAAATGAGTTTTTTAAGGTGGTATTGCTAAAGACTCGACCATTTATCACTATGTGTGGAAGTTTTAAAATACATGGTATCAAAAATTCTATAAAACCACTGTCACTTAGGGTAAGACTTTTTGTTATTCCTTCACACACCAATAAACCAGTTACAGCCTCCTTAAGAGCAAATATCCAAGTATTGGAACTTCTTAGGCTTACCCATCGATCTTGAGAGATGGATCTCGTTAAACAACAGTGACTTAAAGCACTACTCAAATGATTCAGAAGCGAGACTTCACAACTTATACCGCTGTCTCGATGAATCATTGTTGGTAGTTGTTGGTTACAGACAAAATTTTTCGTTGAGAGGAAGTGGCATGATGATAGCTGATTTTCTGTTAATTCAAAATACCTATCTCTTGTTGCAGTGACTGCTAAATAAGGGGATGATAATTCTATTATGAAACTTGAATCATTTTGAAATAGAGGAAACTGAACTAAATTAAAAAGCTGAAATTCTTGGTTATCAACCAAAGGGATCATCATTTCAAATACTATTGAGTCATTAAGACTTCGTCCTTTAATAGATGACAGCTTAAAAATATCTAATACAGATGCTGTCGGAATGTTAAGATGGGATGGAATGTTGTTCCGAATAATTTGGAGCTGTTTAGTAAATTGTGACGGCGAAATAAAATGAGGATTCATTTTGACATTATTAAGACTAAGAAGAACGTCAAGTAATGTGTCTTGCACTCTTTCGAGGTTTGAAATTGACAAAATCAAATATGAAGTTAATGCAGAAAAGCGCTGACTGACATCGATTATTTCTTGATGCTTTTCAATGCTGTTTAAGGATTTTTCGAACATGGTTTTAAAACCTTGATATTGCTGACTGAGTTGCAGATTATTTCGTTTAAGCAGATTTACGGTTGAATCTGCGATTGAGCTCTGCTTTTTAAAGAGATGCACGAGATGCTGTTCATCTTGGTTGACCAAAGAGATTTGGTGCTGTATGTCCTTAGCATCATCTTGATCCAATACCCCAAATAAGCTATGTGCCACGTTTCCTATAAAATCGAAAGGAGATCTAGCAATTCTTATCCTTTTATTGTAAGAAGTATGATAATTATGAATGAGGTCATTGTTTGATTCGATTGCTATAACTCTTTGTTTGAGAGCTGTTACTGTAGGCAAACAGTACGGATTAATTTTCAATTCATCTAAACAAATATTATCCATTCTCTGTAAATAAGTTTTCACTTCTCCTAGCTCTAGCCAATATGATGATAAATTATAAAATATATAAATGTTCCAAAAACTATTAACGGTGCTCGCACTACCTATATCTTCAAAATAAATCCCTGTGGGATGGTCAAATTGGGTTATTCTTATTGGTTCGGTATCTGAAGAGGCAGCTAATGGAAACAATAGCAACATGAAGCATAATAATGATGTTAAAGAGTTAAGGAGGTATCTCCCACTTCTTAATCTCATCAGGGGTTGTTTTTTTATTGGGATTTGTGCAGCATCCTTTTGCTGCTCTTTATGGTCAATCGGTAGGGGACAAAGATTTTGAACAGCTCGTTGATATGTGCCGGTTTCAGTCTTAACATATGCCACTCGTACTAATCCGTCTGTTCCCTTGACAACTTCGATTACACGTCCGAGCTTCCATTTCATTGGAGGCTGGTGTGCATCTTTTAAAACAACCATTGTTCCAGGTTCTAGATTTTTGGATTCCACCTTCCACTTTAATTTCTGTTGAAGAAGATGGAGGTATTCATTTGACCATCTTTGCCAAAAATGCTGTTGAATATGCTGAATCTGACGAAATTTGTCTAATCTTGAGATGTTATGATCAGTTATGTCAGGTTCTGGAAGCGATGTCAACGGAGCACCAATTAAAAAATGACCGGGAGTCAATGCCTGCATGTCATTAGGATCTGAGGAGTTAGGTGTAAGTGGGTGTGAATTCAAGATAGATTCAATTTGAATCACAACTGTGGAAAGCTCTTCATAAGTTAAAGACGCTTCTCCTAAATATTTTAACAACAATGTTTTTGCGGATTTAACAGCGGCCTCCCAAAGGCCTCCGAAATGGGGAGAACGTGGTGGAATGTGTTTCCAGTTAATTCCCATTTTTAAACAATTTGAATTAATCGATGATTGAGTTTCAGACGAATCAAGAAAATCTTGAAAATCTTTTAATTGGTTTCTTGCCCCTACAAAGTTTGTGGCATTGTCACAGAATATAGTATGGCATACACCTCGTCTTCCTATAAATCGTTTCAAGCAGTTAATAAATGATTCAGTAGTAAGGTTGCATACAACTTCAATATGAATAGCTTTTGTTGAAAAGCATACAAATACTGCAAGATACGATTTTGTTGGAGTTTTCCCTCGAATATTATAATGTGTTCGTATTGGCCCACAAAAGTCCACCCCTGAATAATAGAATGGGTGAGAAGGTACGATTCTTTCCTTAGGTAGATTACCCATTAATTGATCTATGGATTTGGGTTTCGCACGGAAACATTGGATGCATTTAGAAAGTACCTTTTGTGTTTCTCTTCCTACACTCAAAATCCAAAATTGTTGCCGAGAGATAGATACAAGTGTTCTATGGGAAACGTGTAGATGTTTTTTATGTAAGTGATCTAAGAGTAATGTGGTAACTATATTATTTTTTGGGAGTAATATTTGATTTTTTGCTTGGGAAGGAATTTCAGCATTTTTAAGTCTTCCACCCACATGTATTAACATTGTTGTTTTATCAAAATATGGGCTTAACGAAATTATGCTAGAGGTATTGCGGAGAGGTTTCCCTGCCTGAAGTGCCTTATACTCTTCGGGAAAAACACTTAATTGAACAATCCTCCATAACAAATGCGTTCCTTTCTGGATTTCTTCCGCGGTTAAAGAACCAGTTCTTCTGTTTCCTTTGCAGCGAATATTAAAATTCATCATGAATCTATAGCAATGTGCAAAAATTTTCTGCAGTGTAAAAAACGAGTTTTTATGGTTGATTGAATTTATTATATCATTTTGGATTGACATATTTAGCACTGTCTTTGGCCTTCGATGCCCAGAGATTTCTTCTGGAATCGAATACTCCATTTGTATACTTGAAGTTTGTCTTAAAAACTCAGGGCCATTGAACCAAATGGTTGATCTTACAAGATTGGGCATTCCTAACCCACGCGATATAAGATCTGCTGGATTTAATACTCCCTTTACATAATTCCAATGATTCAAATCTGATTTAGATTGGATTTTTGCTACACGATTTGCTATATATGTCTCCCAAGTATAGGAAGGTGCCTTTACCCATGTTAAAACCGTTGTAGAGTCGGTGTAATAACTGACTGATGTGATCGTCCTACTGATTATTGGAAGGATTTTTTGCACTAATTTCACCATTAGGACAGCCGCCTGAAGCTCTAACCGAGCTATAGTTGTCGCCTTTAAGGGAACGACACGAGATTTTGAACATAACAATTGAACAAAAACTTTCCCCTCATTATCAATAGATTTTAAGTAAATGCATGCGCCATATGCGCTTTCACTACTATCGGAAAATGCATGCACTTCTAATTTCGTAGCTGAGTCTATTAAGATAAGGCGTGGGATATTAATTTCACACAAAGAAGAAAATTCTGATAAATAGTTTACCCACTTATAAGCCTGTTCTTGAGGCAGATTCTCATCCCACAATATCTTAGATTTCCAAAGTTCTTGTAAAAATATTTTTCCTAGTAATATGGCTGGGCCTATCAATCCCAAGGGATCGAAGAATTTTCCCAAGTCGGCAAGAACGCGGCGTTTGGTAATCTTTAAATCATTGGGTGCATTGTACTTGTAGCAAAATTTGAATGTGTCTTCAATTGGGTCCCAAACCAAACCAAGGGTTTTAATGACCTCCGACTGATAGATTGTTAACATTCTTTCTCGATCTTGCATTGGAATATTTTCTAGAATGCGTGGATCATTTGAACAAAATTTGGTTAAATTAAAATTTCCTTGACTTAATAATTTTATTGTTTCATTGAGAAGCAACTTGGCTTCCTCAAGAGAATCTGCTCCTGTTAGGCAGTCATCCACATAGATATTTTTTGTAATAATTTTTGATGCATTAGGATATATATGTTGAAAATCATCTGCTAATTTGACCAAACATCTTGTAGATAAATAAGAGGCAGACGCCATTCCATACGTAACTGTGTTGAGCTGGTATGTTCTTAATGTGCTCTTAGGATCTGGCCTCCATAAAATGTGCTGATATGCTCTATCCTTTGGATGAATGAGTATTTGACGATACATTTTGCTAATATCGCCAGTGAATACATATTTATGTAATCTGAAATTGGCTATAACTGAAAATAAATCTGATTGGACTGTTGGACCAACCATGAGGGTGTCATTAAGTGAATACCCAGATGTCGTTTTTGCAGAAGCATCGAAAACCACCCTGAGCTTTGTTGATGAGCTCTCGGGTTTAATTACACAATGGTGTGGAAGAAAATAATTTGACTTTGGTATGTCAAGCTCTTGAATTGCAGTCATATGACCTAGACGCTCATATTCCTCCATGAAGTTTGTGTAACTTTCTTTGAGGTCTGCATTTTTTTCTAGTTTTCTTTCTAATGAATAAAAACGCTTCTTTGCAATTTCTTTTGAACCTCCTAATGTTTGGTTTGGGTCTTTCTTAAAAGGAAGTCGTACTATGTACTGACCCTGGCGTGTTGTTTCCACGTTATCATTAAAATGTTTTTCACATTTAAATTCTTCTTCGCTGTAGACCTTCGATTCAACTTCAAAATTTTCACTTTCCCACAGTGATCGGACCATTTTATCTAGTGTTCTCAGACTAGGGTTTGACACTGAATGACAATGAGAATTTTGGGAAGAATCTACAGCGCTTCCTGCTAAAACCCATCCTAATCCAGTATTCCGCAATAGAGGAAGATTGTTTGAGATTTTAAATTCTCCCGGCAAAAGAAGCTCAAAGAATAACTCTGCTCCAATTAACAAGTCTATGCGGTTGGAACTAATTGTGTTAGGGTCAGCAAGAAGAATATTGGAGGGCAATTGCAAAGTTTGCCTATCCAGAGATGCAGTTGCCATATAATCACTTATTTTTGGCATTATACTGGTCTCAATAGTTCTTTTATATGATGAAGTTCTGGATTCTAAATGAACATTTATTACGAAATTGGCCTGACTTTCCCTGCCTCCAATTCCGCTAATCGGAATGTCCTTTCTTCGCTTTATGCTCCCTAACTGCTGGGCTAGGGATGTTGTAATAAAATGTAATTGAGATCCCGAGTCTAACATAGCACGACAAGGAATACGCGTTCCTTTTGAACTCACGACGTTCACAATCGCCGTGGCGAGATATACCTCGCGACCCTTTAATACGACCCCTAGAGAATTGTTATTATGGGACCCTGAAGGAAACTCACCCACCCGACCAATAATATTATCACACTTACCGGATGCTGGGTTTTTTACGTTGACATCTTTTTTATTTGGATAGTGTAGTAGAGTGTTGTGTTTCCCGTTGCAAACCTTGCATCTACGTTGCTGTTGACACGATGGGAAACGATGTCCTTGCAAACAGTTGGTGCAAAGTTGAAGCTTCCGCACCTGCTGATTGCGATCCTCAACTGAAAGATTAATAAATTTTTTACAATTAAAGATCTTATGATTATTAGTTTTACAATATGGACAATTTGAAACTTCCCTATTTTCAGATGCGGTGGTTACCGCTTTCTTCCTTTCATCTGATTTCACCGTCTCCAGGGCTTGGAACCTGCATTCGACAAATTCCAGTAATTGGGTTAGAGTTGGTGTTATTCTTGGTGCTTGTAGGGATTCCTCGAAAAGCATTCGGGTGTCTTTGTCCATTTTTTCCAGCAATAGATGTACAACTAATGGGTCCCATCCACTGGTGTCATAGCCGAGATTGTTGATGGCTTGAATGACTTCCTTTGTTGTATCATGCAGCCTCTTGAGACTTCTGACAGTGTCTACGATGGTATTTGATTGGAACAATCGGCTTAACTGATCGGATAACAGCAACCGCTTGTTGTTGAACCTGTCAACTAGAGTGTTCCAAGCCAATTCATAATTGTCATCAGTGGCATGGAAATGTTGAATGAGGTTTTGGGCATCTCCAGTAAGATTTGTCTTTAAAAAGTATAATTTTTGAGCCGGTGCAATTGGTTGGTTGTGCACCATTTGTTTGTATAGATCGAAGAACTGCGGCCAATTAAGATAGCTTCCATCGAATTTGGGTATCTCAATTTTTGGAAGCTTGATTGTTGTTGCTCGTCCTTGATTCATTTGAACTGTTTCAGCTGGCAATGTATTAGTTGGTAGCCAGGTGATCCTCAAATCTAATTCATCCTGGAGCTCAAAGTAAAGCTGTATATCTTCTACAGCTGCATCGCCTCCAAGTCGTCTATATGTTGTTGTTATTTCATCCCAATTGGTCATTAGGGTTTTTGTTTTTTGGTTAAATTCTTGCGGTAAAGTTTCCCGCAATTTCAATGGGCACTTATTAAGACCTCCTTGAAATATTTTGCAGAGTAATCGGAATTTGCTATCCGTAGTCATCCTGTTGACCTTTACACTGGTGTCATCTATTAAAGTGGGCTTTATTGTCAGCCCTGGTGGTATGTTAAATTTGGAAATTGCTGCGGTAACTCCCTCTGAATGCCCTGCTGGGGGCTTAACGGCTGCTGGTCCTAAGAGGGCTTCTTTTAGCTGCTCCGGCTGAGGATGGACTGCTGCGGTCTCCTCTATAGCCCCATCAGATTTTTCTTCTTCCGCTACTGCAAACCGCTTGATGATGTCATCTTTCATTTGATCATGAATTTTTTTTACCCCATCGTAAAAACCTTTAGTGAAGTATTCGTGTTCAGTTACCTGCGGATAATTGTCTCTTATCTCGCTATCAACATTGTCGAATACTTCCCATAATTCATTTAATCTTGTCCACCGCGCATTTAAATAATCCAGGGTTTTCCTTCCTGGACCATCCTTTCCGTAATTGCGAGCAAGTGTACAGATTTCTTTTCCTACAGCTTCTTGCTGATTGGTAAGTTCTTCAATTGTAGCCACCATTTTAATTATTTTTTATATTGAATTGTTAGTAATTGAAAGGAACTTCTTTTCTTTTTTTTTTTTTTTCTTTTTTAGTCTTCTTAATAACGACTCACTTCACAACACTGTTTTCTTTTATTTTGTTTTGTTTTATTAATTTACAGGCCACTAAACTCTTTTAGTAGGTCCTGTCACGGTCGCCAAATGTTCTTTAAACTTTAGAATCTTGAAAATACAAACACCTTTTTTTATTATTATTGATTACAATTTTTATTTGATGTTCACTTGAAAGTGGTTGGACAGCGAGTGCCCATTATGCCGATCATTTAAAGGTACTTTGCCAAAAATGACAAGTCAGCATAATGAACACTCAGCGCGTGAGACTAAACATTGAACTTTTATTAAATGATCTTATTTCGTCTGGTCTCACGCAGAAGTAGGAGTTGGGTGGAAATATGATATGGTAGGAAAGGTAAAAATGGGTGATAGAATACAAAAAAATACATAATTATACTTAAAAAGAACACTCAGTGGGAACTGGTAAGAAATCATTTCCCATCGTGTCAGCAACAATGCAATGTGATAATACTATTGGTCATATGGTTACTTAAAATGATACTAAAAATGTTTACTTAACATTGGTTTTGCAAATTTATTAACAAGGGATGCAAATTGTTGTTTTATTTTTTTTTTTTTCTTTAGTCAAGTTCAATTATGCATACGGACAATATACAAAATTGGAAAAAATAATTTTTTTTACAATTTTGTATTCTTTACAACTCGACAACATTTTCAAGTGGGTACATATTGGCCCTTCTTTTTGGAAATGAAGGGGTTGTCATACCATTTTTATTTCGTTGCACAATCTGAAATATTGAACTTTTCTAAATTTCCTGGACTTTTAATCAATAATAATAAATTTCCGTTGAACGACTTTGTTTTGAAGATATTTAGGGGACAAGAAATATATGAAGATATATATATTTTGAATGCAGGGAATTTCCATTTCTTCCATGTTAACCTTGAAAGCCACAAGGAGGCCTTACTTCCCTTAGCTCTTGTTTAGTTTATAACTTTATACATAGTAGGTACATCAGAGCAATTTTTTACTGAAAATTTTAAAGCCGGTATTAACCCAACGCTCATAATTTTTTTTTTATTAAATTGGTTTGTATCATTTTAAAAATATTTAAATTCCCAAATTTAGTTTATATCAATAAAATTTTACTTGCTTTTTAGCTTTTAGGGCAGATATTGTTTTCATGTAAAAAAATTCGAGGTTTTAATCAAACCCAACATTACGATGATGGAGAGATAAAAAAGGTGGTTTTCGTCATACTTTCTGTTTGTGCGTCTGCTGGTAGTTTCGTTTGTGCGTCCGTCTGTTCACGAACGACAGCGCATTGGTAATTTTTTTTTTTTTAATTTTCAGCTTCTATTTTTTGAAGATCTGAAGTGTTCCTATTTTCAATTTTCCATTTATATGTTTTCTGAAAACTCTCTTCAAATAATAACACACCCTACAAACAATTTTGCTTCTATAAAGCTTTATAGAAGCAATAGTAGAATCTATAAAGCTTTATAGAAGCAAAATTGTTAGTTGGGCAGTGATAATTTTTTCATAAAAAGACAAGCAAATAATTTAGGTGAATGGGTATTTTTTGAGTTGTGCGACATTGTGCGACAATCAACAAACCGTCTTCCGAGAAAATGATTTATACTATTCAACGCAATATATCATAGGTTTTATTTTCTCAAAAGCGACTCCTTTGGCTTAGATTATGATAATACAATCATGTGCACTTTCTGAGATAAGGAGTATTTAAAATGCCATTTCAAAAAACATTTAAATAATAATAATTTTAACTTATATGCCTGTAAGAACTTAGGACGTCTTTTAATTGTATTTTTCACGGCACTAGTTAGAAAGCATAGAACTATAGGTCACTCTGTTTCCTAGCTTGTTTCATAAAAAATTAAATGGAGATTATTTCATTTAAAATTTTTAAAGTTTTATGTGGCCGCGTTTAGTCTTATATTGACGAGTCATACAAAAATCCACCGTAATCCTAAAATCTTGCTTGAAATACATTTCACTACAAGGAAGGAACGGGCGAACTCAAGAGGAAAATAAAAGTTAAGAATTTTGGTTGTTTCTCAATCAACAGAAACTCATTATAAGACTTTTTTAGTGTTTACTATAGAAATACTAATTTTCTTTATTTTAATCATATTTGTATATATTTATGATATTTCAATTTTAATTTTATGTATTTTGAGATTCTCAGAAAAGTGCATAGTCTTATGACTTTTTGGCAAAAAAATAAAAACAAAAACTGGAGAAGTCCAAAATTTTGAGAGTTTTTTCCGTTCTGTAGAAAAACTGAAATTCAAAAGAAACGTGTTGACCTTTAGTGTGCACATTTAAATGCACATTTTATTTCGAATTCCGAAAATATCAAACTTTTTCAAAGGCAGTGCTGACACTTTTTTTTACTATGAATATTTGTATTTGATGAAAAAGATGAACTAAGTTGGTCGAGTTAATGCGAATTGGAAGTCCTCACAAAAAACTCCGATTTTGATGACTTTTGGTTTCTAAATTTTTGTTTTTATTTATTTTTTTTTTTAATTCAGAAACCTTTTTGTGGTGGGAAGGTAATTATTTATATTGTTTAAACAAAATGCATACTACACATGTCATTGCATACAACAAGGAATGAATCGGTCATTTCAAAAACCACTCAAGTAAAACAGTTCAAATTTTGCAGCAGCCAATAAAAACTATTTCATTTACAAATACATAAAATAAGATTTAAGGATTTATACTCAGCTTAAAAAATTATTTAGAAACCACCGCTGTAAGGCGTGATAATCCATTGTGGATTTGCATCTCAACCAACAAGCTTCTCCAGCCAGCTCTATTCTTAGCTTGCTAGCTGGAAGATCATTGTATTGTCATAAAAAGTAAATTCAAAAATAAGTTTAAAACCCGACTTCTTTATACAATCACACTATGATACAAAGAACCTAATATTCTTATCTGAAATTGTTATGTGATAAAATGTAAAGCTTTGCGTAAATCACAAAATTACGTTACTTCTGGTGAGTGACAAGATTTTGTGTGTCCCGTTTTTTGAAAAATATATTGGTCATTGAAAACTCTTATACGATCTTTTCACACTTCTTCAATTTCGTTTGCATTCTTTTTTAAGTATGTTAACTCATAAATTTCGGTATAGACCGGGGCCCACGAAAACGAAACGAAAACGATCATTCGTTTTTGAAAAAAGAAAAAAATGTGCGACAAATTCAGAACAAATTCTTTCGTTTTTCAAGTTACATGAAGCAAACCGGTCGCACACACGAAAACGTTTGTTCGTTTACGCGATACAAAATCCCATCCCGGATTTCCTCAGGACTCAAATCGATTTAAAAAATAATACCTACATAATACATTATTTTGAATAAATGTGCAACTAATTTTATGTATCAGATATTTGAATAGTTTCGATAACGACAGGATTTTTCAATTTTCTTAATTTTACCATTTTTTTTACATATATTATCCTTAAGTTGCATCTTAATAATTCCTGTTTATTTAATTTCCTATATATTTCAGTATCAGCACAATCATTTATTTGGATTTTTCAAATAATTCTTCATAAAATCCGGTGATGTGGGACAGCCCCCGCAGCGGGAAATGCAACAACCCCAACTTCAAACGCCATCTGAATCTGATTTATATGGTACGGATGAGATAGAATTCCTGCTGGACGAAATACGTGATTTAGAGCCGGTCTGCTGTCAGCTGGACGACGTGCAGGATTTTGAAATAGCTGGCAGCAGAGCCGGAGAGTTATCATTATCCTTAGAGTCGCCACTAGGAACTTGCACATCGTGGGACTCGCACGCCAACTACAGACAAAGCAGTGATCATTCGCCACTGGCTTGGGGAGTTGTATTGCACTGTGATTCTCAACATTTAAAAACGCCTACAGGGATTGTCCGATTTCTTTTGGTGGTAAGTTTATATAGAAAAAGGACATATGGACAAACACACAAAGTCCCACAAAATTAATGTGTCTCTATTTTAAATTTACCTACCTATTTCCGTATCTGTATCTATATTGTTTGTTTTGTTTTCTTTTACTATTTAAGTTATCTTCTGCCGCCTGCCTTGCATGCGAATGCTCAGCTGGCACGGTGCAAGTTGGTCTTTTTCTACTGCCACTCATAGGACGCTTAAGATTAATGATTTTCTGTGCAGTGTTTTCCCTCCTAATAACCTGTGTAATGTTGTTTCTCGATATTTCGCACATAGCACTGATGTTTCCATTCAATTGGACTAAAGTGGTAAGTTTCTAGCCCTCAAGGGTTAAGCCTGATGGGGCAATAAATTCTTATAAAAGTCAAGAAGGAAACTAATTTGTTTAATTACTATATGCTAACTTGGATGGCCACAGAACACATGGATGTACCTGAGTATTGGTTTATTTTACATTTTGGGTTCCAGCCTTTTACTGCATATGGTCATTTTTGCCGAGGAATTTTCATGGGTGCCGAAACACACAAAGGAAACTCTATTTGCATCTGCGGTATAAATTTTAACTTTTTGTTTTTGAAGGACTAAGTTGGATGCTATTTTAATTATTTGTGTATTTTTTTAGATCATAGGTTATGTTTGCGCTGTAGAGGCCTTCATTCTCTCAGGACTGGCCAAATGGCCACAACTCTATCGTCATGTGCTAGACGATGGCAGCGAAATGTATATCGAGGATCGCGAAATGATCCTGCTTAGCACAGCTGAAAGTACTGAAGTGCCGAATCATAACAGCACGCCACATAGTGAAGCAAACCATCATAATCAATGCAATCGAATATCATCTTCGTCGTCGTATAATCAAAAGCCTTATATACCTGGTAAGTTAAGATTTTATTTTGTTAGATTTAATTTAACAAATCTGCTCACCGCAGAATTTTGTTTAGGGAACAATTGATGAGTTTTAAACAAAAGGTGGAACCTGCACACATTATTTTTTATCGAAATTATATTTGAAATTAAAAGCTTTTTAAAGATTCAATTTAAAAATATTCTAAGAACCCTTTGGGACATACTAAGTTTGAAGTTATTCAAAGCAACTTCCAAATAGACTTACAGTCTGAAAAATTGAAAAACTGACATAGCGCGCTTCTTATGTTTTTTTTTGTCGAAACGAAGTTAAGATAGAAACTATCTACTGTCGGTCATAGAATTAAATTTTAATCTAAAGCAGTTTTTAATTTAACAAAAAAATATACAGTACCTACATGGTCTAAAGAACAATGAATAATGGGAAGGGACCTGCATTTCGGATGTATCGGATGGTCTATAATCTGTTGGAAGATTAGGTAAGAGTATGAGTCACAATGTCTCTAATAATAAAGGATAAACCATAAAATATAGGAGTTAAAAATGTAGTTGATGTAGCTGAAATTCTGAACCAATGGTATAGAACTTTGGGGTTCAACCTGCGCCGCGGTACAAATTTAATAGTTTACAAGCATTTGAAAATAAATTAGTAAGATGATTTGTAAATGCGTCGAAATTTATAATTATAAATTATAATCTCACACAATCTTGGAATCCAAACGAAATTTAATCCGAAAAAAACATAGAAAAAGGTTATTAGAACTTACCAATAGGAAGGTCGTAAAAATTCTGGAAGAAAAAAGTTTAATGCATTCTGTTTTCGAAGAACGAAAACTTTTGATTTAGTGTGTTCAATGAGTTGGGGTCGAAATACATTACGAGTCATAACATGGTTCTTAAAATGCAGTATTTTTTACACTCCTGCTCAAAATTTGCGCACACCTCTTTACTTTTGTAACTTAAATCACTGTATCTTATTTTAAATGGCTTTAAGATTCTAGTACGTATTTTTGTGTGTTTGTTTATTTTACAAAATGTTAAACGGCAGCAAATTTAACAATTAATGGTCTGAAAACTAATATTAACATACATTTGTTTTTTTACTTTAGGATAAAAATAATAAAAATGAAAGAAAAAAATTACCAACAATTTTGTCCAATTCTATTCAATACTTGGTATTGCCTCCTCTCGTGCATAAGACTGCTGATGAAGATTGCGTGGAGGTAGCCTTCTGTCGCGAACGCAATTCTTCAGCAATCCCCAAGCTTGTTCTATTGAGTTTAAGGGTGGTCAATCTGAGGTTTTTATACCAACGTTTTAAAGACATTTTGAAAACACTCTAGCACTATGAACTCGTGCATTACATCGTACATCAAAATAAACTTTGGACCAATTCTAGGGCTGATTAGCTGTACCAAGGTGCACTATCCGTAGATCTAGAAAAGCTCACTAACTAACGTGTTGTATTATAACACAGATTTCACAAAAAAAAAATGTATTACCCAACTTTAGAAGATTCGCCGGTTACAGACAGACTTCAGCAGTCTAGACTTTCAGAGTCTTTTGATAGTTTTAGGGCCAATTTTTCAATAGTCAGTTCAACAGTCAGTTACTACTTATACCCCAGATAGAGGAACATCAATTTTACAACAGTCAGATATAGCTTATTCATTTAATAAAATATTTAATAGAGGAATAAAACTATCTGCTTCTTTCAGAGTCGAATAAAAATTATTCTAAGGAATATAATCTCAACAAAAATATTAGGGGTATTCACGTAAACGCGGAAAACCCATAGAAACCGTAGAAATTTCTATCCATAGAAATGAGCTGTCAAAATTTGTATGGGAAAAATATTCCGCAAATCATAGAATTTTATCTCACAAATTTGAAGCAGAAACCGTAGAAAAAAAAATCTGATAAACTTTGGGTGTGTTCAATAGCGTGTGTCACTTTTGTATCGACGAAAAAAAATTATCTAATTTTGCAATGTAATAGTGGTCAAAAGTTTTGTTAGGGTCTAAGGTTTAATAATATGTAAAATAAAATTATAACATCGTTCGCCTTTGGCTCGCTCAAATCGGTTGAAGTTGTTAGGAAAACAACGATTTTATATGAAAAAACGATTTATTTCCCTCGTATATTTTTTTTTGCAAATTCTTTACTAAGTGATCAATTGCAACAAATATAAGCTTAAAAGTTTTTTTCTATATATATATATATATTTATATTATTTGTTTTTGTATTCAAACGGCGAAATTAAAAAAAAACATGTATTTGAAAAAATTTTTAAAATTCAAATTTCTTCGATTTCTTCCTATATTTTGAGCGAGCCAAAGATTTTTGATAAGTAATGCAACTTTTAAAAGCTATTACATTTGAAAATTCCATGCTTTAGCATTTTGACATAACCTATTTCTTAGTATCCCAACAATCCAACAATATTGCAGGCGGTCAGGAACAAGTTCAATGCAATATGCAACAATACCTTTACCACTAACACTCTCACAACACACATTCAAAGTCAAGATAGGACTGACTCTATTTCAATTGCCTCTTGCTCTTGTTAGTTTCCAGCAATGTAGCATTCCAAAATTTTCAAAAAGCCCTTTGTTACCATCACAATAAACAAACCAAAAACTACCTTTGACACTTTTTTTTTCAAATTCACTTCAAATGGAAATGCAATATACTACTTCAGCCAATTTGAAGTACCAATTTGCGAAATTGGAATAAAATTGGTCCACCTGAGATACACAAAAGAAAGACCTGATGCACATTGAAAAATGTCCAGTAGTCCTTATTGATAAAAATCTAACAAAATTCTAAAATTTCTTTTCAATTTCAAGGACCACCCTAATATACAAGTACACTGTCCATGTGCTTGGCGGTCTCCTCTTTTATTTACCTATATTTTTACTGAGACACAGAACCTATGTACCTTTCATGGCACTAATTTAATTAAAAATGCTTCCTTTCTTGCGTGCTCTCAAATAATGAATGCTAAAACATCCATTAACGATAGAACTGTGATGCACAACATAGCCACAACATTCTCATTTATGTCGAAGCAAAGAATAAATATCAAACAAAATTAAAAAAAAAAAAAAAAGGATTCTTCCGCATCTTTCTCCCAACAGGCTCTCTCGAGGGTATATACTATCACCGTCGTGTGTTTGCGAAGGAAAAGCGAGTCTCTCCTCAGAAAGAATTTTATATTTTACTTTTTTTTATGTGATGAGTGATTTAATCAATAAATGCACTTCCATCGAGAAATTCAAAAGGTTTTTCAAACCAAAAAAAAAAAAAATACACCTCCGCAATCACCACCCTCGCGTTGCTTGCATAATGTCCTTATGCTCTCGTTTAGACCAAAATAAAATACCTACTTCTACCATCTCAAAATACAGTGAGAGCCGAGGGTGATGATGATGGTGAGGGTGGAAAAAGTGAAATGCGAATATCAATGCGATAAGGATATGTTTTTCATATTTTCTTTTGTTTGTAATTTTTTGTTGTTGCTTTTTTTCGCAATGAATAAGAGGCATAGATTGAAAGCTCGCAAAGTGTCATCGTATTGACCAATAAGTGGAACGTGCTCCATGTGTTCAGTGGGCTCAATAGGGTGGTAGATCATAGAGATGAGGGAGAACTGGAGAGTATCATGATGATGGCAACACAATATCTCCTTGTGTCCGTAATTGATTATGGATGAAAACGTTTCATTTTTTTTTTTTTTGAAAAATGTCATCCAAGTAGAAGCGACATAATAGGAAACCGCTGAAGGGAAAGAGAGTCATCTCTCTCTTTTCTCTACAAGTATAGGATAATGAAGGATGTTGTCGGAACGAGTGAAAGTATATAAAAGAAAAAAAACAACAACTCAGTCGAGCCGTTGGAGAATTCAAAATATTTTAATGAACTGAAGTGATTCTGTCATTGTTTGACGTTGAGTTGAGTATGTATAACATCGATAGGTCGGGTCGCCCTGGTTTGTGTCAACGTTTTATACCTACTATATGTATGAGAATGTTGCTGGGTTATTGATTCAATTATAAACAAGGGGACAGACTTAATGGAAAAATTAACTGAAGTGCAAGTTAGGGTAAGGCTAAGGACTATACACACTATATAGCAGGCAAAGTCAGCAAATACAAGAGACCCAAGAGCGCCGCCCGCCGATATGAAAGGAAGCTTACGGAAGTCATTAGAGACGTACATTTAGAAAATAATTTGTTTACGTAGTACTTGAAATCATGATGGGTTTTTTAGAAACTAAGACCCCATAGAAAAATATATATTGCAGGTTAACATCATTGAGTTTGGATATAATAAAATTTCTTTAGTCATAAAAAGTACATAAAAAAGAACGTTATGATATTAATGCTGGACTTGATATGGTTCGATAAGCTTTAACTGAAGGTTTTTTTTGTAATAAATTTGAAAAATGCAATCTTATGCATGGTTGCTTTCTTTCTAAATGCACCAATAAATAAGAACAAAACATTTGAATAGGAAGTTTAAGGACAAAGCTTGTTTAAATGTACAACTGACCAAAATTGTGGTCATGGATCAGATCAGGATCATTCTAGTTTAGTGACTTTGCGATTCTAACAAAAGGAGCATTAGATGCTAATTTTTTGTTTTTCTCTGAAGAAGAAATCTGGAGAAGGATAGGAAATTTAATACAACGAGAAAGTCAAGAAAAATAAATCATGAATTTTTATGATATGTATAGCAACGTATGTACATAGAGGTATTTAACAAAAAATAGTCATTCAAAGTGGTCTTTAAAATAACTTTATGAACATGTTTTTTTTTATTTTTATTTTTACAATTTTTTATATTAGCGTACATAACAGATTTTAGTTTAAAGTTGTTGTACGTCAATTTAAGAGTGTTGAAGCGAATTTATTGATTTTAACTAAATAATTCTAACAATGGGTCAGCAATTCAATATTTGTTTTTATTATTTCTTTTGTGATTTTATATATTGGGTCACTGTGGCGTATGTGGAACTTTTTGTGTATGGCAATGAAACAATTAAGCTAACATTTGCTTATCCCAACGTTTCAGGAGGGTTTTTTTATCTTGATTTTTATGGAATTTTGAAAGTTTGTTTTTTGTTTTTTTTTAATACCTCGCTTAGAATATGTTGTGTACCTACCTCCCATACAGTTTTTAAAAATTTTGTTCCCGTATGTCAACCAAATTTCCTTAAAAATTTGTATATTGACAGTTCTTATAATCTAAAAGTTAACTAACATAAAAGTGCTTTGAACTCCGAGTACGTGCGATCCAGTCGTGTATTTTATTTGTTTTTAAATTTTATTTTAAAATTGTTGTAAGACAAGTTTTACAGAAAGTTCAATATTCTATACCTACTTTTAAGGTTAAATCTTAACATCAATATAAAAACTGAGAAATTGTTATTTTAAATGGACTAATAAAAAGACAAGAGCATATTACTGCGTTGACATTAAATTAACAAAAAGAACTGCTATCAAAATTGAAACACTGCAAAATTCAAAATATTGAAGAAAGTATACAACGTGATTTTACAACTAGGCTATTTGTTTTGATTGTAATTTGACATCCTGCTTGATTCTGGTTTTCTCTGTATTTAATTCCATATCATCTGCATCAAAAATTAGTTAAGGACCACAAGGAAACAGCTCAAATAGCTTTTGTAAAAGGTTTCATTGACACGTTTGCATCAATACTTCATAAAATATAAACTGCACAAAATATCACTTTACTCATTGATAAAATGGTCATGGTCATGTTCTGAACCAGGATTCCATATATTATATTTCAACTGATTATTGCATCAAGTAGAAATATATCATCAGAAAATAGTCTGCAAATACCAACTGGTTGCGTTATTTGCTCTACAAAAAAAAAAAAATTAAAAGTTACACATACGCCACAGTGACCGTACATAAAAAATTGTTGTGTGTTTTTCGTTCTTTTAAATGATGGAAACCGTGTTGTTAACAAATAACAAATCGTCTAAAATGAATGAAATAGAAATTATTTTTGAGTTTGTTAGTTTTTATTTAATTTTTTGTTTGATTGTTCTTACATTTACAATTATATTTGTTTGTTTATGTTCAATTTTGTGTCAGTGCCGTCTCCGGTAAATATGCAAAAGGAGCAGAAGAGAAGCAAATTATGGTTTATGTTTTAAATAATTAAATTAAATAAATACCCTGGAAGAAGTAAGAAACCTACGAAATTTTGGGATAAATATAAGTAGACCAAAACAGCCTAATAAAAAACATTGGAATAGTTACATTAAAAAATGTCAAATTCAATGAATAATAAAACTCATTTTCCTTACTAAAATTCTTAAGTTAAGACAAAAATTGAACAAGAATTAAAAAATAAACAAATCAGAGGTTATTACTGTTTTTTCCTTTGGCTTGGTTTCAAAGGCCACTTAATAAAAACTTTATACAACTCCAAACTAACAATAAAATTAATTTTGAAACGAGTTTTTGCTAAGCAAAAATAATTCGTTTTTATAATTCATAAAAACTAAAAATATCATTTCGAAGTAATATAATCTTCATTTTTTTATTACAGCCAAACGACCCGATCAAGCAAATAATAAACGACCAACATTGGGTCAATCACAAACAAGAAAATCAAATCATCGTTATCGTGAAGGCTATCATTATCAACCCATTGCGTCAACATCCCGCCAGAGTCCAACATTCGTCCTTGATGAACATATTCAAGCTGGTCCATCCACATCCCGTTCCATAGATAACTCTAGTTCGTGATAGTATTTATTTCTTTCCAAAAACGTTCACCGGACACATAAAATAATAATAATAAAATAAAACATCAAACATAAAAGACATTTAATAACAAAAATATTGATAAACATTCCAAACAACAATAAATCGCAAATAGGTGTTTTATTTCGAATTTAAATTATTATTATTAATAATTTTGACGTATTTTATTATTATTATTTTTTTTATATATTATTTTTTAAATCAAATTTTACTAAAAAAAAAAATAAAACAAATTTGAGAAAGATACAAATCAGCAAACACAAACATAAATCGCAAAAATACACAAGTAAAAATGGTATAAATAAAAAACAAAAAATCAATAAATAGTTTATAAATAAATAAAAAAAAAAAAACAACAACAAAAGAACATATTTATACACTTTCGTAATAAGTTTGTATAGTAAATGAAAACAAAAAAAAAAAAAACAACCACAAATTTGTTTATTGAATATATAAAAAAAAAAACATTACTATTAAGAATTATATACATTATATGTATAAATTATATATGTAAAACAATTATTATTAATATGTTATTATAATTATTATTCCATCAGAGACCATCCATTGAATGATCAACAATAATGTTGTAATTTTTTTTCGTCCTCTCCTATGTTTAATAAAAATTAAAAAAAGAAAAAAAATTAAAACAAAATGAAGACATTTTTTGCATTTTTTTATTAACCACTTTTACGAAAATATATATTTATATATATATGTAAATGTACTCAACTTATTAATCCTACAAACACTGACAAAAAAATATAAAAATAAAAATCAACAACTTGTATTTGTACCATCTTTCTTAAGATTTAAAAGTAAATGAATGAAATGAACTACAATAATTATACATTATATAAAAAAATACATAAAATAAAAAAAAAATATCAATACGATTTTCTTTTCCCTCCATTTTGATTGAACAAACAAAAAAAAAACTTATAACAATACATAACATAACGTAATTTTCAAAGAAAAAAATCGAAACAGTGTATAAATAAAATCAACTCATTTCAAAATGTACTGTACATAATATATGTTTAAACAAAAAACAACACTAATTTAAAAATAATTTTTGTTTTTATTAAAATTTTAAGTGTTTATTTTTTCTACCATGCATAAGCTATACAACATTTTTGTATATATTAAATAATTTATTTTAAAACTTCTCACAACCAAAAAACTAATGATTTTACTTACATATATAACTTATTTTTAAACTTATTGTAAGATTTACTTAGTTAAAATTTTATTCGAAGATTTCTCGAAAGAAACATTTTAAGTTTTTCGTTAATAGTTTTTATGTTAAGTTTTTTTTTTTCATATTTAATTATTTCTTAGAACTATATCTTTATGGTTCATTTCAACTGTAAGGGAATTGACAAAAAAGATATCCATGTTTATTCGCGGGGTTAACTTAATCCCCTGATAAATTATTTTCAATCTTTTAAAGAGCTCTGAAAATTTGCTATAACTGCTATAAATTTACATTTTACAGACTCAAGCTTTTTAGTTAATTCTTGAAAACTGAAATCCCGTCATTGAAAACATTAAAGTCTATCTACGAAACATAAATATTCAGATTAAGACTCACCCAAACCCAAGGCAGTGCCATCTATTGGGGATTGGTATAGTAGTACCGGGGATGGGCAACATTTTTACTCTTTCTCTAAAAACATGTCCAGGAAAGTCGTTGAAACTGAGAGTAATTTGTGAAAAGTCTTTTAGTGAATAAGTTATAGGTACTTATTACACTCGTCACCGTTACATAACTTTGCCTCAGACCCTTGGTTCATGTTTTCTCGTTGTGATATCAAAGTTAGGTTCAGTTCAGTGATGCTTCCTTGGCCTGATTTTATGCTTTCACGGAGGGTAAACTCTCTCAGTAACTTCGGTTGAAACAATTCTTTGAGTTACAATATTTTTTTGAGCCATCAGTGATTCCTCTTTATACCTTTTTATACTTGGTGGACATTGATATCGAGTCATGACCTTGGTTAACGAAAACTAGGTAAATGTTCATAAAAAGTGATCAATTAATTACAGCTATAATAGCTTCTAAATCTTTTCGGTTCTAAAGAAATGAATGGACTAGATACATTGGGTTTCATAAGATGCAATATAAAAATTCACATTTATAACGCTCTGAAAAATAGTTTTTAGTGTCACAAGTTACAAACTTTTGAAAGCTCATAGCCGTTACTTAAGTCAAGATTTTTGCTCAGTGAACATTTGCTTTTACTTATAGGCAATTCAACTACTCGTTATATGAAGAAAACTAAAGCGTTTCTTTAATACCAACTCAGAAAATGCTTGAGAACCCTCAAAAAATTTTTCTTGGACCTGTGCTTGAGGTAAATTATTACCTAAGAAGAAGGGTTCAAATTTGAAATTTTCTCAAAGGCACGTCTGTGACTTTTGCTTCTTGGTAAACTACACATAATAGGAATTGTGAGCACTAATAAACCAACAAAAAAATTAATATATTCTGGGGTCCCACAAGGAGGTCTCTAAGAACCCTTGCTGTTTGTATTATTGTTCAACACCAAATTTATTCAATCAAAATGATTGCTTATCTTGGTTGAACTTTTTTATTCATCTTGGACTTCACTTAAGTTCACTATCAGGGCACGGATGCCGAATTCCTTCATGAAAATACTCTATCACTCCTTATTTATAACAGAAACAATATACATACTAAAAATATAAAGCTTTCTTTTAATATTTAATTCATGTAGCGCACTATATTAACATATCATTTAATAAATACGTGTGAGGAGGTCTCAACCTATTGAAACAATATATTTCAGTTATTTTTGTTATGTTTTTAAAAATAATGTCTTTTGTTCAACATTGTTTATTTATTTAAACAGCATACATTTAATTTTGTTATTTATGAATTATTATAAATTAATTTTTTATATTTAGTTTTAAAGTAAAACATATTTTTGATGAATAGCGGTGTTATCGAAAATGTTATAGCTTAATGGTAAAGTAAAAAAAAAACAAAAAAAAACATTATTATATACAATGTAAAATTTTATATAAAAAAAACCTATAGATAAAACGAAAATTGTAAATGTACATTTAATATAAAACAAAAATCAATAAAATTAAAAAAAAAAAAAAAAGAATAAAACTCGTATAACAAAAATATTTATAAAACACATAAAAATAAATTGCAGTTACACAATATTTTGAAAAAAAAGTAAAAAATGAGAAAAAATGTAGTTCTAAACTCCCGTGCAGAACTGATTTCAATTTATTATTTATATTTTACAAAAAAAAATAAAGAAAACAAAAAAAAAAATAATCGCGAAAAAGTTAGATAAAAAGAAAAAAAAAAAGATAATAAGAAAATAGCATTGTTATAGAGAAAGAGCCAGAGACATCCTAAAACAATGGAGCCGAACAGGTCAAAATCAATATTATATAGATCACTAGACAGAAAAAAACAGCATCCTTTAATATTCAAAACCAAAAAAAAAAAGAAAAAAATATAATTAAAGAATAAAAAAAAAACACAAAACATATAAATAAAATAATGTAGGTATACTGGAAACGAGATGATAACGTAAATGTATATATAAAGATATATTTGGAATAACCGCAACGGTAGATGTAACAAAAAAATTAACGAGTAAACATTATGAAACAGAAAAAAATAACAATAAAATTAGAAAATCAGAAAGAAGTAAAATTGAAAAAAAAAACAAAAAGAACAATGCAAAACAGGAAACTAAAAAAAAATAATTTCATTACAACAATAAAATAATTACAAATAAACAATGAAAAAATGGAAAAGTCTTGCTAAAAATGTAGTTTTAATCAATTTTTATAAGAAAAGATTCCAAGTATTTATTGGAGAAAGCATGATTTTTTGAAATGGTATAAAATTGGAGAAACACACGTGTACCTAAAATAAAACACTATCCTTTTGAAATTTGGCAAAATAACACACAAAAATGCATAATATTGAATCGTGTTTGTTTATTTTATGGGAAATGTGAGTATGGGTTTTTTCATCTTTAGGGAAACCGAGGTATACAATGTAGAAGAATCACTGAAACAGCTTAAACAAGTTATGTTCTAAGTAAACACTTAATATGATATTCACGGTTGGTGCCCAGCGTAGCTAATTAAATAGTAGTGTTTGCTTTAACTTAGAGGGTCACTGTGGCGTATGCGTACCTTTTTGTATTGATTTTAATTTTATCTTGCTGACCTTTAAAAAAAAACTTTACATATGAAACCTTTACATACCTACTAACTTAAGTAATACCACAAGGTAAATTTTTAATTTTCTAGTAATTCGATTGAGACTTAGTTCTTATTTTGTACCGATGCTTTTAATTATATAAAATAAAAAAAAAGTATTTTTATTTTATGTTGAAAAAATGGCTGCAATGTTGTTGAAATTTTTGCAAATGTGTCCCGTTAAATTGTATTCATTCCCATATAAAACGGCAAAACAACTCTAAGAAATTGGTGTTTTTTTCATCATTGGCTTATTACGTGAAAAGCGAGCTTTTTTTTACTAAAACGGAATATGTACAGAAAAAGACGCCCTATCCGTTTTTTACATACATACACTGTTTGAAAAAGAAAACAAAAATTTTCAGAATTTTCGTTCTTTTTTTTAACCTACTGACCTTTTATATTTTTGAAAGCTCTTACGAACTTTCAAAAAAAAAAATGAATAAAATATAAACTGATAGTTTTCTCTTGTTTTATTCTTCATTAACCGTTCCAACAGAAACGTTAGGTACTAACAAGTTAGTCAAGTTTCGTTTTAGGCAATTTTGTGGGAAAGAGGAGTGGAAAGTTAGGATAGAGAAATCTCCCTAACTCGTTTTACTCGTCTCACTAAATTTCCGTACAGAAAAATCATTTGCAATACGACACTCGTTATCGGTCTCATACACGTTAAATTTTTTTTTTCCAAAAAATTTCAGTTTTTTTTTACATTTTTTTGTATCTTTCTGAAAAATGTGTTCCCTCTTAAAAAAATTGACACAGTAATTAAGTGCAAACAAAGTCCTTTAAGTAGTAGTAAAATTAGTTACTTTTTTTCAGAAAATTATTTCCTCTTGTATGATATTACATTCCACGATTTTTCATTTTTGTTATTATTGCAATCATTCCGAACTGCAACTCAACAACTAACAGAACCAAAATTTTGTTTGGTATCATAATTATTTAAAAATTACATGTTTATTGTATTTAAAGCTTAAATCGATTCCGCTAAAATCACCATCACATACAATCAAATGACTTTCAAAAATTTCAAACATATTACCGCTTACATTTGACTGTTTTACTCATGGGCTTTAAGTGGGTTCGACTATAACCTTCGATATTTTCAACTAAAAAAAAAGCTTTTTTAGGGGTAAATGTTAATAAAATACTCAACTATGTGATGCTTTTCTATCGAGGATGGACTTAGCCCTTCAGATTTCATAATAATGAACTATAAAACTTGGGTTTAGATGAAAGAATCTGTCAAATTAATACATAAAATCCAAATAAATGAACTTATTATGTATAATTATTAGTTTTTACTGTTTCAGCCGTTTTGCCACAATGGTTTTATACTATTACCGTTAATTTTTGTGTTAAGAAAAAAATTATTAATTTTATATTTCAAGCTTTTGTTCTCTAAAAATCAAAGCAAGTTGTACCTACAATATGTGCGATTGGACTAGATTTCCTCAATATTTCCAGTTAGTGCCATAGTTTCTTCAGTTACAAATAAAAACAAACATTCACTTAATTTTGATTAGTAATTATTTTTGTTCTTCAGTTATATTAATCGTGTTACAAAAGTACAATATCATGTTAGTAATAAAATGCCAACAAGTTTAGGCAAAAATAAACGCTTATTAATTAGGAATGCAACAAATGTTATTAACATCTTAGTCCCAAGTCCTTTTCAATTCCGAGTGAGCAAACTTTCATCATTTCATTTTTAACTTTGTTGAAATTCTCAATAGCAATAGGCTTTGCCTCAGGCCATTGTGCTAAATCTCTATAAATTGGACGTACAAACTTCATACGGAAACTGCTGTTTGCAAATTCAATTATTTCATCCATGCGATCCATTTGTCTTGCCATAATGCACAATCTCATGAATCTTAGACGAATTTCAGCATTCTTTGTGCCATTCAAGTTGTAAATCTGTTCGAGTAGCTTAATTTTTTCAGTTGACAAATCACAAATTTCTTTGCACTCGATAAGTTTTCCTAAGAAATCGATTAGCTGATGTGTTGATATAGATTGACGGACATCGCTATCTTCAGCAAGATCAGCTGTAGTCTTTGTACTCCAAGAAGCACACAATTCCTGGGAGACAATAGCCAGTGAATCGTCGAATCTGAAAAATTTAAGCAAATTAGATAAGTTTATCAGGAATGTTCAAAATCAACAACTTACTTTGGAATTATTGGAGGCATACCCTCGCCATAAAGCCAAAGGTCCCAATCGATCTCATTCAGTTTGTCTTTTTTGTCAGTATCCACAAAGTAATTATAGAGGGCGCTCTTGAAGTCATCAGTTACTACCGATTTGTACTCGTACTTCTTCAAGTATGATTGTAAAAATGGCTCAAAGACTGCGGCTCCTCCAAGGAGATCTTCAATGTAACGAAGGAAAGTTGATCCCTTGATGTAAGGCACACTGGAGAAAGCATCATCGGGTCCCAAGTTACTTAAGTCAACAACAAGCTTTGTGAGTTCTGGACTTTCAGCTAATTGTGTTCTCAACTAAAAAAGTTAACAGTTAATAATGAGATACAGAATATTGATTGCTCTACTTACACATTCAGCCAAATCTGTCAAGTTTCTCATCATATGGAAGTCACGTTCCTTTTCACCCTTCATACGACCAACAATCTTTGCCTCAACAAACACGGTGAATCCTTCATTCATCCAGAAATGTTCAAAGTTCTTATTTGTCACAAGATTACCAGTCCAGCTGTGAGCGATTTCATGTGCGACGACATCAGCCAATGACTTGTCACCAGCCAACAGAGTTGGGGTGACGAAAGTCAAACATGGATTTTCCATTCCACCGAATGGAAAACTGGGTGGCATTACCAACAAATCATATTGCTTCCAAACATACGGTCCACATATGTCCGATGCAGTTTTTAACATTTTCGATGTCTCGGAGAATTCTTCAGCACTTGCTTTGATGACTCCTTCTTCGGCCCACACATTCGAATTTGGTCCTAATGGTGCGGATACTAAATCACCCAAGGCAATAGCTAGTAGGTAGGCTGGAATAGGAACCGCTTGTTTGAATTTCGTAAGACCTTCGGATTTTTCATCAATAATTGCACTCATAAGAGCAGTCAAGTCCTTTGGATGTTTGATTGCAGCATTGTAGGTGAATTTTACAGCCGGGGTATCTTGGCAAGGCATAACTGAACGTGCATGAATTGCCTGACATTGACTGAACATGTAGGGATGTTTCTTGCCCAAAGTTTGTTCGGGTGTCAACCATTGCAAGCCGCTGGCACATGATGAAGTTTCATAGTCGATCTTGACTTGGAGTCTGTGAAATAATTTATTAAAATTTAAAAACTTGTTTTTAAGAAGAAATTAGCGGGATTGCAAAAAATGCGAATATTCTAACAACGAAGTTCTTTCATATATGAATGAAATTTAAAATGTGTGGTAAAACAGCAATCGAACAATAAAAAATATCAGGAATTCCGTGGGTAATTTAAATGAATTCAAAAAATTTAATAGTGTTGTATTCAATTAGCTGGAGGGGAAACTCTGTATGTTGCAAAAGGAAATGTTAAAATGAAATCACTAACTAACAATCAAGAAATGCAAATTAGACTAAGGAATGTGTCTTGAAATTTGTTTCCTGTCTCAATAACACAGGGTGGAAACAAGAATTGTGAATTTAAGTAATTTTCAGATAAATGCTGAATTCAAGTGAGGACGAATTTTATATGTTGTCAACGTAGGTAAATGAGTCGTTGTAGGAATGCCATTTGAGAATATATTTTTACTTGCTTGCAAGTATTAGTTTTGTGTAAAAAAAACTTAGAGGTTTTAATCAAAACCAACATTACGATGATGGAGAATTCCAAATGTGTGGATTTCGTCCGTCGGCCTGTGCGTCGTCGGTTCGTCTGTTTTTCCACTTAGAGGAAGTTAAGTGTATATTGTTCTCCTTTAACATAATGAGGCAAAATTTTACTAGAAATTTACAAGACAACATAAGTCAAATGGGAAGGTAATTTTTATAAAGAAGCAATCACAACTTAACTTCAAAACCCAAGAAAACTTCTAAGTTTGTTTGAATTTTAATATTTCGTGCTTCAAATTAAACTTTAAGATAAGGTCTTGGAATTTATGTGAAAGCACTTCTTGATTTCTCAACAAGTTTCAGCGTCACACTACAGAGTCAATCTTACTGCGTATATCGTGCGACGAAATGTGTGAAAGCTAGATAATTCGGCATGATTCTTTTAGATTTCTTATTATGACTATAATTTTAACGTTAATGGCAAATTTCACCACAGTGGAAGCACTGCATCATGGTTTGCCAACGTAATTTTGATCTTTGTTATTTTTTTTTTTTTTTTGTAAAATGTACTCGATGTCGCAAAGTTGCAGTTTTAATGAGATTCAATATAAAAACAAGATACATATACAACAATTGGAACAAAATCAGCACTTTTAGGGAAAAATTCGTTACTAACCAGACCAGTTGCACTAAAACCAGTAGGTATTGCAAACATTTTCGACTTTGACGAAAATCACAAAATTTGAAAAGCAATATATTGAAAATAAAGATGATTTTATAGCAACAGATTGTACAGACATTTTTTTGGTTTGTTTAAATCTGGGGATCTTACTACAATATGGCATACCAACTTTGGTTAAAAAAAAAAAAAATTGTAAGTATGCAGTTCTATAGCGTTTTATAGCGTTCTAATAATGAATTTAAAAAGTCTGACAGCTTTAAATGAATGAAATGAATTTTGCAATTCATATGATTAGGGTGAATTCACACTATTTCGCTTTCTAAATACAGTAACTGATGCTCTCTCATTTCCTCTAGGCTTCAAGACATCAATCTTGATGATGCAACCAATAGAACTCAAGATATGTATAAGCTGTTAAACGGCTTTGTTTTAGATACTTTTCTGTTTAACTACTTTTTTTTATTATTCAAAATTGGGCAATTTCATTATCGCGGGTGCAACAATTTTATACTCATTCAAAGTATACAAATACAAAAATATTTTAATTCAACTATAACTTGAAAGGGTACATATATAAACCTTTTTCTTTTTGATTTAGCTACAAAACAAGTAAATCGTCACTAGGTTCAAAGTGCGATCGCGGGTGCAACAAAATCGGCCAGAGCTTCTTAGGTCTAAGTACAAAAACATAAATGTCTGTTAATTTTCAAACAATTTTTAATTTTTTACTTAGGAACATATATCGAATTACGTTAAATCAATAATCTTAAAAAATATAAAAAATAAATAGGAAAACGAAAACAATGAAAAAATACAAGAGGATTTTAAATTCGAAGCTATAGCGGGTGCAACACGTTTACAATGGCTACAGAAAATAAGTGAGGGTAAGCAAAACACCAACAAAATATTATATTCTTTATACAAACAACTACTTAACATGTGTCACTACATGTCTAACAAGTAAGTTTACCGGCTTAACCTCCAGCTATCGGTAATAAAAATTTTTTAGCCTGTATTATCAGACATGTTATTTGCAGTTCGAACCGCATATTTTGCATTAAAGCGTGTTTCTGTTAAATTTGGCCTCATTTTTGTTTGTTTTTATTATTAAAAACAGTTATTTTACTTCTTAATAATAAAAAAAATTAACAAAAATTGAAATTTAGATCGACTATAGCGGAATGGCCTAACTCTCGAAGAATAGAGGTAATATGTCTAGTTTAAAAAGCTGAGTTCTATTTGTCGCATCGCAGAGATTGAGGGATTAAGGCCCAGGAAAGGATAAATTAATATGTGTTCTATAAAAGCCAGTATTTAAAGATGTCAGACTTTTGAATTTGTTATTAGAACGCATAGGGCTATAAAACTTCATACCACTCACAATATTGGCTGCGGCTCAGTATTTTTATTATTATTATTATTTTGCCGAAATTGAAAAATTATTATCCAAAATAACAGAAGTTGATAAATCGCTGGTTGAGAATTATAAGGGTGTATTTCATACAAAATTTTCGTAATTTCAACGGCTTTCAGATAAAATTAAAAAAAACATTAGAAAAAAAATAATGGCGACGGTACAGGTAAAAAAAACATACAACTTTCATGATTTCACATAAATGTATTAATATAATAAGGTTCTATGTTATTCAAATTGCAACATAGAACCCTTTTACTGATTTTTTTCAAACAAAAAAATACATTGATTTAAGTTACATAGAACGCAAATTTTTCAAAATGAAATCTTATGGAAATGATATTTTTTTGATTAAAGTAAAAATAAAAGATCTTTTGATGGTTTTGCGGGTATTGAACAACAGGTGTGGAATCGGCTAACTTGATAGTCAATAGTTGACAGTCAAAAACGACGATTTTGCTCCATAATTCGTCGTTTTTGACTATAAACTATCGACTATCAAGTTAGCGGATTTAACTCTACTGCTTTTGCTAAACAGCAAAGAATTTTTGTATCTCGTTCTGTACTATTTAAATCAAAATATGTACTATCCAACTGTAACTTTTGCAATAATTCTTTCGGGTTACCTAACCTAGATATTCTTACATCATAATTAAATTAATAATAATAATAATAATAATTTAACTATATGCCTGTAAGACCTAAGGTCTTTTAAATGCAATTGCACGGCCATAGTTAGAAGGAATAGAAAGATAGGAAAGAATTTTTGTTGGTACAGTGAATTGAGAATAAGATGATTAATATCTCATATAGTCCCACGGGTGGCTTCCAAGCTGGGGGATTAAGAAAAGAATGCTGCCTGAGGTAGGGCTCGAACCCACAACCTTCAGGTTAGCAGTCATGTACTACATCCACTGCACCATTGCCACCCGCAATTAGAGTAATGTTTTTTGTGTGCCAAGAATTGGAAGTGATTTTTTGAAAACTTTTTTTTCATAATCGAGGTTGGGAATTTCATAGTTCGTATTAATAAACCAAAAGTTAAAGAAATACTTAGATTCCTTAACTTAAATCTCAAAAAGTACCTAAAAAGTACCTTCGGACAAACCTAAATCCGATGGCAAGATATACTAGGATAAAGAAAACGAGATTCAGCTTAGTACCCAAAAAACAAAAATATTAAACAAAAAATTAACAAATTTTTAGTTGTATTTAGTTGGAAAATTGAGTATTTTTTTTTTTTTTTAAGTCAAGATTTTACTCTATTAACCGAAGTGAACTCTTCGTTATTCATCTTTACAATTGTGCCCTTGATTATGAAAGTGGACTAAGTCACTTTTTGCATTGTTTAAAGAAAAACTTACATAATAATTTTCTTATAACGATTTAATTATATTTCTTTTATGAAATCACTAGAGGAGCAATAAAGAAGTTTATTTACTGCAATTTCGCGTTCAAATAAACTTTACCCCTTAAATAATAATTATTTTTAGGCTAGATTTGATGCCATTTTTAGGAGTGACTTAGTCCACTTTCATAATTAAGGGCACAATTATATTAGTTTATTTCTGTTAATAGTTTCATCGAATAAAACTTTTTTTTTAACTTGAAGCAAATTTACTTACGTAAATTCCTCTACAATCCAATCCTCTTAAATTAATAAGATTTCTAATAAAAATAAGTAAAATTTGTTTAAACTTTGCTAAAATCAAAGTGAACTTCATTTTAACAAGAATTAACTTTTAAAGAAAATTTAAGTGTAGATACCTACTAAGATTGAAATGATTTTTTTAATAATTTTATATGCATTTCTATTAAAATTAAAATATTAAACAAACTTTCAATTTTTTTTGGCATACATTTTGCACCGTAAATGACTGTTTTAAGACGACTGTCTTTTTGGCAAAAAGCATGCCAAAATCCGATTGATTTAATACAAATTCTAATTGTTTTTAGCATGTCTTTTTTCTGTGTACCTAATTCAACAAAAGCAGGAATTGTTGTTTTCTATAAATGCAACAACGTGATTTGTGGTATTTCTTTCTGTTTTTAAAAATAGAATTTGACTGTTTTGTGCTAAATTTAAAAAAAATTTAATTAAATCAAAGCCTATTTCATGATAAAGTTAGTTTTTTCTTCATATAAAATCCATTTATTACATGTAAGCTCTTTATAACTATAAGGTTGTATGTTGAACATAGAACTTTTTTCAAATTTTTTTACAAACTTTTTCATAAAAAGGTTCTATGTCATTTTTAAAAAATGCTCATAGAATCCTTTTTTCTGGTGAAATTAATGTTTTTTCATGGTTTTATGATTTTTTTAGGGTCCTTTATAAGATTGCATCAATACTTTACTGCTATGTAACTATTTTATCCGAAAACCAGCCTTAATAAACTTTGAGATCGATTTTCTCAAAACTAAGGTGAGTTGACATACAACCCTATAATTCTCAGCCAGTGAAATGACACTTTATAAGTGTGCCTTAAATGATATCACATTGGAGTTGTATTTTTGTTCTACACAAAAATCTATCGAAATAGTTGACCTAAAATACCTACCTTCTCACAAAAATTGTGATTGACATTTTTTTTTTTTTAATATGAGTTATTTAAATTTTGATAGTGATCGCTTATTATCTTGATTGTTACTCAAAGCATTTAACCTAAATCTGTTTAAAGATATTTTTATATTTACTATAATTTTACTTACTCTCCTTCGGCGGTTCCTTCAGGAAGCTCTAATGTCAACTTGGATCCAATGTTTTCTACTTCATCACTGATAGTATAATTAATGGGAATGGATGTGGAACCAGCCAAAATGGAAGCATTTGAAATCTTTAAATCGCGAACATCAAGAAGCTAAAACCGAAAACAATCTAGTATAGATAAAGTATAAAGGAAGAATGAACAAATAACTTACAATAGATGGCAAATTCTTTTCGAGAACCTTAAATTTGTGTGTGACGCTGCCTACAATTTTGGTGTTCTCAAAATCAATTGTCCATGAAAGTAAACTCTGGACGGTGTTGATTTTTTCTAAATAATTTATAATATATGTAATTAAATATAGGTAATTGATACTACTTGCTAGAATAATGATTGCGCTAAAGAAATTATAACCTTACCCGGTTCGGAATATGAATTTGGATCAACTTTTCCTAAACGTCCCATTTTACAATGATTAATGCACAAATGTCGGATAGAAACTAGAATTGAATCCAAAAATAGAGAAATAAAGAAATGAAATAACTTATCGTTTACTGATTTGTTGGAGGGTAGCAAGACATCTAGGTACAACAGTGATTAGAGGAGTTAATGGTTTGAGATTAAGGTAATAAATCAAATAATAACCTGATTATTGAGATTACACAAATGGAAGGAAGGTGTACGATAGCAACTGTAGAACCTAGATAATAATGTTATTTTTTGTTTTATATTTTAAAGAATTTCAAGAAATTTATGACGAACTTGAGAATTGTGACTTCAGTTTGATTCTGACTGGACAAAAGTGACATCAACAAAAAAGAATACTTGCACCACGGCAATACTTTTAGCTGTCAACATGACAGCAGTCAAATTCAGTGGTGCCAAAATATAAGTTATTTGAGTATTTTACAAACCAATACGAAAAACTCGTCGCGACAGCGGTATTTTCGCTATTCAAAATTAGGTGTGTTTTTTATTACCACCGGTCTTAACTGGACAAAAAAAACGCCTCGGGGATTAACCTGGAATTTTGGCAGCACTGTATATTGAATGTTCCGAAAACAGCAGACACAACAGAGTCTGAGTTGTCATTGTCATATTTTTCGCTTTCACGTTTTTCTTGTATTTTTCGTGTATGTTTTACAAAGATATAGAAGAATGAATGCTAGCAAAAATAGTTTAATACATTTTATCATTCCAAACGTCAGTTTTCACGTTTGTAAGTAAATTCTAAACAATTTATGAAATAGTCAGTTTGGTAGCACCGATTTAAAACTGTTCAAAAAGTTAAGCCCAGAGAAATCTCCGGGCTAAACAACTAAGCCCAAGGGGCTAAAGTGTTGTTGCATTAATTTAACATGTAAATTGCTTAGCCCAGACTGCGTTTTTTTGTCCAGTTAAGACCGGTTGTAATAAAAAACACACCTATTATAACATCGGTGCCGTTCTGTAACTTTTTTCATTAACGATACAATTTTTGAATGACTATAACGGCCATATTATTCACTAGTTTAAAAAATACATCTGAATGTAAAATTGTCAAATGTCAAAACTAAATCTAAATCCAAAATAGTTATCCCGATTTTAACTATGAAAATAGTTAAAAAATAATTAATAATGACCATTTTTTGTCTGTGTGATATTGAATATCATGGATTTTGAATTATTTTTGACATCTCAATTTCTTTAGGTACATCCAGATGTATTTATTAAACTAGTGAATAATATGGTCGTTAGATCCTATTATACACAAATTTTATTATTTTAATTCATAATTTAGGAATTTGATAGAAATTTTGCTCAATTTAGAGCCCCCGCACACTACAACCTTTCTATCGACCGATAGTTTAGTCGGGTTGGGCTTCTAGTGTGCGCACAGGCAGCCGACTAAACAGTCGGGTCGCTAAGAAATATTTTAGTTTGAAGGCAATAGTGTAGCAAAACAAACTTTTTTTTCGATCAAACAAACTTTTTGATCGGCCGATACTTAATCGTTGTAGTGTGCGCACTTTCATACATTTTCATACTGATTAAGAGACCGACTAAACTGTCGGCCGATGGAAAGTTCGTAGTGTGCGGGGGCTCTTATGAAAATAATGGATTTTTTGAGACACTCAAGAATATTTGTCGCCAACGATAAAGTTACCGAACTAATTTTACATCATACAACAGACAATAAACATATTTAACATCCATTATGATGTTTATTTATCGCATGTCAATACGAAATGACCATAAATCATTTTATGTTTTTATATTTAAAAAAAATATTGCAAACATATTTAAAAAAAAATATTGCAAACATATTTCGAACTTTAAGTATACTGAATTTATGAAAAAATTGAGCAGTTCATTTGGAATGGGTCATTTTATCGCGATCACTTCAAGGCTTGGCCACACCGGAGGGTATGCGGTAGCGGTACGGGTAGCGGTAACGATATTTGTATGAAAAAAATTCCACATCTGAACGTTGATATGTCAGTTTGGAATTTTTTTCATACAAGTACCGTTACCTCTACCTGTACCGCTACCGCATACCCTCCGGTGTGGCCAAGCCTTCATTCCTTCGCTCATTTGAAGAGAAAATCATCTCAGTTTGAATTTGAAATTTGTATGGATTGTTATACTACGTTTCCACCTACCCTAAATCCGAGATTTAGCTAAGTAGATTTAGCATAAATCTCGAGTTTTATTCTAAATCTCGGAATGAAAGTAGGTAAAAATCTTAGATTTAGGGTAACTGAACCCAAATCTGAGATTTAGCAAAGTAGATTTAAAATAAATCTTGAGATTAATTCTAAATCTACTTACCTAAATCTCGGATTTAGCGTAGGTGGAAACATAGTATTAGGTATATAACATAATCTACAAAATTAAACCTTATTTGATGCCGAGATTTAACTATACTTTTTCGAAAGTTTTCGGTGCGCTGAACTCGAATCCAAAGTCAGAAATATTCTTCTACGTATCGTTTTTGAAATATTACCGGTAGAAAGTGCAAATAAACGTTTTTTTACTACTTTGGAGGTTATGCTATAAATTGGGGAAATTTATAAAATTAAAAACATAAATCGTAACGGTTTCTATAAGAATTGTTTCTCATTCAAAATCTGTATAAATCTTTCCGATATACTTTTTATTGCCTGTAGGCTTGTGTAAATAACCAACTTTGCATCTATAGACATTTTACAGGTTAATCATAGCCTACTTTTATATAGAATTGATTTAGAAATGTCTTTTAAATTGTCTTTGTTATATAAACCCTATTTATTCTTAGAAACGACAAGTACACAACCTACGCAATAGCGATAATAGGCTTGTATATTTTAAAGAACTGTCTTGATATTAATTTTAAATAAATTTAGCTGATTTACGTGAAGAGCCGACCTGACAGACATTTTTCAGGAAAAATCCAGTTTTGGTGAAATGCAGTTTTATTAAAATCGCTTTGAAAATAACGTAAGATCTGTTTTTGAGAAAATTGCAATGCTTTGAAAATTTTGTATGGGAGGTTCACGTTCTAAAGTGAGATAAAAAAAATCATGTGTGCAATTCACACGTGGTAGAAGTGAAACCTTAAAAAATAATTTTTTTAGACAAGACAAAAAAATTAAACCTATAAAAAATTGTAAACCATCTGAAAGCTTATTGTTCAAGCTCAAAATATATGTATCGATCAGGTCTATGAGACATCTACAAAAAGAGCTAGAATTTTTTAAACTCGATGAAATTTCATCAAAAAAAGCAAAAAAAAACATTTATTTTTATGTTCTCATGCTATTAAATCAATTTTTTTGTTGGACAACCTATAAAAAATTGTATACCATGTGAAAGCTTATTGTTACACATTTCATGTGACGTATCAATCTCATTTCAAAGATGCCTACAAGAAAAGTTAGAATTTTTTAAAGTCAACCATGTCGAATTTCCAGACTGAGATTACGGTACTTCCTACATCTTTTTACCGTTATCTCAGAATTTTGAATATGAAATTAATTGAAATTTTGTACATTTATAGTTTATTTAATTACCTATCTACAATACAAATTTCATTTATCTATCTATTAAAACAAAAAAGTGATAAGAAGTTGAATGTTCGTGTCGCGTTTTCGTTTCATCTTGTTTCAAATCACTAAGATACTAAAGAAGTTTTCACTTCAAAAATACAAAGCAATAAAACACTTTCAAAATGTCTGTACCAAATTTGAATGCTATACGTATACTCGTTTGCCCAAAAGAAATGTGTACAGTTGGACGAAATGACGCACAGACCGACGGAGTTTATCACGAAAACCACTTTCTCCACCATCGTAATATTGGTTTTGATTAAAACTTCGAATCTATTTTCTTACACCAAACCAATACTTGGCATAAAGAGCAAATACTTAAAAATTAAGTTGTGCCATTTAGTTATTTAGATAGGCAAGGTGCTAGGAGTTGTTTTTGAGAAACTTTTATTTATTTATTTATTTATTATCACAAAAACATTGTAAAAAGTTTACAAAAAACGCTAGAAAGCAAATTTTTAGGAAATCGAGATACCCGTTTCGACTGTGTCTCCTAGTCCTTATGCAGCCAGATATAAAGATTTACGAAACTCACTTTCCAATCCCGACTTTGCAACAGTATTTTGCTTCCTCCGCTCATAATTGATTTTTGATTTTTACAACTCTTTCACTAAAACATTGCCTAATAATAAGAAATAATTAATTAATCAAAATATTTTTTATTTCATACGCCATTTTGCTGCAAATTAATTAACAGTTCCATATTTCATAAAAACTCAATTTCTTATTTTTATTTCAGAGCAAAACCCTGAACAAAATTTGTGTGGTGTGACCAGGTTTATTATTTTGAAAACTTGCCGCGTTATTGCAGTTTTCAAAAATGTATGAAAGTTTCCAAAGTTGAAGTTAGAACTAAAGATATTACAATTTAAAAGCAACAAAACAGGACTTTTTAGAGAAAAATAACAAAGAAAAATAAACACATTTTTTCGACTGTTGTTTTTTTATTTCTTTTTGAATAAAAGCCTCGATTTTTGTTTGTTATTTTGCTCTGAAAACCTCTGTTTTTTTGTATTCAAATTGTAATGTTTTTCGTTCTAATTTCAACTTTGGAAACTTTTATACGTTTTTGAAAACTGCAATAACACGACAAGTTTTCAAAATAATAAACCTGGTCACACCACACAAATTTTGTTCAGGGTGTTGCTCTGAAATAAAAATAAGAAATTGAGTTTTTATGAAATATGGAACTGTTAATTAATTTGCAGCAAAATGGCGTATGAAATAAAAAATATTTTGATTAATTAATTATTTCTTATTATTAGGCAATGTTTTAGTGAAAGAGTTGTAAAAATCAAAAATCAATTATGAGCGGAGGAAACAAAATACTGTTGCAAAGTCGGGATTTTTCGAAATTTCACAAAAACTGCATTAAATCGAAAACTGTAAGGATTTGGGATGAACAAGTTACCAAATTCTGAGAGCCCTAAGGTTGGCCCATCAGTATATTTCGTTTGATATATTACTTTTGGGACACCCTGTATACGAGAATATTATAAGTAAAAATGTTCACAACTGTAAGGTACTTTTTATGAAAACTGCAATGATTTTTTGCGATGCTGGACCTTATGAATAGCCTTAGTTTTCGATCTTGGGATTGAAGGCAACAACATTGCCAAAAATCTGAAATATGTACAATATCCTTTTTTTAAATGGAAACTTTTATTTTTTGGCCCTTTAATACTTCTTCTTTCTTATACGACGATGTTATGATGTCGATGTTGAGGAAATAGTTACGTATTTTCTTTGTTAGTGATACCTGATACACCATGTTTTTCGCTTGGTATGTAGTTTCATTTTTGACGGCGTTCAGCACAGAGTGACTCTGAGAAATCACTAATACTTTGGTTTGACACAACAAATGTATTTGTTACAAAGACGAAGTATTGTTGAATGAAAATTTGAAAATTCAAAAGAAGATATGTACATTAGTTAACTGTTAACTCTATGAAATGTATAAAAGATGTGGAAGACGTTTAAAAAGCTAAAAGGCGTAGACTTTATTGGCTTTGCTTTCATTCCAGCAAAAAGAAGAGCGAATCTCCTTTAGGAACTTTTGTAGAAAAGATATAGAAACAAAATATTCAGGTTTTATAAATTTAATGTAATACATTTCAAACTTAGTTTAACAAATTCCAACGCGGTAATCGTCGATACCTTAACGCAGAATATAATCCTTTGGATAATCCATAATCGATGGGAAAGCTTCCAATGTATCCTTATCGATGTGATCTAATCGCTGAGGTACTTCTCTTATTTGTCTAATTTGACTGGTAACATTGGCCAAAATATCTTTGGGCACTTGATCATCAGCGAACAAATGTAGTCTCTGCATTGTGTGACGTCGCTGAAGATTACCATCCATTGCATTGTAGACGGCCTTCTTCATAACCATTGTCTTGTCTTTTTCATGTAATTGCCATGCTAAAGTCCATGAGGCACCACCTGGATAACCAGTATGATGGAAGTAAACACGTTTAATCCATTCATCGCCGGGTAGAGCGATTTCTTTGGTGTTAATAACAACAACATGGTCACCGCAATCATCTGAAAATAAAGACACATGTAGATTTGGTCAATATTTGGTAATTTGACTAATTTGATGCTAACCTAATTTAAGTTATAACTCATCTTCTTCATTTATTTTTTTTTTTTTATTTTTATTGATTCAATTTAAAAACACCGGAATCACTCATTAAATACTCAAACTGGAGTTGCATGTTTACATAATAGACGGGCAATCATGCCAATTGGAAAAACAGTGCAATTTTATTAAAATATGAATGAAACTTATAAAAGACACTTACTCATTGGATGGTAAATAGGTTTGTGGAGTCCCATTAAATGCGATTTGATAACTTTAGCTGAATCAAAAGGATTTTGCCAGGTGCAATCGTAAATGTGCCATGTTCGAGCAAATGTTGCCCATTGCTGAAAGAATTGGTCATTGTTAGAATACGATACATTGATTTATAATTCTTTATTATTACCTGAACACGTTTTGTAAGCGACATTATATAAAACTATTTATTATGAAGAATAATTTTGTATTTATTTATGAAAAAATGAAAATAAATTGGAGAAAAAGATTATAGCCTGCACATTTTTCTTATCGAACGAATTTCGATTTTTGACAGAAAATTTTGAAATGTCAAATAAATACAAAAAAAAATTGGAGTGACAGTTCCTTTTTTTTTGTAGTAGAAGAGTAAAACGTATGGATTTCCGTACTTGCAAGCGTTGCCGTTGGTATTAATATTTTGTACCTGGGACACACTTCTAGTATAAGTATAAGCATACAGCATTCGATAACGATCTTATTCCGACTTTAGCCTGGTACGCAGCTCGCTCTAAATTTTAGCTCCCCTACAAATTATCGAAAAATTTTACCCGATCTAAAATCTATCCCATACAAATTATCGATAACTTGTATGGGAATTTTATCTCGGCTAAAATTTAGCGCGAACAGCGTACCAGCCCGACAAACAATCTTGGTTCTATAAAGCTTTACAGATGCAATTGTTGCTTCTGTAAAGCATTATAGAGGCACAATTGTTAGTAGGGAGGCTTTTTCATGAGTCGATTTTAGCCTCACAATATGTCGGTCGACTAGGATTTTTCTATTAAAGCCTGGTACGCTGCTCGCGCTAAATTTTAGCTCCCATACAAATTATCGAAAATTTTTAGCCGAGATAAAATGGATCCCATACAAGTTATCGATAACTTGTATGGGAATTTTATCTCAGCTAAATTTTAGCGCGAGCAGCGTACCAGGCTTAAGTGACAATCCCCATAGAAAAATCCTAGTCGACCGACATATCGTGCGGCTAAAATCGACTCGTGAAAAGTCGGCATTATGTTCACGTTTTGACTATTGCTGTCTCTATTTAATCAGATGTTCCTTTGGGAGGTGGCAAAGTACTACTAGTAGTTTAATAGCGATTTTCAATGGAACGCACTTTCAACGAAAGCAATGCAAAACGTATCTACTCGGGAAGAAGAGCATATGAGTAGTTCTGGTAGTAAATGTACTAGATCATCTGCTCAAAGATCACACAAAAATTATTGGGAATTATTTTTTTTTGTTTTTGAGTTTGTTAGGGAATCATTTGTTTATTGCAGAAAAGTTTCCGTATCTTGTTGTTGTTTAAGCCCAGTATGCAGCTGAAGCTAAACGAACATTTTTAATGTGCTAGAATATTTGGAGAAATTTAAATCATTTGTCACTCCCATTTAATTGTCCAGGTCATTTTTCTTGCTCCAAAAAAGTTTTTTGACTTTGGAGACCAAGAAAATCCTGGGAACAAGTGAATTAGGCCCATTTTTTATCTCGGGCCGGATTAAGGCATATATGCCTACGTATACGTTCGTTAACATATGGCCATATGTCCCTTTCTTTTTCTACTGTGCCGTGATTCAACCCTGTTTTATAGAGATCACTAGCTTATTATTAAAAAAAAAAACATAAAAATGGTACGCCGGATAATGTTTAGTGTGACATATTTCAGTCACTGGGGCGTATGTGTAACATTTTTGTTTTTGAAATATTTAAAAAATAAACAAGTAGGTACCTAGTTTTGTGGTGCAATTAAATACAATATTCGTGCTAGAGACATCTGATGAATTTTTTTATAGGCTTATTATGTAATTGGAGGTAAATTTAAGCTCCCCCTAACAAATACAAAGGGCATGCAAAAAGAATTTAGTCAATTGGACTTCCTATTCTCTAGCTAGAAATATATCTTGTGCAGGGAAAGAGCTGCAATAGCCTTATTTCCAGTGCATTTTATAATTGAAAAAAGTCCGATACTAATAAAATCCTGCAATCATCAAGACCTTCGCAATAATATAGATCACTTGGTGTTAAACCACAATATGGGGCGATAACTTCTTATTTTTCTATTAACTAGTTTTTGATAATGAGATAATTTCACAAATTATTTAATTTCGAATGTCAAATGAAAAAATTTCCTGTAATATTTGATATTCGAAATGAGATAATTTGAGAAAGTTTCTCATTTTGGTTTTTAGGTTGTGTGTCCTTCGCACTAACCATTCTGCAATGGAGTGATGAGTTATGGCATATTGGATTTGAATATTTGTGCCATTTTGTTTTACTGAATATTACTTTAAAACGAAATTTCATCTTCGAATAGCGTCGGACCCATTTCACCTAATTCCTTATGTGATTTGGTGGGATTATGTTTTTGAGATTCATTCACTCTAGATACTATAATTATTTTCTTGGAAATTCCTCAGTGAATGATTTTTTACATGAACTACATGCAAAAGTTCAGTTAATTTATTAACAAACGTCAACTGGTTGCGTTTATGGGTAAACGATTGAGAATTTACTATACACTTTTATAGAATAAGCTTACATGATCACTGTGGTGTATGAGTAACATTTTTTCCAGAGGCACTATTTACAGTTTTTTTTAAATTTTGTTTTTTGTTTTTGTATCCATGGCACATGTATTTATCAACATGTCTATTAATGAAAAAAGAAGTAGTCTGCAGCTGGAGTAAAGTCACTTTTATCATATTTTCTGTTACTGAATCTGATGCTACGGAGTTTTTGAATTTTTCAAGGATTTTGAGCTGGATGTCCACAAAGACACATCAAGTATATGTTGGTTTCAAATGTGTTGGTAATTATTTAAGTTTTCTAAGTAAAACATTTTACTTAAACAAAATTGTTACCAGAGTTCTTTTAAGGCTAATTCATTTATTATTTTAAATTAAAATGCAATATTTTTTTTACTTTATACTTTCCAATTTATTTATGTATTTTTAAATATTGAAAATCGTTTCATAATTATTTTATATATATAATTTTTCTTTAAATAAAGTTATTCATAGTTTTTACATAATACATTCAATAGTTAATTTTAATTTCATGTATATTAAATAATAATTTCTAATTACTTTATAACTAATTATTTATTTTTTTACATATAATTTTAAATAATAGATATATAATTTTTTTATATTTATATTGTTTTTCATTTTAATCTATTGATTTTTTTGTCCAATTTCTCAATGCTATCTAAGTTAAAAGTTGTTGTTATTTTTTTTTTTATTAATTTTTCATTTACAATTTGTGATTTTTTATTTTTATTTCGCTTTTTCACAAACAGTTCAGACACTATACAAAAATTATTTTGGTTTAACAACATTTTTTTTTCTGTTATATTTTGTTTTACCGTGTTTTATCCTTAGAATTTGCTTTGGTAGCAGAATTTTCCCAATTTTCTTCTAATTGTCTATGATTCTTTTTTTGTTTATATTTGAATTCTATTTTATGTTTTTTTTTTATACAATTTTTTACAATATTTTTGTGTTGTTTAAAATCAACATGAAATATTTTTTTTAAATAAACATAAATAATTTAAATTTATAACAACAAAAATTTAAATTACAAAAAAAAAACAACAAACTAAATTCTTGTATTCTACTTTTTATTATTTTTGTTATTTTACATTTTTTTGCTGTCTCTCTCTAAATACAACATGAGTATTTGGTATTTTGAATTTTATACTGCATATTTTACATTACAGTGTCTGCAAAAAAAATATTTGTATTTGACATTTTTAAACAAGAAATTTATTCAAAATAAAAAAATAAAATAAAATATTCTACATAATATTTATATTGCATGTGGTAAAAGCTTCGGGCCAAGATGTTGTCCAAACACACAAAACAACAGTGCAACAAGAACAACAACAACGCCAGTTACAACAACGAACACAACATTATTGTTATTATTATTGTTGATCACGACCACCAGCTGGCGTTGGCGCTGCTGCAGTAGAAGTAACTTTCACATTACGGCATTTGGTGTGAATTTATTCAAGACATTGAGTAGCGAAGCTATTTTGGACTCTGTTTGGTAAAAAGCAAATTAAATGCATTTATGAATTTTTGATGGTTTTCTATGGACTGCCTTGCATACTGTCATCGCTTTCCAGATAGGTGACATAAGAGTCTGTACTGTCAGGATGATGATGTAGTCCGGCGTTGTCCATAGGCGGTGGGCCACCCATTTGGCCTGGCGGCGGTGGTCCTTGCAGTGGTACGGATGGCATGCCATTTAAATCATAACCATGCATCTGAAGATTAAGGTTTTTTTGTTTGTGGTTATGATGGTGAAAATGAGTGGGTTTTGTGTTTGCGATGATGACAGGTCGTTTTATAACAAAAACTCAACTCACCTGATTCACCAGTTGTTGAAAGGCAGGGGTGTGTGTATTAATGGCACCGTTATTATCGAGATCAGCATGAAGTGCGAAATCTGATAGCGCCTTCCATGGTGGTTGATATGTTTGTACATCAATGCCGTGCAGATTCAATGGTGAATCGTGACGCACCGGTGAGCTGGCAACCATGGGAATTCCCTGCATTGCACCGTAACCAAGTTTTCGTCCTTCCTGTTTTGTTGGAATAAAAGATTTTGTATAACAGTTTGTTTGTTGGAGAAAATGATTTGTTAAATTACCTTTTCCTGTTGCATTTGTAACTTCATTTGAATTGTCTTCTTCTTGTCCTTACACCGTTTATTTTGAAACCACACTCGAATAACACGCGGGGAAAGACCAGTCATTTCAACCAGTTGCTCTTTCATAAGGGCATCGGGTCTTGGATTAGCGTTATAGCAGGTTCTAAAAAGAGGAATTCAGAGATGTTTTGAGATCATTTTTTTAAAGGTTTACGCTCGTGGTATAACAATTTTGTCAACAGTTTGTCAACCAAATTTACGGCTTTAAAAAATAATACACTGTTTTAACTGTTATAACTGTTATAAAAAAGAATATCACAGTCCAAATTAATTGATATATTTAATATCGCAAATTTAAATGTTGGAGTTATTGTAAACTTACCTTAACGTATGTAATTGCTTTTCATTAAGGACCGTTCGCACTCTTGTTGGTTTACCGTCAGATGGTCCCGATGGTCTTTTATCTCTAATACTTTTATGTGATCCAGATTCGCTTCCAGAATCTAAAAATAAACACAATATACAAACTCATTAATCTTATTGTTAAAAGATGGAATATTTTTTTTTTGTATTCAACAAAGCATTGCTTAATCTAAACTGGCTGCCATCCATACTTCAAAATTATCCAAAATGCTCAAATTGCGCAATTTTAGGCACACCCAGCTAACAATGTTGATGGTATAAAGCTTTACAGAAGTAACATCTGTAAAGCTTTTTAGAAGCTAAATTGTTAGTCGGGCACTGTTATACACCGGGCTCTATTGTGGTGATTGTGATGTGGAAGATATGAACTGCGGTCATGAGCTCCTAAGCCTCCCAATAAAAACTGAGATGCATCGTTTTGACATTATTGAACCTGATGCGGAGATGACATTAGAATTAGGGGTCATACTGTTATACAAGCAATTGCAACAGCGCAGGGATTAGCATCTGCCCTTAAGAGGGTGGACAAAAATACACTGACATTGAGTATAACACTTTTCTCAAAAGAGTAACGACTATGCGTCACTGTTACAACGCCTAGAAAGAAAACGCTGCCGCCGCCAGCGATTTTACTTGAAACTCCTATATGCCGCTTTGTTACTTAAGTTTGACAGCTGAAAGTAACTGTGTCACGATTACAGAACAAGTTGGTTTGGGAGAGGTTATGTATGTTACATAAATAAAAACAAAACAAAATTTTGCTGGGTTTGAGATGCTTTTGAAAACTTGTATGCACATTAAAAACAATTAGACCGAGAGCCGGCAGCATATTTTGGCAGTTTTGATATAACCGAAATTCGAGTGTGCACATATCTAGATATGCACCACAGTATATCAACGGAACAAGTCTGGCAGTGATCTTTTTCAGCTTTCCCTTGCCAGAGACGCATCCAAAGTGCAGCAAAAAATCAATTTTTGGCGTTTTGGCATAACCGAATAAATGATACACCAAAAAATCATAAAACATCCCCTGATTTTGAATCTGTGGGTACCGCAAGTTTCTTTTTCAGCTTTCCCCCCGCCAGACCGCTTTAAAGCATTTTTAAGTGCATTTTTCTAATAAAAAACCTAATTACTTATTTTCTGTTAGCGTCTGGCAGAGGGAAGGCTGAAAATATTTGGCTTAAACTTATATTTTCTAAACCAGGAATAGACATAGAATTTTAATTTGTTACCATCATACGGTTATACCCAACAGAAAATAAGCTATTAGGTTTTTTTTATTAGAAAAATGCATTTCAAAATGCTTCAAAGCGGTCTGGCGGGGATTTTTTATGATTTTTTGGTGTATCATTTATTCAGTTAATACCTAGGAAAACGCCAAAAGTTGATTTTTGACTGCATTTTGGATGCGTCTGGCAGAGGGAAGGCTGAAAAATAGCTGGCTAAAAATTATATTTTCTAGACCTGGAATAGACATAGAATATTAATTTGTTACCATTATACGGTTATACCTAACAGAAAATAAGTAATTAGGTTTTTTATTAGAAAAATGCACTTAAAAATGCTTTAAAGCGGTCTGGCGGGGGGAAAGCTGAAAAAGAAACTTGCGGTACCCACAGATTCGAAATCAGGGGATTTTTTATGATTTTTTGGTGTATCATTTATTCGGTTATACCAAAACGCCAAAAATTGATTTTTTGCTGCACTTTGGATGCGTCTGGCAAGGGAAAGCTGAAAAAGATCACTGCCAGACTTGTTCCCTTGATATACTGTGGTGCATATCTAGATATGTGCACACTCGAATTTCGGTTATATCAAAACTGCCAAAATATGCTGCCGGCTCTTAGACTAAATCTTTATCGATTTAAAGTTTTTGTAGTTTGGAATTTTCCTTAAAATTCTTAACAGAGAATAAACAAAAAAGAAACATCAAAAGCGCATCATAACATTACACTACACATCACCACCACAAACCAAAACATTGTCATCGGCTAAACAATCGAACCGAAAGATGTTGAACATAGCCATCAAAAGGTAGCCGCGATGCGAACGATGTTGATGTCACACAAGACGCAGTCTAGATTTTCGACTATGTCTAAACTCTTTTCTCTCATAAGATCCAACATTTCTGTTTCCTTTATTTTTTTTCTTCACAGTTTGGACAGTTTTCTTTTGGTGGTATTTCATTTTTCACCTTCAGTGATTTCAAAATGTTAATCAATCACGATCGATATTTTTAGTTTTTTTGGTACGTGTTCGATTTTGTTTTGTGGTCTTTTTCTTTTATTTATGTATAGCTTTATGGGGAACTCCCGACATTGTACGATGTACGTTCTTATCGGGGTTATTATTTATTCAGAGAAGAAGATTAAGTATGTTATTTGGTGGTTTCATCGTTGCTCTTAGATGGTTTGTAAGGGATTAGGTTAGAGGTACCTTGCGACCGTAACATTCAGTTTTTTGAAGTTATACTTCTTTTGTGGCATTAGGGTATGAAAACTTACTTTTTGAAAAAGAAATGTCAAAGGGATTAGCAAGTAACACCATCTAGTGGTTATAATTGTAAAATAGTTTTGTACTAGGTTAATTTCTGTGAGTCAAAAATATAACTTCAATCGCGTGTAGATTTGTAGTGTAAGTGTACACACACTTTTTTTTTTTTTTTTAACGAAAAGTTTAGAATTATTTTAATAAACATTAATATTATTTAGCTGCAAGTAATTTGAAAGAGCTGTCAAAGTCTCATGAAATAAAAAAAATACAAATTTTAAAGTAGTACAGAGAAAGAGTTTTACTTCTTTGCCGAAATACAATTTTCAATATTTGGCTTAATATATAAGAATCTTGCGTTCAAATTATTGCAGTCTAGTTCTACCTTCCTATAAGCTTTAGAAAATTCCAATGACATAACTTCACCAACTATTTATAACTCACTGACACTACAAATCAGAGAAAAAAATCAAGGAAAAGAAAATACATTTTTTACCTATAAACAGAAACAAACATAAAACAAAAAAAAAACAAACAAAACCAATTCAATACAAACAAAACTCGCATAGTGTTATCTCAACCAATTGCGTTCTCATACCATAAATAACTCAAAATAACAATCTGTCTGCCATGATCAAAGGATATTTTTATAAAAGAATTTGCTAATCTGTCACTCAAACAATCGGATACGAGCTTATAGTGTATAAACATACTTTACGTGGTATATCTAGTACGTAACGTATATAATACTCCTATAGTGCTGTATAGATACCTCACGCCATTTGCTATATATAATAGCTCAGTCTCGTAACTGGTGTGATCATAAATTGGCTTTTGTGTGTGCGATAAGCAGCCGGTAAGGCAACAACACACAAAACGTCTCTCTCAGAGTCTGAGTTTCAAAATCATGCCAAAGAATGTCATAGACTTTTGTTTGACGCATATAATATAAGGAATTTGCATGCAAAGCAAACATTGCGGCCACGTCTATATGACGACACAAGTGGTATATGAGGGCAGCTACATAGCAGCTAGATAGACGACAGAACTTTTTTAGACGCGAATTTCCTTTCTATCCCTAAACATTTACTTAAACCAATAATATGTATCTCGTACGGTAAATATAGCTATGCATACTTGAACCTTCATAGACATGCACTGGCTGTAATGTACACACATTTATCTACACATATACGTAAAGCAAGTAGCTCTCCTATTAGGTGAAGTGCAGAAAGATAGGAATTTGTGTTGCCTTAACTTTGGCACACCTTGCGCAATTGCATTCCTTTATTTCTAAGATTGAGTCATTTGTCATTTCTTTTTGTAGGGATTGTATATTTATAGGACAGACAAATATTTTTTTAGAAGCAAAAGAAAACAAAATGGCTAATTAAAAGATATATTTGAATATTTAGTAGCGATTTGTAGGTGCTCCTACATATCATGATTTATAAGAACACAATTTATTTTAAAACCCAACATTAATAGATGAAATAGTGTGAACGGACCCCAATTAAATATGCGAGTACAAGGATATCCTGTAGAGGTGGATAGCTCAGTTTCGCCAAGTTTTGTTTCGTACCGCAAAGAGCTCTTTCTACCACTCATCAAATTTGACAGGTGAAATTGTATTTTGATCATTTTCACCTAGACAGAAGGCAATTTAAAAAGAAGAGGTTTCTTTTTATAACTTAAGTGGGGTCCAAGATATACAGAATACAAGGTAATATACAAACATAGATTTTCGTTATCTTAAATCTTTCTGTTTTTGTGACGTCATTTGTATTGTTCTAATTAATTATTATAAGAAATTTCCATAGATTAAATATATAAAAGTTTCTGATCTTGGTTGTTGTTTGTCTATGGTTGTGTATTTTACCCCGTTTGTGTGGCGATTTGAATCCGAATTGAATCAGGATTTAGGTCTATATATACCTGAATCGAATTGAATCCGGATTTGCCGATCCGATCCGACTCGGGGAGCTGAATCGAATCGAAAATATGCATATATACCTAACGAATTGAATACTCGAGATATAATTTATGATGGAAATTGTGTGTGACTGTCTTTTTATTTGCAAATTCACTGTATGTATGTCTAATGACATGCAAGTTTTACTTGCACTTTGTTTTTGGTTAGATTTTTCTATTTTACTGCAAATATATTAAAAAGAAAAATTGTGTTTTCGATTCTATTTCAATTCGATTCCTCGATCTGGTACTTCCATATACCTGGATCGAAATTTCGATTCAGTTTCAATTCGATCTTTAAATCGGTCATACAAACGGGGTATTTGTTGCTTTCCATAGATAACACATTCAAGTATGCCTGCCTTTGATTTGTAAGTCGTTGTTCACATTTGATTTATGATACATGTGACGTCATTAAAATGGCGGGTGTATATTACCTTGTATTCTGTATATCTTGAGTGGGGTCAAATAAAATCGCACAAGTAGTTTAAATAATGCTAATAAAATAACGGGTTTTGGATCGTATATCACATTATATGTGAATTTGACATTGATAATTGTGTAAGGATTGTCCAAATCAACTATGACGGACGACAAAAAAATGTCTGCCGATAGCGTTTGAAAAACACCGTAAAGTAAAGTAATTAATAGAAATTCTTTAAGGTTGAACTAATGGTAATCTTCATATTTTCTATTCCTGCAAAAAAAATCAATCATTTATGTCACTTTTATTTGCAATACACTCATCAATTTTAACCTTCAAGCCAATCTTTAACAAACAAATTTCCTTTGTAATTGAGTTTTAATTACAACAATTCAAGTGTCATAATAAAATGAATTCTTCAAAAGTTTATTATAAATATATTGGCGCTCCCTTAAATTGAATCACCACTTGATTTTTTTTTATAAAAATGGCATTGATTTTCAATTATTGAGGTGTCAATCTCGAAATTATCTTATCTCATCTTTAAGGACCTACTTCTATTGTTCAAGATCTGATTAAATATTGTATATAAACTCATATCAAGTTTTCAAGTATCAAATATTTTCATGTTGAATAACTTTGACAGATAGTTATTGCGCGATATCTTCAATATCTTTGTAGGTGCTCGCGTCGTCGACGCAACGGCAACCGACGGCGACGTGACGAGTCAATGACATTCTTGATCTTGGCTTTGACATAAAAATGGGTTTGTTTATCTTTTAGCTTTTCGCTTGTTTGACACATGACATTTTACCTGTCAAACATAAATTGCACTTGCAATATATTTTTAAAAGATTTACTTCAAAGTACCACAGTTAAATTGTTAGAAATCCCCTTCCATTTGTGATGTGTGTTAACATGAAAACAATAGTTGAAAAAAAAAACATTATCTAAACTCTTCAATTATGAGTAAAATTTTACAAACTAAAAAATTCTACATCGATTTTCTACTTTAAAGGTACCGCTACACTTCAAAGTTCTGACGGCATTCATGACACAAAGAAAAAACAAATTTCTTTTGACATTCACTGTCATGTTTGATATGCTATCGAAGTTGTTGTCAATAAGTTCGTACTACTTTTTTTTCTCTTTATTTTTTGTAAGTTTATAATACAAGTGATATATTGAGTGGGGTATACTAAGAACTTTATAAGTTCCGCTTACGAGTTGTGATTTCAAAAGATAAATAGATAAACAGATAAAAAACCAACTATTTCCTTCTTGTAAGAAAATATAAAAAAAAAATAATGACGTTTCACAAACATTGATGACAATGTTGAAGTAAACAATTAAAAATCAATTAGATAACAACTTGTAATTGCAATGTGAACAAGCTTTAAATTATGTGTTTATTCAATGATAAACATGTATTGCATTCTGATTTGCTTTATCGTATATATAATATAATCATCAAAGCAAACACAAAAAAAAAAAATAGTAATAACTTTGATAAATTGCTATATCATTGCGTTTGAAATTGTAGTTTCATTATAAATTATGACAGTTCAGTACTTTTGACATTTAGATGAAACGAAACTTACCTGACATTGATCCTAATTCGCTGGAATGATTGTTATTGCTTAAATTTGTATTGTTGTTATTGTTGGTATTGTTATTATTACTTTCTAATGAGGATGTAAGACTACTTTGTGAGGTTTTCTCTAGGACATCGTGATCTTCTTTGCAATAGAGGGCGCCACCGTCTCGCAACGCAAATTCATCACCTGGAAATCGAATAGATCATTTATAAAATGCAAGAAAAATGAAGAAAAGAAAAAAGTTTTGACAGACATTATATTTGATTTTTACTTTTCTGTCATATTAATGTCAAAATTATGTTATGACATAATATAAATTTCAAAAAAATAAAAATTACCTGGAATTAATTGCCTCGCACACGCTGAACATCGAAAACACTCTATATGAAATATTTTCGTCTTGGCTCGCATCACAAAATCATTTTTACTAAATGAGCTTCCGCATTTATCACATTTTGTACCAAATAATCTGAAAAAAAAGTGAAAACAATCTCATAAATATTTATCTAGAATAAAATTTCATATTCAACAGCATGACAATAAGAAAGTATTACAAATTGTTATAAATTAATTATTTATGATACCTAAACAAATATCTGTGGTGTGTACCTATCACAAACTTCACATGTCACGTGCACCCACATTTGAATTTGGGTGGGTCCCCTTACTGTATGTAAATTGCGCTGCCATGGTGCTAATTAAGTATTTTTAACTTTGAAACTTGAAATTGAAAAAAAAACGTGTAAATCAAATAAGTCTATAGTAGTCGTTCACACACTCCACCAAAAGGTCAACATTATGACAATAATTCAACAATAAATATTCTATAAACTTGACAAATAAAAAGGTATGAAGTTTTTCTTTATGTCAAAGACTCACAATATATTTTCGAAATAGAGCTGAATACCAACATTTGAAAGAAAAATTAACATCTCTTTGTGGGTTAGTTTTTTGTGTGATTCGTAATTTCAAGAAATTTTATTTGATTGTAAAAAAATTCAGTCATCTGATGATGTAGAAGATGCTGGTCTTATAGCAGTTTTGTAGGATTTAGAAAACATTTAAAAACTACAGAGTGTAAACCCAATTTCAATTAACTTTCGATAAAAAAATCATGAAATGAAATTGGAATTGGAAATGCATTGTTTATCCCAAAAAATATATTCGCAGGTTTCAATTCCTCTGATTCGCAAGAACTACCTTATCTGCAGATCATGTGTTTCGTCAGAATTGTTTTGGGCCCAATGCAATACTGGAATTTAGAATTCAATTAGACACTTCCCCGAAGACCAGTTTCAAGGACTGAAGTTGAAGGATGGTAAGGCAGTTCACAAAAAGTGTCACTGATAATGTCAGAATTTCTTTCAGTTCTGATGTCAAAAATGCACGGACTGTCAAAAGGAAAGGTAAACATGCAGTCAGCCCTTCGTAAATTAAACTGAACAAAACTTAGCTATCCGCTATTATGGTCGCATCATACGATTTAATTGTACTCGTATATATTCATATACTATTATAGTCAGGCTTTGGGTGAAACATGTGGATTTTACCGTCCGGAAACAAAATTGCACGGCGCAGCGCCTGGCACAAACTTTAAATTACAGCTGTAACCCTACGTGGAAATTTTAATACATAAAAGTAGCCTGTTTTTACAGAAGGCACAATGATTAAGTTCCGGGCAATCTATTTGATCTTCATCCCCATCAAAATGCTGCTTTGTGTAGCCGCGGTATGATCTTTACCCACCCTACTTGCCGCACTGCTAATGTCATTTCTGACATTTATAAAGCACAGGATATTTTAAACCCAGCTTTAATATTTCTGATTTTTTTTTGTAAATATGTGCACTACCTTATCTTCTCTAAAGAAGTGTTGACTGCGAGGTATGTTTATCACAATTGTTTGCAAATAAATAGGCGCATTACTTCGAGGTGTTAGACTACTCATGAGTAGATAATCTAGTACTAAAATCAGCTCAAGATCTTGTGCTCGAGAAAATTGTGCTTTAAAGCTAGCTGTCAAATTCTAACTCGAGTTAGGTACATTCTACTTCGAAGAATGTCGTTATTGTTTCTTTCTGTATATTTCTTGTAAACGAGAAACACAATAAAGATAAATGCCTTAAAAGTCGAAGTTGTTGTACCTACTAGATTTCTACTCATGAGTAGTCTCCAACCTCAAACTAAACCTGGCTAGTGTCACAAGTAAAGACGTTCCAGGTGTTGACAAAAATTTTTTTTTTCAAAATCTATCAATACATTTCGATTTCGACCAAATTGAAGAACAAATAAAAGTAGACCACTTCTATTAATAACTTTTGATTTAAAAATATCACAGATTAAGCTTTGTATTTTATTTGATTAATAATTTATTTATTCTCTCTTTTCCCATGAAAAGAAGGTAGATTTTATTTACCTTCAGTGAAATTGAACAAAAAGCATGCCGTTCACGGGTCACGGCAGAAAGCAAAAACATACAAAACTTTAACATATAGAAGTATTATAGGAGCTAGGTAAGTAAGTTATGTATAAATGTACATGAAGTCAATTGAAAACTGTTTGCTCGAGTAATTAACATAAATTGGTTAAATCTTTGCATAATATCGACATTACTACTTAGTAAAATTTTTTTTTATATCTCATTTATCGCTTTTGCGGTGGCGGCGGCGGCACGGCATGTCGATTATAGACGTCGGCATTTCAAAGTAAACTTTTTCACCCGTGCAAATCAAACATACCTATACGTAAAGGTAGGTACACACTTTCAAATATTTATATCTACTATAAAAAAAAAAAAAATCTTGACCGTTTATTTATATTTGTTTCTTTGGCAGATTTATCTGACATATCAAACATACATACATTTATCTATGTAAATAAAGTAAATCTATATATAAAAGCTTACCTAACATAATCACGTTTGCAGTACGTTTTGCCATCGCGAACAAAACATGTACAACTCTCGTCGAGAAATTGCCGACACTCCTGACACTTGAGGCACGCTGCATGCCATTCTAGATCGGGGGCGACACGCAGGATATACTGGTCATGAATTTGGCCACCACAACCCACACACAGTGATAGCCGTTGTTTTTCTGTAAATAAAAGAATAAAAATAAAAAAAAATAGTTATTGTTTCGTTTTTCAATATTTAAATTCGAAATTAAATTTTTTGCTGGCAGTGGTGAATAAAAAAAAACTTTTTTTTTGTTTATATTTTTCGTTCAAAATGGACGAACAATAAACAAAAAAAAAAAAGTTCTATTTATATGTTAAATATGTATCTTGTAGGTATAGAATTTTTATATACAGATAGGTATGTACAAATGAAAAAAAAAAAAAAAAAAAAAAAATAAGATACATGACATTCGTGTCATGAATAATTTATAAAGGCGGAGCAGCAGACCATCTTTGTGCTTCTCCTGCTGCTCTGCTGGCTCTCTTTCTCTGTTCACTGTTCCGGATGAATATGGTGTGTAGCTATATTTCGTGTATCTTTTTGGTGATATTTTGATTATTTTTTTTTTTTTCATTCTTCGTTTTCTTCAGTTTTGTATCTTTTGTTTGAATTCTTTTTGTATCTTAAAGGTCTCCGTTTGAGCCTTATTTAGCCTCCATTTTTTATTCAGTTACATGTTGTTTTTCTCATTTTTTCACATATCGGAGTGTATCCAATGCGAATGGAATTTTGATTGCACCCCGACGTCGTTGTCGACGTTGCCGTGGCAGTGAATAAAGTTCGAAATTGAGTATGAGTGCGGATCCTGCGCAGACCCGCCTCTGGTTCCATTATGGAAGACTGGAGAGGAAAATAAAAATTGAACAGAAAAAAAAAAGAACTACCAACTAAGGCTAAGAAGTAAGGGGAAATAAAATAATTTATTTGCACGCAATTTAAGACTTTACTTTCAAACTCTACAAATAAATTATGTAGGTATACCTAGTACATAGGTAAAGTTATAAGATTTTTTCTTACTATTTTGTTTGCACAATATTAAATCGGGTTCTTTTAATAGCATTTCACACAAAAAAGCAAACGATATTTAAATCAAACAGAACTTTTTTTTTAAGAGGCGTTAATTTTATGAATAATTTGGTATAGTATAGCATAGCCCATACTTGAATTAGTTGTTATACTAATTAAAGGTTTTGATTTGAATGAGTGACACTTAAGTACGCAATATTGCAAACAAAGCTGACACTAGGTGTGTTTTTTATTACCACCGGTCTTAACTGGACAAAAAAAAACGCCTCGGGGCTTAACCTGAAATTTTGGCAGCACTGTATATTGAATGTTCCGAAAACAGCAGACACAACACAAATTTAGAGTTGTCATATTTTTCGCTTTCACGTTTTTCTTGTAATTTTCGTGTAGGTTTTACAAAGATATACAAGAATGAATGCTAGCAAAAATAGTTTAATACATTTTATCATTCCAAACGTCAGTTTTCACGTTTGTAAGTAAATTCTAAACACTAAGCCCAAGGGGCTAAAGTGTTGTTGCATTTAACATGTAAATTGCTTAGCCCCGACTGCGTTTTCTTTTGTCCAGTTAAGACCGGTTGTAATAAAAAACACACCTACTAGCTATATACAAATATGCACTACTTTACCCTTGGAGGGCATCTCCATAGACGAGTAATCGGGACTTATGTGTCATATTTTAAACTTAAGATCCAAGATTCGCGTCTTCGAAATAAATCCCCAACTATAATAGACGGACGGGAACGGAAGTTAATGTCAAAACCGAATGAACTGTTTCTTTCCGATTGTCAAATGCATCCGTTTAAGCCTGGTACGCTGCTCGCGCTAAATTTTAGCTCCCATACAAATTATCGAAAATTTTGAGATAAAATGGATCCCATACAAGTTATCGATAACTTGTATAGGAATTTTATCTCAGCTAAAATTTAGCGCGAGCAGCGTACCAGGCCTTACCCATAATTGTTTTAACAGAACGGAAGCATTATTATGTTAAGTTGTTTTTGGTTTCGAGAATTCATGTTTCATTTTCTTTCAGCAGACTTACAAAATTTTATGTAGAAATAAATAGAAAAAACACATTTTAAATTGATTAAGATTTATTTGTATAATAATTTACTTTGGTGTACCAGAGAATTGAGCAATGATAAACAAAATCGTAATCATATTTAGGGGCTTCGTTTCCAGCCATTTAACATTCTTGGCGATGTTAGGCAGAAATTTATCACACTAAATCTTTTTTATAATATTTTAAATAAGTTTATTTGATAAAATAACAAAACTTATAAATGTTTTGTGAAACACAAAAATGAATTCACTTAACTTTCATTAAAAGTTTTTTTCTTTTTTAAGAAATGTCAAATTTGCGGACGTAAATTGAGAAAGGAAAGTGAGTTAACGTCCGACATCAAAACTGAACGAAACCGAGCAATCCGCTATTATGGCTGTGACATGTGATTTGCATGTATTTGGGAATTTTCGTACGTCAACGTACGCACTCTTCCGACTACTATAGTTGGGCCTTGGGCCTTGGGCCTTAAGCATGATAATCTCAAAAATTGAATAATGAGTTAGTAAAAGGCGCACACACATTACAACTCCATACAATCAATCGCAAACTACTTCTTGATTTGATATCCGTCGGCGTTGTCGTCGGCAGTGCAATATGGATACCTACAGTGGATACGTCGGTGCACAAACTCGGTACAATTATCGCATACGATTGTACGATAAATCGTTACGATAATTGTATCCTATATTCCATACTAAACACGTTCAATTTAAAATAACAAACAGCGGCAGCCAAAACAGTGCCAGGCGCCATGGTAATGTAGCTCGTGATAATTATGTAGCTATGAGCAAACTAAATGTTGACGTACCTAAGAACCGTTATAAAAATAGCTGTTTTTATTCAAGAATTTCAAGAATTTGAGGCAAAATCAAAAAAACAATACAAAATTCATATCGAGTCCGCAAATTATTTCTAAATTATGTTAATTTTATATTTCCTCATAAAATGTTTAAAACAATTGATATAAATTCTGTCAAATTTTGACAGAATTTATTTTGAATTGACATTTTGGCATATAAATATTTTCATTTTCACAAATTGTGTTATAATTTATTTTAATCTTATATCGCTGATGATCTTCATCATTATAAAAAAAATATTATTTTTAACTTTGTATGTGGTTTTTTGTTTTTTTCAAACGCCCTTGATTATTTCCCTCTCTACACTTCATTATCTACATAAACTTAAGTTTTTATATCGCATTTTGTTTGACATGTTTAACATTTTTATTGTGCGCCAATAATGCAGGTACAGATGAGTAGGCGTTTATTTTGTGTGATCTGGCAGACATGACAGTAATTTCGATCATAAAAAAAGTTTTTCTAAACATGACATTCACGATCATTAAGAAACCATTTGACATTTCTTTTGATTTGTTGTAATATTTTTATTTTTAAATTCAAAGAAAAAAAGGGAAATGGAAATCATTTTCAAAAGGGGCAAAAATAAATCTGCAAACACAATGTATATCGTCGCGTAGGTATAAGATATCACGGAAAAGAAAAACTTTTTTGTGATATTTTTTTTTTCTTTTTTTGTTTAAATTCTCTTATCGACAATGGAATTCAAAACAACACCAATAACAATAAAATTCTCTCCAAAATGGCCACAAAAGAGCATGTAGTGCGTCATTCTTCTAAAGCAGCATCCACATCATCCTACTTCCAGCCCATTATACCCACATACATATAAATATACAGTAGACATCTTAAAGGCGCCCAAAAAAGTCGTGCTACAATAAAAACTTGAAGATATTATAGGCAAGGTAGGTAGGTGTAGAGTGTAGAGGCATCCATGGAAGGTGCGCGCAACTTACATATAACAACACAACCTCTCTGCTGTAGATTCCACAAATGCAAAGCCAAACCTGCTCAAAGTTTTAATTTTTCTTGTTTCGTTCCACCACCATCTGCAGCATCATCTTCAGCATCATCATCACGACATGACGTCCTTATCTCGTCGGAGATCTATCAAAGAGTTCGCTTTGTTAGCTTCGCTCTGTCCCCCATTCGCTGCTGGGGCGTTCGTTGGATGGGAAGGATGGATGATGGTGCTGTGTGATGCTGTTCAGAAGTAGTATGGTGTGGTGTAGAGTGTAGTGTAACTCCAAGGAGGTGGGTACAGTCTGTCCACCAGCCCCAGCGCCCCTCTCTCGGTTTACTACTGTGGCATCATCCTGTTTTGCCAAATGCTGAATTCGATAAGATACATTAAGCACAAGGCACAGTCATGTGCGATTCCCGAATAACTACTGTGCGGGGATGGGTGTTCTCACCACTGAACGCGACAGCCAGCAGCAGCGCAGCGGTAGAAAAGACGGACACAACACGCAGCAACGACGACGACGATGATCTCTTCGCTTCATGTTTGTGGAGTTGGTGTTTCTCATTTTGATGTTGGGATTTGTAGCTATTTTAGATAGGAACTTGGCAAAGAGTTTTACTAACCACCCAACTACTGCTGCAAACCACCTCCTGACTTCGACTTTGACTGTGATGACTCTGGCTAATGGCGGAAAGAGGTGAGGTTTTGGTTTGGGCTCGGGATGATGGTGTATTATGGTTATGGTGGTGGTATAACATCGTATGGACTCTGTGGTCCTTCTTCTTCGTTTGAGGTTCTTTGATTTAGGAAATTACCATTGCTTGCTGCTGGCTGCTGCTTTGGTGCTGCTGTTTGTGTGTGCCGAAGATAATTTATCTGAAAATGCAGGATTACAAACGTGTAACGGGCGACGTAAGTTTATCCAAACGGATATGCATATTAGTCTTGGAGTCGTTCCACATAGATAAGACTTTGCTGGAGGTAGGTAGAAATTGTTGTTGTTATTATAACTGGTACCTAACTATGGTATAGATATATGAATGTAGGTTTCTTAACTTTATCTCTGAACTCTACCTACTGGGTGTAAGAAAAAAAAAAGTTGACTTACATTTTTACCCAGTGGGAGTTCTATGTCGAGGTAGTAGGTAAATCCCTCTTGTAGTCAAAAATGTTTTTAATGTATGATTCAAGATGAATGTTAATTGAGTTTGCCTTGCATAATACTAAGTTCAATATGTGCATATAATTTTAAAAGTCTACAGAAATTTTGTCTTTCAAGGCAAAGCATAACCAGAACTTTCAACAACAAGAGCTTCTTTAAGATCCATTTCAGAGTCTGGTCATAAGTTAAAGGATGGTAAGGCAGTGCACACTTTTGTATGAAGAGTTTGCACTTAAGTGCGTTTTATTTGACTTTGAGCCAGTTTCACCGACGAGTATACCTAGATATTACAAATAATGTGACCATTATGTTTGGATCTTAGCAGCCACTTCCTTTTTCGGCCAGTATCACAGTAGTTGTAAGTAATTCCAATATTGCAAACATAAGTGACATCTTCTATTTAAAACTATGAACTGCCTTACCATCATCAAGTGTTGGCTATGAATGACACGCTTTAAAGTCAACCACCCTTCCTTTTTTCTGACCTTTTACTTAAAATTTAGCAGTAAATTCGTCTCTAAATAGCATAAAATATTAAAAAAAATGTGCACTGCATTACCATGTTTTCACCTAATTTCTGCCCGTGAAACTTAACCAAAATGGACATTCGACTCAGTTTCGTTAACCTTCGCAAAATTAACCAAAAACCATTGAAACGGTTCGAGCTCAAATGTCAAATTTGAAACGCATTTCAACTGAACGCAGAGTTACATGTTTTTATCTATTAAAAATAATAATAATGCTGTTAGCAAAAAAATTCAAATAATAGTTACACAAATTTAAACTCAAACATATCAATATTATTGAATTCGAATTGAAATTTGCGTTTGATATTTATTTAAGTTACCAGAATCCATTTGGTTCACCTTTTTTGTTACGATTAGATACTTCTGGAAATTTTTCGTTTGGTTTTGACATAAGCTTAAAGCCAGAACTATTTGGAGGATGTCCGTCGTGTGCGGTTGCCAGCGCTGTTCCCCTCCCTTCAATTATAGTTCTGGCTTAAGCTCGATAAAGTTTATTATAGTTGGGCTTTAAAATTGGACCATGAATGAAGTGCGACTCTTTCAAACGCAAAAGTTAACGAAAACTGAACGAAAAGTAGAAATCTAAACTGACGAATGTGTCACAAAATTCGTTGCACTAGTTTTGTTCCTGTGAACAATAATAATTCTAATAATTCAATTCGTTAAGGTTTGTTTGGTTTTGTTTTTTTTCTTTTTTTTTGCCCATGCATAATTTTTAAGCCCAAAACACAAGGTCATCTCTTTACCTTCGTTATTACACTGACAACATAAAACTACCATCTTTTCTGTTGGTATTATTTATCAAAAGGTTTCAAATTAACTATAAAAAAGTATTATTTTTACTCATGCATAAAACTCACCGATGCCGACGGTGAAATGACCATAAAAAAAAACACTAAAAAAGTACTAAACGCAATGGCTTCGATGCCACCAACATAATCTAGGGGAAAACCCTTTTTTGTCAACCACCTATTTTTTTTTTTTTTTTTTTTTTAAAACAAATGGCTTGTGGTACATTTCAATAAATCACCTGTTAATAGTTTCCAAGAACAGAAGCAACAAAAAAAATAAACATTATTTACCACACGTTGACAGACTCAAAGTTTTTGCTGATCAATTTTGTTTCTATTTTTTTTTTTTTTTTTTTTTTTCAAATGGCTAAATGATGATTAACATGGTTTTATTTTGCAGTTTTATTTATGTTATCCATAATTCTTATTGCCAAACAATATATACCTACAAATTTACACATGAATTTAATTAATAAAAAACCATACAAGACCCATGTGTGTTAACCTTAATGAGGTTATTAATTTTGTAGGAAGGTGTTGTGGGAAGTTTTTTTTTTACTAATTTTGTTTCCATTGTTTAAATGACAGACTTTGAAAATGGCAGACAAATTAATTCGTGTTGGTAATGGTTTGGTCATCGCCTTTAGGGAACTTTTGTTTTTTTCTTTTTCTTTCCTAACAATTTTACATGTAGCTTCTATTTTCAGATAATTGATTGATGGATATGATGGAAGTTAAATTTTTTGAAACAATAGATTTCTTCACTTTATAGGCCGCTCCTTCAGAAGCATTTTTTTGTAATTTTCAATCGATCGATGATTTGCGGTGATGTCAATTTTGTTTAAGTTTTTTTTTTTTTAATAATGGATAGATTTTGAACATGTAGCTTCTTGTCATTAACATTGATTTGAAATAAAAAGAAAAAAGGTTAAATAAAAAAAGTTGTTTGGGTTTCTTTTTTCACATAAAGAAACTTTTGGATTTCATTGTAGGAAGGGTGTGGCAGCTGTATAACTTTGAATGTCCATCAAAGATTGAAGAGTAGACATTTTTTATAGGAGAAACTTTGTTGCTGGTGGTTATTCACGTTTTAAGAATTTTGTATATAATTTAATTTTTTTTTAATAGTTCAACAAGTTGGCGCCCAATGTAGGATATAAATGGCAGAATAGAAGGATTTATGTATAATTTTTTTTTTATTCAAGAATGCTAATGCATCATAATTTAAGAAAAACGCTTACTATACCAATAGTGAAGGCAATAGTGGATTAAGAAAAAAAAAACTACAATCCTTTGGTTCCATCGGCGAACTGGCGCCCAACGTAGGTTTTTATTTCACTTAACGCCTCTTCTGCTTTCATTTTTTGCAGATTAGTGTCATTTGATGAAACAACATAAAATAATTTATAAGTGATTATTTTCAAGCTCAAGACAAAATTGAAGAAATTGGCGCCCAACGTGAGTAGCATTTTTAACCATTAAACGTTTTAAATCGTTTGATTTCTCTACGAAATAATGCCATTTCTATATTAAATCAACTTTAAATCAAACTTAACTAACTACAATGTATAATACAGTAAAATAAGGAGAAAAAAGGGGTAAATCTCGGAATGAATGTTAGTAGAAATTTTTTTTGCTCAATATCTTCCTTTTACCATTCTATAACATATCTCAAAAGTCTAGAAAAATCTCATGTCCGCTTGTCGCGATTTCAAGGTCAAATCGCGAAATGGAGATTTTCAAAATTAGCAAAAATAGGATATGGTATTATATGCACATATGATACATGATTTCAAGGTATTTTTTAATGCTGATTCCAAAAAATCTAAAATCAAGACAATCTGACGTCTCTGGAAAAAGTTATACCTGTTTTTCATCTGTCAACTCATATTATTATAACAGTTGCAAACTTACTGCCGAAAAACCCTTAAAAGTTATGGTAGATGAACCAAATTTTGCATGAAGATTTTAGAATCCATCATTATTAAAAATCAAAACAATCCACTACAAAAAATATATATACCTACGAAATAATGGTATTTTTTGATGGAGGGGCAAATTTTAGGATATGCACTAAAGAAGATTCTTGTTCATCTTAGGAATAAGTGCAAATAGGCTAATTTTTTCATTTTAATCTTTGTTTGGATATTCTTTAACTACCCTTAAAAATCTAAAAAAATCTCATGTCCGCAAGTCCTAATTTTCTTGGTTTGAAGATAAGGTGCAGATTTGAAAAAATTGAAAAACTACTCTTCAGATATTTGTGTCAGATCAACATGAATAAGGTACATTACTTTTCAGGGATGGTCATATTGATTTGTTTGTGGGTTTTGTTGGAATCAGCGTTAAAAAATACCTTGAAATGATATGGGTTATGTTGGTATACATATAAGAATCTAAAATTTTCTTATTATTTTTTTTAAATCTGCACCTAACTTAGTTTAACCTGGAAAATAAGAACTTGCGGTCATGAGATTTTTTTAGATTTTTGACATAAGTTATAGAATATCCAAACAAAGATAGAAACAAAAAAATTAGCCTATTAGCACTAATTCCAAGATTGTACCAGGATGTTTTTTAGTGCACATCCCAAAATTTCCCCTTTTCTCAAAAAATACCATTTTGTCATAGATATAAATGTTTTTTTGCATTGCATTGTTTTGATTCTTAATGATAATGGATATGAAAACCCTCATGCAAAATATGATTCCGCTACCATTACTTTTAAGGGTTTTTCGGTAGTAAGTTAGCAACTGTTATAATAATATGGGTTGAAAGATGAAAAACAGGTATAACTTTTTTCAGAGACGTCAGATTGCCTTGATTTTAGATTTTTCGGAATCAGCATTAAAAAATACCTTGAAATCATGTATCATATGTGTATATGATACCATAGCCTATTTTTGCTAATTTTGAAAATCTCCATTTCGCGATTTGACCTTGAAATCGCGACAAGCGGACATGAGATTTTTCTAGACTTTTGAGTTATGTTATAGAATGGCAAAAGGAAGATATTGAGCAAAAAAAAATTCTACTAACATTCATTCCGAGGTTAAATCCTTATTTGACTGGATTATGTAGTAGTTTTTTATCAAAAGGAGGAAAAAAAGCTTGACAAGAATATCAATAAAGATTTTTGATCAGTTTTATGTATCCTCTGTAAATTAAGACCATCAACATTCTACCTCTGCATCTGCCATTTTTAATAAATATCTTCCACTCACCATTATTGCCACTTAGATTGGCTAACAACTTCAACCTCACTTATATCCAGAACACAAGAGTCGAAGAAAAAAAAAAAAAATACAAATGACATCGCATTAAAGTAAACAAAACGTTTGTCGTTTTCCGCGTTCCACAAAGTAAAAAGTGCGCCAAAGCCGATGGACGAATGAACGCGCAACCAGCCAAGAAGTGAAAAATGTCGTACTGTCACTGTTCGAGCAACAAGTGCATATATTTGCCGCAACATTTCAATTTGACATAATGAGATATTTTCTTTAAGTACAAAACGGCAATCTTTCTCTATCTCTGATGATGATGGCAGCGCAGTGCTTTTGGTGAGCGTGGTGAATCGTATACAGCAGCGTCAATGGCGTTTGCGCCTATTAACCGGCTTTGAAGTCTCATAAAACTCTTTTTTCGCAACCAATATTTATACCGACGACAATGTGAAAGACAGAGAAATATAGAGAGAGAAAAGAAAAATTTCCGACAGCTTTGAAAATACAACGACGACTTCTTCTTCGTGACCATGTGACATCTTGCATGTAACGCTAGCGCTTGCGCGCAGATATATAGATCAGATAGGACATTCGATGTTGGGATAATTGCTGCTTATAACTCACCGCACAGAGTGTGCAGGCAGTAGGATGTCTTTTGATGGTGGAGGATGCTAAAACTAAGGTGTCTTTCTTACCTTAGTTTGGCTTTTTTTTTGTATTCTTTTAATTGACGTGTACGCAAGCAAGTTTTTGCGCTGCCAAAAGAGCCCTATTAACAGTCGCGCGCGTTAACCAAAACCAAATATAAAATCCAAAAACAACAAAAAATCCTCGAACGTGTTTTTTTGAGGTCTGCGTAGATGGTCTATGTATACTTCAGCAAAGGGGGCTATAAAATTCAAAAACAAAAAAAAAAAAAAAAAACAAAAACAAACAGATCGTCCAGCAGGCACAAGTGTCAGGAAGATAGAAGGAGAATGAAAACGCGCACAGGAATAAAATTCTTTAATTAATTACATCAGACGGAACTCAAAGGTACCGCAGGCGATTTCCTTTGACGATGTGTGACCATAGGTCATTGATGATTGTTTTTTTTTTGTTCTTTCCCTGAGATCCTTGTTGGGTTTGTTTGTTTTTTATTTTATTTTTTCCTTTTTCTGTTTTTTTTTTTTTTTTTATCTTCGGTCTTGATGATATGCTGATGAGGTAAAAACAAAAAAAAAAAAGATTCTGGACCCTAGCACGAAGATGAGATGATCGTAGGTGATAATGATGCACTGATGATGGTGGTAATGATTGTGGTATAGAAATTTGTCAACGCGCTTCTATCGAAGATGAAAAGAATTTTTAAGCGAACCGACGGATGAGCAACATCAAAAAGCCAGAGAACTATATGTTTAGAAAGCGATTAAAATAAATACAAGAAAGGGTCAACCTTGCGCTGCTCTATGACAATAATATAAAGTTTCTATACCGCACACACAAAAGTGTTGTGGGTAAAGGCGGTTAGCTTTGACGGCGCGACGAGGCGCCTTCTCATATCACTTTAATGATGCACTTCACTTTTGAAATATAATTTTTATAACTATTTGGGAGTTTTATTTATAAAAAAAAAATCTTTTCTTTTTATGAATCCGAAAAGCCCCGCATTTAAATTTTACGATCTCAATGACGAGTCAGTGAGCAATGTGACATTTTATGATGCACTCGCTGTCTGGATGAATGATGATAATGTGCGGACACTCGTTGGCTGGACAAAGTAAAATTGATGATTTTGTGTGGTGAGAAATATTTCAACGGAAATTTAATTTATTTGTCTCATCCGAATGAAATAAAAATTAACATCGAATGACCTAAGTTAAGTGTTATTGACATCAAATAAAAAAAAAAAAAATTGCATATGATGACATCCTTGGAAGCAAATTAAAAATTCAAATGACGCACCTCTTGCATTGTACTAACTTATCAATATGTTTTGACAAATTAACATCTATTGACATTTATCATTGCGGTGACAGTAGATAATCAATTTATTAATGACCAATCATACTCGAGAGCCTGTTTTGACAGAACAACAAATCACAGATTCTGGTGAGTCTCTCAGTGATGTCATTCTATGCTCACCTGGCGGCTACACGCGTGTAAGTTTCGAGTACACTCGATGTTGACTTTCTTGTCAAATTGCATGCAATTTTTTCTGTCAATAGAAATGGAAGTAGATAAGCAAGGCACTTGACAGCCCTTATACAGTCAAACAAAATCATTGGAAAATTTTGAATCGCCAAGCAAGTTTGCATGCAAGTTACAACAAATTCAGACGGCAACACTTGTAGGCTTATTCTATTCTAGAACTTGCACGGATTTTCCACAGTGTTAGCCACGTTTCGCGAAGGTAAACTACTCATGACTAGATGATCTAGTACATTTACTTTACTGAACCCAATTTTTCTGTCAATTCATCAAAAATGGCACACAAATTGTCTCAGAAAAATGCTTCGCAGGAATCTTTGCTATCTACCAACTTCTTTCAATGTTTATCTTCTTCAAAACAATAGAATTCTTTCTTGAGACACCAACACACCTTTCTTCATTTGACAGATGCTACCCACAATATATTGATGCCATTTCAACCTGATTGTATCGATAATTCGAAATACAAGAAAAAAAGAAGCAAACAGAACTTTTATAAGTCTTCTATCTACTACATTCCTTTCGATCGACAGCCCGTATAGGTATTCGAAATAGACACGTCCGTCAGTCAACTGGCAGTGCTAATCACCTTAAATCCACAATCGGCTTACGAATATTCTGATCGCGCAAACCTTCAATACGACAATATTATGTGACGGGCGGCTCTTTATTATACTGATGTCATAAACATCACACAGCAGCCGCGCAACAATTTCACGGCGGCATGTTTCTTCAAACGAAAGCTTAAAATCCATTGACAGTGTTCTACGCAGCTGGTGTGTGGTGAGATTAGGTTTTAAACAAAAGACAACAAACAAACAACTGACCATTCATTCCATCAGGTCACAACCTAGGACAATAAAAGTTTTGGGGGGATATTACATCTCAAGAGATTATGACAGCTTATGATGTAACAGTACCTTTACATTCTACATACCTACCCAAATGTAGATATGTCAAATCAAACAAAACGTTATAAAAACCATTCCAAGTTCAGCAGTTTTTTTTTATTATTATTTTTTTTTTGTTTATTCACAAGTCAATAATTGTCAGAGGTGTTATTTCTGTGCAAATGTCAGCAATGCAACAAAAGACATAAAGAAAATCCGCCAACAATAATATTTACGTCTGACGTTAAAGCCAATATTTGCATTTCACATGTCAGTCAGTCAGATTGTTGCATGCTGTCACATTATGACAGCTATATAAGTTTGCATGAACGTATACGTTTGCGCGTGCGCATATAAGAGCTTATAGTGGGCTCAATATCAGAGTTTTATTCTGTGGTCCATGGGTAAGTAGGGTATGTAGGTATGTTATGAGACTTGAGTGATCTATATAGGTGGGTACGTTGCCTTAAGATAGAAAGCCGTCTTTTTTATATTTCTTATCTTATGCCGAACCACTCACACATTGAGCTGTGTTTTATTTTAGCGGTATATCGCGGCAACACACTCACTCACGATGTTGTTCAACATTCCTTTTCGTCAATGCGTGCAATGTACAGAAAGTGTTGTGTTAGCACAACACACAGTACAAACAGCGAGCAAGAAAAATTCACGTGCTCCAACTTCAAAGAATCCATGTTTGGGAATTGTTAGAGCGCGGCAAAAACACAAGTCTATACAAACTCTTCCCTTTTACACTGCGCACCTAGCTCTTATTTGCAATTGTACAAACACCAACAGAGGTTCAAAAGGTTCTTTGGCTTTGATGTTTATACCATATGGCCAGATGGACATTCTTCTTACGCGCACACATGTTTGCGGAAAATAAACACTTTTTTTCGTTTTTTCTTGCAAAAAAACACACACAATGTGAAGACGTCGACGACAGTATGTAGTTCACGAGCGTGAAAAAGAACGTAAAAAAGGAAAAAAAAACAAAATGGTGTTCAAATATGTTTGACAGTTTGGTGTGATACCGCATAGCATGTGGTTGACATCTTTCGGAATGTTTTGAGTACGTCTTTAAATTGGTTTGCCAGATTTTAAAGTTTATCACAAAGTGTTCTTTCATGCACTTCTTCCTATTAAAAAAAAATTAATTTGCTTCGAGCATTTTGTCAACAAGGAGCAAATTGTGATTATGTTTGAATAGGTACTTCTAAATGCTTCAGTTGCATCGAAAAGCAGAATCAATTGAAAAGCTGTTATACAGTTCTATTTTACACGAAAACTCATTTTGGCCGACCTTTTTTCCCGCTCAACTTATATAACGGCAGTCGGGTCACGAGTTAGATGAGGCAAAACCTTTGACCGATCTTTACCGACATAGAAAAGTGAATTGTCTATAAAGGACAAAGTATAATACAGTATTCCATGTAAAATCTCCAATTTACTATTCATGAAAATGAAAACAGAATAATAAAAACTGTTATACTGGTATACATCAATAAAGTTATAAGCGTTGGGCCCACTGATGTCTATAAAACACTTGAAAGTGGATGCATATAAAAATGTTGGTTGACTCCAATTGAAGCACTGTTATAATGAGTTCATCTCATTTCACATGTATTTTGAGAAAATGGAGAAAAGTGATTTCGAAATATGCTCGGGTGCATTTTTCAGAACAACATCTTTTGTTTTGTTTGTTTATGCCATTAATAGATTCTTGTAGACCTACAAATTTTCTCTATATTTGCTCTGCATAAAGAGCGAGATAAAACTGTCAACAGGTACAACTAATGACAGCTTCAATTAGAGCAGCAAAACTGTTATACTTTATAGGAAATCCACTATCCAGTGTTTAATGGAGATCAGTGACTAGCCCCGTTTATTTGGAGGTAGATGATCTAGTACATTTACTGCTAGAAATAGCTACTCATACTCATGCTCTTCTAACCGATTAAATGGGAACTGCATTGATTTTGTTGAAAATGCATTCCAAAGACTAGTAGTACTTTGGCACCTTCAAAGGAGAATCCGAAGGCAAGCAAATCCTTGCATACGCAATGCTGCCAAACTACTTTTTAATTGGATGTGCTATTTTTGAGCTTGTACACAATTTTTTGTTGTGCAAATGCTCATAAGACGACCATTTTTAATGCATTCTAAATATATCTCAAATATTTCCACATCTTAAGTCTACCTAAAGTGAATCACCAATAATAATGATAATAAAAACTTTAAAATAAATTCGATCTAAAAACGTAAACGTAAAGTTTTATTTTTTATAGCGTGATATATTGGCTACCCTCATCGATTTCTTAAGTTACGATTGTCATTTATCTCAAGCGTCACAAATCACTGATAAGCTGTTTATTGCGGTATATCTACGTATCCACTCTCGACACGATTGTAAAATAAAAAGAAAAAAATCAATAAATAAAAAATTTGCATTTTATCAGTTTAATAAATTTTTTATTTTACTAAAAAACAAAAAAAAAAAAACAAAACCAAAACGTAACAAAGAAATATCCTTGTCGATACCTTTTCGGAGTCACACATTCCTTATGTCTGAATCTATCAACAACGCCAATGTTCAGTAAAATTCCAATCAAAATGAAAAGAACAAAAAGAAATATAAGATAAATAAAAAATTAAAAAAAAAAAAAACAAAAAAATCCTCTGTTACCGCATGCAAATTAGAAATTCGTTTTGTTAATTAATTTATATTATATTTTTATTTGAACTAAGTATCGAGGTATGTGTCTGTGTCTGCTATATTATATGATGATACGCGGGGAGAAAACGGCTCTTTGTGTAATGGCCGCTTCTGCATTTACTGCAGCGCACCGACTTAGACTGACCGATCGACTATGGCGCGGACTGACTGTCATTGCTGCCGCACCGCCACTTGCGTGTTTGGATTTGAATTAAAGTTTTTTATTTATTTCTTATTTTTATTCGACAAATTTATATTTAATGAGATCCATAAAATTTGAATTTAAGAGAGAAAATGCCGCCACCCGAATCAGGTTCTTTCATTTCTGAATTCTTAAGAGCCTCGCTCGATCTCGGTTGTTGTTGGTTGGCTGGCAGCATTGGTTTGATTCTGGTATGGCGCTGTATGTCGGACTCTTTTATAGCACAAGCGACCTGCGGCAAACGGTTTGGTCCATCTCACAGTCGGTATATATGGACTGCGGACATTTGATGGCACATAAAAGCATAAAAATAGTCCTTAAGTTGCAACTTGGATCAAGTTGGGGATCATTATGGATGCGCACGGCATTGCGGCTAATTTTGCTTTTATCATGGATCCAAGAGTGAGGTGACCGCATGTTTGTTTTTTTTGTCAGTTATTTTTTTTATTTGGATTCCTAAACGAAGATTCCGTGATATTGAGACGTTTCTCATTGAAATCACTTGGGATTGGGAAGTTCTTACGGCAGCCAGGTAAAAGATTTGTGGGCATCGTAGTCGAACGAAACGGTGTTCGATGAGAGGACACTTCATGGGTGTTCTATGGTAGTGATAAAATTAGCAGGTAATTCTTTACTTTTTTGCAGATCATGGTTTATATGGGATATTGTATTGTTATATAGAGGAGTGTGGATAACAATGACATATCCGGGGGAGTGAGGAATTCTCATTAGAATGGCATTTCTATTGGGTTTTTATAGATTTATGGCCAGATTTTGAGGCAGGTTGTAAATAACTTTGGTGGTTTTTTGTCCTTCAGCATGTCTGAATAAACTCGATGAAATTTATGTTAGTTAAGTTATAGCTGGCGGATATATCAATTAAACTGGATTCTTTGTATGGTTAAAAATGCTGATAAGTAAGTTCTCAGTTTCAAAGAAGAATGTGGGCTTATAAAAAGTTGGGATTTAAACGAGATTTTTGTTTTAAGAAAATGCTATAGAAACTAACTGTTATATTGTTAGGCCGCAGAGAAAGATGCAAGAGGAATGACATTTTGAGCACTTGTTGTATTGCCTTCCACTGCAAACTATTAAGAGTTGTTAGAGTAAATAGACTTTTGGAGCTGTTGGTGAAGTCTAACATTAAAAATGTATTTATTTTTATATTTAGTAATCTTTCAAGATCTTACTGAACGCAGGTACAATTTCTTGTATAACAGTTAAATTATTTGTATGTGTCTCTTTCTTTATATTAATTTATGTAATTTGCATTCACTGGGGCAGAAATAATGTAAAAGTAAAAATGTGCTAGAACATCTACTCAGGAATAGTTTAGTACACATTCAATGGAACACGGCTAATATTAGCCCTGTTCCTTTGGGAGGTGGCAAAGTACTACTAGAAGTTACTAGCGATTTTCAATGGATTGCATGAGCATATGAGTAGTTCTAGTACAAGATAACTAGATCATCTACTCATAAGTAAACTACCACCTCCAATAGAACGGGGCTATTAATTATCTGCGTTGCTTTGGATGTGGTTGACCATGAGTAGAAATCCAGTACTACCAACTACGCATTCCTGGCTGCGTTATTTGGAGGTGGAAGACTACTCGTGAGTAGAAATCTACTATAACCATGTATTGGTTGTAGTACTAGATCTAATAATCATCTACTCATGAGTACTCTACTAGGTAACTCAAATGGAACGGGGCTTTGGGCTATTAGTGTACCGCCTCTTAAGGAACCCGGCCATTTAAAGTCTTATACCCGGATCACATTAATAATTTTTCAATAAATTTTTCTCGACAATATTTCAAAATGTTATGACACATCAAAGACAAGTCATTTTTTCTGCTACTGTTCAGTGTCAAGGAAAAAAGGGATCTTTTACTTTTTTTTCTTCTTTTTATTTCTTGCCGACAAATTAATTTGGTTCACAAATAAATTAACACTCATTAGAGGTCCAAGACTCAAAGATTCTGTCTTAAAAAAGAGGATAAAACATTGAAGATGAAAAGATGGTGATCAATTGCCTAAAGAGTCACGCCTGCGCGTGATCTCTGTAAAGACGCGACGACTATGGACGGATCGAACGGTGGCGGCGCTGTCTTCGACCACTGCTGGCCACTGTCATAGCTGGTTCAAATCTCCTTTCACGATCTCTCTGTCCTCACATGAATATATATATACATAATGGTGTATGGAATACCCGTTGAGTTGATGATACGATCACCCGCTGTGATCTTACACCTCACATGCTTAATGTGGGATACGAAGATACATCAACAAATAAAATGGCAGCAATGTCCTTTACTCCTACTTACCTTCTTTGATTCTCTTAACTTGTTTGTTTTTTTTTTTTATTTTTTTATTATTTTTTTTGGGACACTTTGTCACAAGTAAAAAATATGAAAGACTGACCAACGTTATGTTGTGTTTCGTCATGGTATCACCAAGAACATACATCATCCGGTTCTTTATTTTTGTACAAGTCAGCTCAGAGCGGGCGTTCGTAGGTATACAAAGACGCGTATATGTACGTTTATACGATATACCCCCATGAATCACGTCGTCGGCAACGCGGCTGAGCTGCTGTTAGCTGCACCTTATTTTTTAGTTATTTTTCAGTTTTTTTTTTATATTTTCATGCTTCGTCTGATGGCGCCTTAACCTGGTTGTGAGTCCTTATCTTTTCACTGGCGCGACACTTAATTCTTTTCGTTCGTTTTTTCTTCCGACTTCTTTTAAGAGTTGTCCATACGTCTATCTATGACCCTCAAAGTCGCTGGTTGATGATGGTGACGGTGATGATGGTTGAAGCTGATGACGGTGTTAAAAAAAGCCAAACAAGGGACCATGGAGGGAACTTGTCTTTGGCTGGGTTTTTATTTTATTTTTTGTTCGATTTTATAGCGTTCAACCAACAACGAGGTTTGTTTTAGAAAATCGCATGGGCACGATATGTGTATAAAGTAAAAGGTCTCATATGGGTTAACCTCAAATGTGATGATGATGATGGTTGCATGAAGTGATTAAAGCGAGGGGGTCCTAATACTGACTGCAACAAACATTCGTGATAACTTCAAATACTTTTCGTAGAAGTCTATTGTTTAATTGTGTAAATAGGTAATAGCTTTTGTTTTATTTTGTATTTTCGAACAAAACAAAAAGCTTGTAAAAGGAGTCATAGTAAACGTGAGAAAGATAAGACAAACGGACCGCAATCAAGACTTTCAGTTGTGACGTTTAAGTGAGAATCCCCTTGAATAGTTTGTCATGTTCAAAGGGGTCGATCAGGAGTAATGCTCATGGGTACTTAACTAGCGAACACTTAATAGGTGAGATCAATGCAAGTCTCTTCTACCCTTATGTAAAGGTGATCGTACTAGATGCCAATGGATTGAGAACCTTGGCACCTTCGAAGGAACATGGCTATTTCACATGTACACATTTTGTACTAGATTGATCTAAAATCTAATCTAATCTAATTGTTAGTTATAACAGTTGTTATAACTGTGTCACTAGACGCACCCGTGATGCTTTAGAGTAATGATTTAGTAGATTCATGCACTAAAAGGTGCATTTGTCTACCTTTGCCTACAATCTACCCATGATCTTCTGCTAGAGTAGATAGGAATGTGTAGTTTTGGTCGTACTAGATTTCTACTCATGGGTAGTCTATCATTTTGAAAGGAACTATTTATGAATAGTAGATCTCTTTCATGGTATAAAAAGAGAAGGTATGATCATTAGAAAAAACTCAGTATCGAGAACTGTCAAAACTTATGGCTACTTAAGGTTTTGACAGCCCAGCCCATTGAAATTGTTGTTGTAAACAAATTTGTCTTGGAAATTGTTGTTGCTTTTGACTTTGCCAAATGCCAAACGTCAAAACCTTATTACCCCATTTTGTAAGATGGCGGCTCTAATGATCATACCTTGTCTTTTTATACCATGGATCTCTTTTGCTCGAGCAGATGAAAATGTGAAGTTTATAGTACCAGATTATCATATTTATCTGAATCTGAGTAGTAGATTTAATGGAATAACGTTAGTACCAGATTACTACTTTAGACACTTCTAAGGAGTACAATAATTTCATTTTGGTCTATAATAGCAGAAAATAAGTAGTATAAGAAAAAGTTATAGAAACTTGTTTATCAAACTAATTCATATTTAATAACTGTGTCATTATTATTTTGCGTCGAACTTATTATCAAATAATTCTTTTAATATTCGTAGCTTATCTCTACCAAAAAAATCTACATCTTAGTTTTTTGTCACTTATTTTAATTTTACGAGGTACACGAACTATCTCACACTATGTTATTCTCAGATCGCTTGACAGTTAGATTGCATAATTTATTGAGAAATACTATAAAAAAAAAAGCAAAACACAAGTTGATGAAGTGACGACAAATCTTATAAATAAATTGACTACACACTTTCAGGTACAAGATTTGTTTTTTTCTTATTTTTTTCTTGTTGTCTTTGCTCATTTTTATGGTGATCGTGATCATAATTAAATGGAATAATCGAACAGGTCGATGAGTTATGGCTGCACACACAAGTTGTGTTGTTGATCCAATTAAATTAAACTAAACAAAAAAAAAAAAAAATAATAAAATCCGAGATGAAATAGAAAAAAAAATTATTATTCTCTAAGCGGAAAACTAGTAGTAGGTTAAATTAAAAAGTGAATGTAGGTCTATAATATATGAAATGAAATGGAATGTTTAACTATGTAAATTAACATACTAGATCAAACATTCATGAGTGTGCATTAATTATGACACATAGAGAGAGAGAGATTTTTAGAGTGGAGGAGGAATTTTGTGTTTTCAATTTTTGTAACAGTGGTAGCATTCATCTTTGTAGTAAATCTGGAATTTAAATTTCAACTTGAATTTGTATAAAAAATTAATTAATATTAATATTGAAGAAATTCAAGATTTTGAGTTAAGCAAAATTGTATATTCAAGTGATGCCATAGGTACTTGATTAAAAAGTAGATCTGCACACAAAATGTTATACAAAATTTAAAAAAATTGCCTTGTGGGTGTTCCTTTTTTGGTACAGACATTTTGTTTGATATTTACTGGACATGGTCTAGTTTATAATTGATTTCTTTTTAATTTATTAATTAATGCGTGAAGTTCTGTAAATGTAGTAAATTGTATGACTAAAAAGCTACTTTGTTTTTAGAAAAACAAATATAAATATGTACCTATGAAACATTTAAAAATTTAAAATATTTTAAAGGTCACCGAATGGGTTCATGTCAAACCATTAGAGCTTAGGTACTCTTGAAACAGCCAATTCGCTCTCTAATAAAAAAATTTAGACTTTTTGTTCGGTATCATTATGGTAATGCCTTAATGTTTTAAGAAGGGACTATAATAATAACCGAGGGTGAAAACACTGATCCTTTGGGAGGTGGCAAAGTACTACTAGTAGTCTACTAGCGATTTTCAATGGAAGGCACTTTCAAAGAATTCAATACAAATCGTATCTACTCGGGAAGAAGAGCTTGAGTAGATGATAGTACTAGATTAACCAAATCATCTACTGGTAGTAACATACCACCTTCAGTGGAACAGGGCTTATAAAACACTGGATAGTGGATTCCCTACAAAGTATAACAGTTTTGCTGCTCCAATTGAGGTAACTAGCTGTTACTGTGCAGTTATATCTCGCTCTATATATAGGAAAGATAGCTGTTATGAAAGGTGAGATGCCATTTAGCACAATTGAAATTTTTGGTATAACAGTATAACAATATAACTAAACTGATCTCACTTTTCTTTATATTCAGAGTGATATGGCAATGTGTGAGGTGCATCAAATGTCATTTTCAAACGGAAATGGTGCACCTCTGACACGACCGTTGCCAGTGGGAGTATTTGGATCAGAGTTGTCATTCAAAGATGTATTAAGTAAAATATTTCTTACTTTCAATTTCGAAAAACTATTATAACCGTTATAATTTGGCATGTCTTGAGCCCACCAAGAAACTAGTAAGTATTGAACTCACACAAGTGATCAGCTTGTTAAGATCACAAATTTACGACTTATACCATCAGACAGTTAACATGTTTTACTTTTATCATAAATCAGTAACTGTCACCAGCCACGAGTGATCCGTATTAAAGCTAGTTGCAGCTTTTTTATTTAGGTGACCTTTACTGCCAGCTTAATTAAACTATGAAATTTGCGTCTGATTTCATTAGCCAGTAAATTTGTTATCGTTCAACTTTGATAAAAAAAAACAGTGACTTAACTAGCTACCAGGTAGTGTGATCCGAGCTGTAGGTATTTTATGAAGGCAGAGGTAAAATAAGATAAAACCTCCAATATAGCTACGATAGTTTAAATATGTTTAACTTTGAGAGATTATCTAAAACCTTGATTGACTTAAGACAATTTTATGCCTTCCGAACACGCTGGAGCGGGCCCAACGTTGGATTTAAAAAACAAATTATTGAAAATACTATTTTCGAAATATTCTTATACATGTAGTTGCTGCAAACATACATTCTTTAGAAGGAGTTCACAGTTCTCGAAGTTGTGTGGTCCTTCATAAAAAAAAAAAAAAAAAACATTTTTATGATGACCAATTATTATCAATGCTTACAAATAACTAATGAACAAGTTGTTAAACTATAAAAACCTTAACCCTTTGGTTGTTTTTGCTCTTCAGTTCCAGACACTGAATCCAGCATGCTTCATGCCTTTCATAAATCTTATAGAATTTTAATTTTAATCAGACAGTCTAATCCATATTGTCTTAAAATTGTTTCTTCTTCTCTTATTTTTTTAATCACTGTCATCGATCGTAAATCATTCGGTTACAACATCTAACCAAAATAATCTTACCTCAGACCATCCCACTCTTGAAAAACATAAACCTCTACTATACCTATTATAAATGTGAATGCGTAGTCAGTTCAGTTCTTCAACGATTAGCTTCACCAGCCTATAATTTATTGCCACAACAGAGAACTCTGAGAGAGCACACAGGTAGATAGACATGACTGATGCATCATCATATACAGTAGAGGTATAAAATACCTTGTCGTCGAGCATTTAATGACATATTTAGTTTGACGTTCAATGTCGATTTCCGGATGTCGCCACTTGTCTGTCTAATTATCTGATCCGAGTCTCATTTTATAAACAATAAATAAAAAAAAAACAACAATAACACACAAAATCCTTTGTGTGGGATAGAAAGCGTGCTCGACTGGCGTCATCGTCGGGCAATTCGTATAGGTCATGGTGGTTATAAACCTATGCAATGGACATTAAAAATATTTTTTTTTCTTTTTGAGAGGCAAAGATTTTTGGACACAGTTAAAATGCACTTCCTATTGACAGAGCTGGGATTTTTTCATGAATGAATATCCCTGCTGTGCAATGGTACAGACACTCGCAATCAGGATATAAGAAAACAAGAAAATGATAACAAAAGTCAGAATAAGGATATGTTCGAGGATAAGGAAATATTTGACACTAGGTAAAGGCTGCTACCTGACTTATAGGAAATATGATTTTGGGTACTTTGTTATGGAGGATAATATTTTTTTTGTTGACGTTTGGATAATGACTGTCGCCACAGCCAAATAATATCATTTTTATTAGCAGAGTGGCGAAAATAGATATAATGCGAAGGTGGAAAGACAGTTTTTGAAAGCTAGTTACGTTTTGGAAATACGAATGTAGAAATATTGCGATCCTCAAAATATTGCCGGAATGTAAATTTACACGTTGCGATTTTCATGCTAAGGATCTTTGTATCCACTGGTGCGTATTATAATACTGATAACTACTGTAGGGATTTCAAGCAAAAATAAATAATATATCTCTCTCTCAAACGTCAAACTCTGTACTTTAATGAATTTGACATTTTCGAAAATTTTACTGTTCCAACCCTGTGATATGCTTCGACCGAAATACTTCAAAGCAACCCAATCTAAAGCCCACTCTAATAATAAATTCCAACAAAAAGTGAAAAAAAAAGTGCGTTTACTTTTGGATTGCAAAGTCCGAAGAGATAATGCCTCTAAAGGCAATAATGTGACAGCAAGAAAAAAAAAATTTTAGTTTTTAGTTAGACTTAACATTCCAACTCCACTAAAAAATTTCGTTTTGGATCTATGCCAGTCCTAAATAGAGAATTTATGTGTGTAAATATAGAATCTCATTTTTAATGCTCCGTTTGAATTAACCAACAAAAAATTTCAGTAGGTACCTCGCGACGTATGAGAAAGAAAGCTTAGTTAATTATTTAAATTGATAGTTAAACCTACTTATAAAATAAGCTTATACTTGAACTATTATAGTGATTCAAATGATTCATTAAACTTGACACTTGAACTGCTAAAAATTAATTAAGAGTGTTGAAATGTCATTGCACTTGTGCAAAAAAATAAAAAAAAAAATAAATAATAAATCTTTTAATGCATATGTATACCCAAACAAAATTATATAGTCGACTTCATTGCTAAGAAAAAAAAAAAAAACAAATAATAAAAAATTAGCAATAAAGTCGTTTTGGTCTAGCGCGCTTTTTCAAGTCAGGCGGCAGAGTTTCGCGAATAACCTTACTGACTTTTGTTATCATGCCATCTTAGAAAATTGGTTTTTGATTGAGATATACATAGCTTCTATGGATTCAATTTGTAATGAAAGAAATAATAATTAAATACAATAATACATTGTTATTCATTATTTTTTATGCGCTATAAAAATTTAAAGGTAGATACTTTAATTGTATGAAAAAAATTTAGATTTTATTGAGTCTGTGGTAAATAAAATTTTCAAACACGTAATTCAATGTTTAAAGAATGCATATTTCATCAAGAAAATTATTCATAACTTTACACTTCATAATTAATAAAAATGTTGTTGATTTTTTTATTGCAAGACTTTGCATTATAAATTATATTAGACGTTAACGTGTTTTCTTTGTAACCTGTACCGAAGACTTCTCGTTAAATTTAATACTTTTTTTACAAAATGAATTTATTTATTAAGGTTTATAGGATAGGAGTGTTAAAATATACAAAATCATGTGATCCGTTGACGTTTCTTCTGAAGAATTTGTTTGGAGCAATAGCGTTTTAGTTTAATCGTGATGTCCAATTTAAGTCATTGTCATTGAAATAATAATTATTTCAATATTTTTAATAAAATTGAAATTTTATTAAAGTGTAGAACTACCAAACCCAGAAAACCAGGAATGGCGCGATTCGAAATCGAGCCTCATTACCTACTCTTTATTGCTGCGACTGCACTTCGCTTAAGAAATTGACAATTCTACAAATAAAAAGCGAATCCGTTCGGATCCGACTTGACTAGAAAGTGAATTTTTGTGTTTGAATTTAAATACTTCTTCTCACTTTTTGTAGTTCTTAATCTTCTTTAATGATTTGTCAAAATTTCAATCAAACACACCTAGCAGAATGCCATTTTCGAAGGTTGACATATTTGTCATATTTGCGTCATTGTTCAATGAGTTAAAAATTGCGAGTAATTTTAACACACAACTGTCAAATCTTATTATAATATAACTCAAGAGTTCAATGTCATAGCCGATTTGACATTTCACAACTTTTCACAAAATGAAAATTCTGGTTTGTAATTTATACAAATTGGTTTCTGTAAGAGTTTCAAGTGTCAGTTTCTGTCACCTTATATCTAGCTTTTAACGGTCTTTAATCCATAAAGTTTCATTCCAATTGTTTAGTGAGACAACGCCATGATCCAAATACAAATTGACAGAAAACAATGTTATCACATTGAACATGTTTAATATATAGCTTTATGCAAATCATGTAAAAGAGTGCCTCAGTAATCAAAGAAGTGGGAGGTTAAGTCTGCTTAAAACTTCAAACATTAAAATTTCTTCTTCAAATAATTGAAAAATATCAATAAAAACGGCGATGCCAGCTTCACATCATTTCTGAAGTTTCTGATTTTTTTCTAACGAGTTAGATCTGTCATTTCAGAGACACCAAAATATGTGACTGGCAAAATATGTGAGCATAAGTGACATTTTACTTCTACTAATGGGACGCGCTTATTTTAAAGTGTGTTCTGCAAAAAAAGAATAGTCTTCACTGTACCTTTTAATTTTGTTTATAAGTTAAAGTGGGCTTAAAAAAAAGCTCTATAATTTTTTAAAGCGAGTCTTGTTAGAAGTCTTAAAAAAACAATTTTAAAAGGAACTTTCTAGTTAAAAAAAAATCTGCTTCAAAGGAAAAAAAAAATTAAAAGAAAAATAACCAAACTTGAAATCTAATCTTGAGCAAAATCGAGTCTTAATGAATGATAAATAAGTGATGTTAACCCATTCAAATTATAAGAACAAGTTTACTTTATAGCTATGACAAAGTCTGTAAAAATATTCAAAACAGGCTTACCATTCAATTTTTTAATCTGTTGACTATCCAGAACTTTCAAATCAAAAATTTTTAAATTTTTGTTAAAGATATAGTTGTAACTAAATTTAATTTATTTTCAACTATAACTTGATTTACACTATGAGTGTTTTAATTGATTTTATTTTTTGACTAAAATCACTGTAAAATCATTGTACAGTTAATGTTTGTTTATTATTTATCAATATTCAAAAATTTTTATTTTGTGAAGTAAGTCCAGTTCTAATTTACACAACCGCACTGTATAATAGTCAACTGTCATCTGTCAAGATGAGTGATAGTGTTCACACGAGGAAGGCTCTTGCCGCCCAAACAACCTATTCAATGGCAATTGATGTGCATCATGTGATGTTATGTGATGATGATGATGGTGATGTATTGCTGCTAATTGTGATAGGTGCTTTGTTTTTATATATGTATGAATTGTTGCGCATGCGCCGCCAATGATTCTAATAAGCATTAGATACAACATACAGTTGGTTAGGCATACAGCAGTTATAAGCCAAGGATCATTTTCGAGATATTGATGATCACCACCTTTCTATAAAAGTATATGACCTGAAAAGCTCATTTGAATAGCAACTGTGTTCAGTTTTTTGAATGGATACATTTTAACATTAACATGAGATAGAAATACAAATTTCGCCAAGTTCGTTTTCGAGAAATTTCTTTATCAGATATTTGCTTCAAGTACAACTAAGTCTATACTAAATTGAATTTAACTCACTTAAAGTAGATTGAAGATCATTTCTGCGCTTATTTTTGACACTTCTGAAGACCAGGGCAAAACCTTGGTTTAGCCTTCGTTTTCCTTGTACACATCAGCTTTCAGATTTTAAACTTGGGATAACTTTCACATATTAAATTTTTAAATTTCCATGATTTACATAGAAACCTGACTTTCTTTTTCGATTGGAATAAATCCGAAGGAGTTAAACCTTTTTTGAATTTGACCCCGCACATGTACTACAAGCTAAATCCTCTTAGGACCAGTTCAAAAAATATTTAAACCATAGTCGATCAATTTTCATCATCTAAAATCAGCCTTTCTTACACGGCGACTCAGCCAAGTTATCGCGTTCAAATTTTGGTTTCGATTTCTAGTGACAGTGCTAGATAACAGTGCTAATAACAGCATTGTTATGTTATACATAAAAGTCTTTTGCGCAGTAATCGGAACTCTCAAAAGCCGCTGTAAAACTAAATTTTGACAGCTAAAAACAAAATTTTCGTGACTTGTAAATGAGGCCAATTTCGGCAGAGCATTAAAATTTCATTGACTACGTTAGTAAGTTTTGACAGCAGCTGATGACATAAGAGATTCATTTTTGACAACTTACTATCTGATTATGATCAGAACTTTGAAGTGAAAGATCTTGTTCAAGTTACAGTGTTGGCTGATATCACAGAAACTGAACCGGCTTATTTATATACCTTAATCTATCTTTTATAATAATTATCTAATAATAAACAAAATCCTTTTTTCAAAAAAAAAAAATATTTTTCTGGCTGAAATGATTTAAATATAGATAATTTAATTTAATAGAGATAATTTCGTAAATGATCTTTTTTTGAATGTCAAGTCGTATAGGAAATTGTATAATTTGAATTTGGAACTGAGCTAATTTGCGAAATTATCTCATTGGGGTTGTAGACAGTATAGTGAAAATAGACTATAAGCTAGACTTTCTGATTGGTCATGGTCAAGAGATAAGAAGATTCTGACCTATAGCCCAATTTATTCTATTAATTATAGTCAAAATGGCTTTTAAAAACCAAAGATTTGTTAAATCTCTTCATTTTTTAATTTCCTGTTTTAAATGGCGTTAAATTTAATGTTGTGTGAACAAATTAATGCATAGTTTATTTTTTATATAATTCAATTATATTTTTGACAGATTGCGACTTCGCTTGATGAATAAGTAATCAAACAGGTCGCAAAATAAATTTCTTAATGTAAACACTCCTAAGAATGTAAAATTAATGGAAACGTTCGAGAACATAATGAACAGGGTAATTCGAACACCTAGGTGTGTAAGATAAAAAATATTTTACAAATGTGCTTAGAACTTATAAAGGATTTCTTTTTCGGTGCTCCAAGTATTTGGGTCAGAATATTCGATATGTTTTTCAACACATCCAATGAAGTTATGGAGATAAAAAGCGATAATCAAAAATTTTTCTTACTGACTACTTGACTAGCAAATTTGCTTCTATTAAGCTTTACAGATGCTTCTGTAAAGTTTTAGATGCAAAATTACTTGTTAGGTACTTATAAGGATGCATATAAAAATATTGCTATCGAATGTATTGCCGTCGCCAGGCAAAAAATAAAATAAATATACTTTTCTGTCAAAATCTTGAGAAACATTTATATATTTTGCCTTTTGTTTTAACAAATATGTAGATAGACAGTTTTATAAACTCATAGTTATTTGTCAATCGAGAAGAAATTCAGAGTTCGGGTACATCACCAAAATATTTGTGGTAATGCCTTTATGTTGTCAAAATTGATAACTGGGTAGATCAAACAGATTTCCTATTTCACTTAGGTATTAAAAAAAAAGTTTAACAATTTAAAAAAATGCATAGAACAGAGAATCAGAAATTTCAGTTGTTGAATTTGGAAATTCGTTTGATAAGGTATATATACATAGGTAGCTCAATTTTTAACGATAAATGTCCCGACGGCAACTGTCAGATTGCCCATCATTAATTTTCTTAGGTTTGTTTGTTTCACACTCGGATGCATTTTTATAGGTACAAAATAAAAACTTAAAGAAAAAAATAAAACTCACTCGTTAAAACTTCATGGCCATGACAATCCAAATCCAGGTGATGGTTCATCACCAGCGATGGTTGTAATCCACTTTGATGATTATGCAAGGGTAGCTGGTGAGCCAAATGGCCACCAATCTCTGCCATTACCATATATTATGTTTAATTTTACAGTGTAACCAAAACTAATCAAAATTTTCAACAACTTTTTTAACTTATTTTTTTTTTGCCGAATGTGTGTTTTCACCACACTTTTTTCCCTGTGCTGATTGTGTATATTTTTTGCACAGGTTTTTTCACAATATTATCCTTATTCTCACGCGAAAATAAAAAATCGATTAATTAATTCTCACACTTGTTATTTTATACATAAAATAGGTGCATGTATGGTTGTATCCTTATTTGCATTGGTATTTTCTATGATTTCTTGTGTGTGTGTATATTTATAGGTATTCTTAAGGCACTCTCACAGATACGTCAAAAAGGATCGACCGGATGAGAAAAATGGTTTAAAACAAAAAATTATGTCACCAGGAAGTTTTCGCAGCAAAATTTAAAACTTTCTTAAATGGATTTTGAGGGATCATAAAACCCTTTGAGCTTGAAACTCATTTATTAATAATTTATTCACCGCCGACCGAAATGATAGTGTGTGTATTGGTAGGTATTCAAAAAAGAATAAAACAAAAAAAAGAAAACGGTCCGAACTGTCACAGAGAACAAATTTCACTTTGTGCAACTATATCCAGCAGCAGCTCTGAGAGCAACATACGACAACAGCGTTTCTCGAACGACTAAACCGGTATACAAGTGAAAAGGTGCTACGGCCACACCAACGTCGTCGGTCGACACGGCTCGTTCTCGTTCATGTTTCATGTTCAGCAGCAGAGGCCACCCCTTTCCGTCGGTGTAAGTGCCATATGATGAGTGCATTGGTGTGAGTGGTCTGGCTGTCAGTGTCAAACTTATGTATTTGCACCCGTTCCCATAAGACAGAAAGAGTGAGACACAATCGAATGCCACCCATTGATATCGAACGAACCGGTTCTTATGTCTACATGATATCAATATATATAGTTGTCTCTTTCACACAACTTGACATTTGAGCATCTGTTTCGTAGCCAATCGGGAGAAAGAAACCCGCATGCGTCAGAAATCCCCTGTTGAAGGTATGTCTGATTGGGCGGAGGAATTTTGATGTTGTTTAGACGGAAGGGCAGTTCAGTGTGGTGCGGTGCGGGTGGCTTTAGGCCTCTCTGAGTTACCCCTTCCATTATTCGGGAATGTGCATTTTGTGATGGGAACTGGTTGCGGTTCCCTTTTCGAAGATTGGAAAAAAATCCTGTTTTTTTCTTTTTTGGAGTGCGAATTGTGAGAACTGTGAAAGATTCGAAAATCTCTCCCAAACAAAATGGTTGACGTTGGCACTGTTTGCTTGAATGCTCTTTTTTTGTATCATGAACATGAACCAAGGTATACTGACACGACACGCTATATATGTACGTATATAGTCTTGTTTTGGGGCGGGAGTGCGAGAAATCCACTGGCGCTGAGCGCTACATAAAGTCAGAGAATGTAAGGTGTAGTTTTGAAGGGTGATCTAAAGGTTTTACGATTTCGAGGTGATGTGAATGCGAGTATGGTTGTAGGTAAATGTTAATAAATGGAGTAGGAGTTGGTTGGGGGATAAAAAAGTAGGGTGTATGCTCAAGAGGTTGTGATGCAATGAAAATATTTATTGTCTTGCAATGGAAATCGTTGTTGGTTGATTATTGCTTCGAAAAGTATTTTTTGTTTGGCGATTGAACATGAAGGTGGTGTTGGGATGGAGAATTTTTGTGTTCCTATAATAGCTATATAAAAATATCGTTTTGTCTTACAAGATAGGTACCAAGTAGTAATGTAAGGTGTATATATACATTAAGCTAGGTAGGTACCTAGACCAACATTATGAATAGGAAAATGCTAACCCTTACCGTAGACGTTTTAAATTTTAGTCTTGCTATAGGTACCTTAAACGTTATAGGTAGGAATCTTCTTGGGTAGGGTGCCAAAACTTAGGGAGTGAAAGTTATAATACCTAACCTTTGCCAAGCTGCATATTTACTCATTTTATTGCTAGTTAAAGAAATGTATACATAACAAATTTTGCTGATTAGGTTTTGATATCGATAAAAGGTAGAAATGTATTAAGAAAGTCCTTTGCCGACCTTGTTAATAGTTCGAGACCCTGACTTTTTGCAAATCTACCATACCTTTAGGTAGTACTCACCTCAGCCCCAATTTCATCTAGATATTTAAACCAATAACAATGCATTTCAATGGTAAAACCTATCTAAATGTTGGATAGGTTTTCTATCTGATGCCCCGACGTGATATGAGGCGAACTTAGCCGCTTCCTAAACCGCATGGCAATAGGCGACTCGGACTCTACTATGGGAATTGCGACTTTTGTCATCTGGGGCTTATGTTTACGCGAGTTGATTTATACCGAAAAGCTTGGGCAAATCGCAATAATCGACTTGGTATAGGTAAGTAAATCACTTTATGCTCTATGACATGCTCAATAAGAAAATGTTTGTTGTCAAAATTTGCATAATTGAGCGTGACTTTCAACTTTTAGAATGAGAAAAAAGTATAGTGATATCGGGCTAATTCATATGTATACTGCTCTGGACAGGGTTAGAGGAGCTTTTGACCTGTAGAAACGGTTGGTTTTATAGCATGCGACCGGACAGCAGAATGAAGGTGCTACATGGCCATCATTCGTCTTAGACGTCCCCTTGGTCTGCGCAAGACATCGGAGTCGAAGTTTACAAGTTAGTGTTTCAATGAGGTTCTTTACAACGGGGTCAACGTAAATAGGATTTATAACTTAATGTTGAAGTTTGTGCAAGAAAATGTTGCAAGAGCGATAGCCTTGACAATAGCTCTATTTTTATTTAACGCTTTATTTTGCCTGAGGCTTTTCTCTACTTAGGTCTTCTGAAGAATGTAAAGAAATATCTCTTTAAGCTATATTCATAACTGAAAACTAAAAGTTTATTGGAGGTCTGGTTCCTGAGATATTTCCAACACATCATTTTAAAGATATCTATGAGTTCATAATCAACAGGTCTAAACATTTAGTTTAAAAAAAAATTTTAATCTTTTTAAAAATATCATGAAATTTTCTAGGTTGTTGCACTGTCGGTTTTGCCATAAAATGGCATTCAAAAGTAGTTTTCAGCAAAAGGTGACGTTACGAGGTCTGATCATGAGGCCGACGCATTATAATTAAGTGTTGCTTCGATATTAATCTTTGAACCGATACAAGTATGTACTGTTCTATATCAGTTGCTTTAAAATATCTTGTTCTACAACATATTTCCTAAAAAGCATTAGAGCATAATTTTAATCGGAGATGAGGGGATACATTTAGCCCGACTTGTTTTAGAATGCTGAAATTAGCCATGTTTTCTTCAGATGTATGGAAAGTAAAACTTATTTTCAGAAAAATCGCTAAAAAGTCAATCCGATCTTAAAGCTCTTTTTGTATTTCTCACAGTTTTAAGTTGTTGGAAAGCAATTATTCCTACTCATTTTTACTCGGAGAAAAAGTAAGTTCCAGTGAATTTTCGTTTTTGGACTGTGTTATAAATTTATGCTGACTGGACTTTGAAGTTCCACGGCACGGCTTCAAACTCTACAAGATCTTTTCACACATAAAAGATCACAAGTAGTTCTTTCAAAACTTTTAAAAATTATTTAGTAAATAACTCGCACTTATGTACGGCCCACCCTGTAGAATTGTAGAATTCCCAATTGCCATTTGTTTATCTATGTGACTGAACAAAATCAGTTGATTTCAACGCATAATACGTTTCCATGCATCGTTGAAGTAAGCTTAAAGCTATAAATCATTGATCCCTTTGTAAACTTGGATCCCACTCGTTTAGTAGAGTGGAGTACAAAAATCTTGTCATCCTTACTGCTGGAAGTGGAACACAATAGTGTCGGAGTCGTAACTGAAATAGCTGTCAAAGTATTTAATGTACGCAAATGCAAGTGTACGAACACAACGCGACTCAACTGGAATCGGAGCCGCAGCCGGAGTCGGAAGAGTTTACCAACTTTTAACTTTTACGTATGACACATGTGACGTTTGCATTTTTGACGTGAATAACTTGGTGATTATATTTTTTTTTTATAGTTTTTCAATAAAAAAAAGTGGATTAATATGTTTTTAAGAAATAAAAGTGAACAAAAAAATATTTTTTGAGAAATTTGATGTGGTTGTAATCTACAAATATACCAAATAACATCAAAAAGCCGTACCACACATTGAGTGCGTACCTTTTGTGAAACGTACTACAACTTTTGACAGCTCTTCCGATTCCAGTTACGACTCCGGCTCCGACTTTGCGTCGTTTTCCAGCAGTTATAGGTTTTTCTTTTTTAGTTCTAAACAGAGTCTGAACTGTCAGAAAAAATCGTATTTCTTTTTTGTTCAGAGCTTTAAAATGTGTGTAACTTTTTTGTTCAGAAATCGTTCTGAGCTTGTTCAGAGCACGAACTACGAGCTCGGAAGTCGGAAAAAAAGACCGAACATTCTGAGTAAAACCTGAACGTCAATGAAAAAAGAACAAAAACTATTATGCACAATCAAAATTAAAATGGCTGCTATAGCTGTCGGCTCGCTGCAGTTAAGTTTTAATTATAAATTACTTCAAACTATGTATGTTATTTTTAATTATTAAAACATCATTTTTTTGAAGTGAAAACTTCTTTAGTATCGTAGTGATTTGAAACAAGATGAAACGAAAACGCGACACGACTTCAACTTGTTATAACTTTTTTGTTTTAATAGATAGATGAATGAAATTTGTACTGTTGATAGGTAATTAAATAAATTATAATTGTACAAAATTTCAATTAATTTCATATTCAAAATTCGGAGATAACGGTAAAAAGATGTTCTTTTCCAACACACGTTATATCTTTTGATCTAGTGCACATACAAATTTGATTTAACTTTAATACGCATGCAGATAACATAACCTTTTATTTGATATATCACACATAACGTTACGTGCTCTACAAGTTACACAATCTTAAATTGAAAAAAATTTAAAAATACCTCAAAACACCTGTGGAGATCTGTTGGCGATGACCAGTTACCAGTGTAGGAAGTACCGTAATCTCAGTCTGGAAATTCGACATGGTTGACTTTAAAAAATTCTAACTTCTCTTGTAGACATCTTTGAAGTAAGATTTATGCAATATTATACAAGGTGAAGCTATAAGCTTTCGCATGGTATAAATTTTTTTATAGGTTGTCAAACAAAAAAATTGATTTAATAGCATGAGAACATAAAAATAATTTTGTTTGGCTTTTTTTTATGAAATTTCATCGAGTTTAAAAAATTCTAGCTCTTTTTGTAGATGTCTCATAGGTCTGATCTATATATATATATTTTGAGCTAAGACAATAAGCTTTCAGATGGTATTAAATTTTTTATAGGTTGTTAGGGAAAAAATGCATTTAATAGCGTGAGAATATAAAAATACGTGTTTTTTCGCTTTTTTTATGGAAATTGATCGAGTTCAAAAAATTCTAGCTCTTTTTGTAGATGCCTCATAGACCTGATCAATATACATATATATTTTAAGCTAAAACAAAGAGCTTTCAGATGCTATAAAGTTTATATAGGTTGTCATATAGAAAACATGGATTTGAAGGTGATAGAATAAAAATAGGTAGATTTTTTGTATTTTTTTCAAGAAAAATGATTTTTTAAGGTTTCACTTCTACCACGTGTGAATTGCACACATGATTTTTTTTTTCCTTTGTTGAGTTTGACAACTATGAATTGACAAAATGTGATTTGGTGGCAGTTTGTTCTCAAATCTATTTCAATATTAATTCAGAGCTCTCAGAACACGTTCAGTTCAGAGAATGTTCAGAGCATGCTCAGAATGTTCCGACTCTGTTCAGAGCTTTCTTCTAAACTAAAAAAGAAAACCCCTCTCTCTTATCTTCTTATTTCAACTCGATCACTAGATTTTTTCATGAAAATGTAGTACCTTATAAATTAATGTGAACAAATTCTTGTTTTATTTCCATTAAACGCGACTTTTGTATGATCTGTCAAAAATGTGCCACAGAATAGAAAAAAAAAGAAGAGATAGGAGTTGATTGCGTTCGAGAATTTGACTAAAATTTTGCTTCATTTACTTTTTAAAGGTGGATACACAATCAACATTAAAAAGTATGAATGTGGCGTTAGGTAATTGAACACAACTGGTGTTATTAAGCCAATATAACCAACAAGTCAGACTAACGTCATAGCTACTGTATTTGACACAGGGTCTAGTAATTATTTAAACTGTTATATGCTTTAGCGCCAGTTGGACATAGTGGCAGTGAAATGTTCCTTAATAGGTACAAAAGTTGGAACCTTTTACTTCATTGGAAAACCCAAATAATTTATTATTAAGGTAGAAAGGAATTAGTAACTAGAAAACACGATAATCCTTTCTATTGTGAATGTTACTTCGGTTGAACAAATTTCGTATTTACCAAAGATATAAACCACTATGTGTACAATGTTCCTATAGCTTACATGATAACAAACAAAACTATACCTCCAAAGGACATATATTGCACAACTTGCTTGCAAGCCCATTGCTACCACACAAAATTAGAACAACAATGCATCCATTAGTCTGATAATGTTTCTTTTATTACCAAAAAAATTATTCCATAGCTGCTATTATTGCCTATTCAGTCGTAATGGGTAACCATCGGAGAACAAAAAATTTCGTGACTTAAAATAAACTAACGGAACGCCGAACGGGTTGCAGGACATGGTAGGTGGAAAATAATATGCCTACATAGATATCTAAAGGATTGCTATAGAACTCACACCTTTTGTTCGGTATAGACTCTTTTCTCAATTACAAATTGAACAGAAACAACAACTCTCATTATCCAGTGTTGCAGCCATTATTTTGGTTGTTGGTTCTGGAACCATCAAAACGTAGACTTTTGCTACAATAACAACCTTATGTATGGATTCTTGTGTGTTTATTACTTTGCGAATGTCTGTTTTTAAACTTATATTTTGGTTAAAATGAAAGACACACTGTGGCGGCTGGCTACCCGCTTTAAAGACGAAAAGAAACAGATATACAAATAGCTAGATGTGTTCCCATCAGGTAGCAGGTAGAAGTAGAAAGGAATATACAAACTTCCTCATCCTCATGGCCGACCGACTAGCTGTTGTTCTTTGCTACCATACAACACACAGATCCCAGGTAAACACGTGTCCCCAATGAGTTGAAAAGGGAACACGAGAGTCCGTGTCCTGCCACATTTTAATTTTCCTAATGGATATCGATCCTTTTTCGGTTTTCTATAAATGTATATACCAATTCGCTTTCGTATAACAGTATAGTAGCAGTCTACCTTCATTTATATTTGTATATGTGTGTAAATTGACATAGATACACGCATACAATGATGCAATAAAATGACACAGAGCATGCAGTAGTAAGCCAGAATAGGGTTTTCTTTGCGCTGAGCGAGTGAACACCGCTCCTGGGCGGATATACATATAATATGATGGGGATAAAGTCCTGGATACGAGCTTTGTATCGTTATAATCATAGTCGTTTCACCGACTTAATGTCCTTTGCATGGAAGGTATTATCCATTTTTTTGTTTGTTTCTTCTTTTGGCTTTTCTTTTTGAAACGAATAATTCTTTTTGAAGTTTTTAACCCTTTTGCTTTTGGTTGGTTATTGCGCGCAAAGATAGAAATTATACTACGGGCGCTATTTTCCAGATTAGTTTATGATGGGGGATAAGGTTTATACAAACGTTTACGACAAAGTAAGTTTAGCCCTTATACAGACAGAAGAAAAAAGATGACAAGTTTAAATATGGTGAATAAATTGAGGTTAATATGGAAAAAAGAACAGAAAAATTGTTTCATTCTAGGGAGCTTTTTTGACATTTGACTGTCGTAAGTGACATACATACATACATTTACGTTTTTTCGCATATACAGAGAGTATTTTTAAACAGCTAACACGTATGCTATCTCAATAGACCCTGATCTCTTTAATATCCCTCCTGATGTCTGATCTCTATAATAAAGCACTGGCAAGCGTATTCATTTCATACAAAGTTTTTGAAGATGACAGTGTGCCCGACAAACAATTTTGGTTCTATAAAGCTTTACAGATGCAATTGTTGCTTCTGTAAAGCATTATAGAAGCAAAATTGTTAGTATGGTGTGTATCTTTTGGAAACTCGAAAAAATCTGAATTTAAGTTGAGATTGCTGAATTTAATTTAGTTTTTAGCGCATAGAACTGTACGAGCTGTTCAAATCCCATGCCACTGATCAAGAAAACGCATTCAGTGTCTAAAATGTCTTGGAAAAAATGTCTAATGCCGCAACACTTTCTCATTTTTTATATGCGTTTTGACATTGCTGACTTTAAAATTTTTTGACGCGCTCAATTTCATTCTACGGGTTATAAACACCTTCTCTTGTACTTCTCATTCTAAGGTAAGGTCCGACGGACGTTATTTGACGTGTGTGTACCCTACTTTAAAGACTTTACATCATTGGTATTCATTTGTTTAAACGGTAGGTACAACATGGTAAACTAGTTGTCAACCCTATACAAAATTTTGACACATTTACCACATTTACAAGGTTAACCAAGAGTTTACACCGTTTCATGAATATATCCCAAATGTTCACGGAAAAGCTAACAAAAGGAGTTTCACTAAGAAAACAATCGTTGGAACCGTAGACGAAGTATTTTGAAAAGTTGTTTATTTTTCCTAGCATTTTTAATTTTGACCACCTACAAAATATATCAATCTAATAAAGGTACCTATTCTTTTAGCCTTGAAAACATTTTTAGGCCCGAATGAAACCGTGATAATTCGAGGCAGGGACATAGTGCTAAATTTGTGTTTTTGGGACTTATCATAGAAGAACCTTGCCAGAGCCGGCTATTTATCGCCTTGAACATTTCACTCGCTCCGTAAAACTGTGATTTTCGATTTATGAATATTTGCATCATGTAAATTTTGAACTTGGCGATTTAAGGTCTTTTGAATTTAAAGCATTTTACAAAAAATTCTACCAGAGATATGAGCGGAGAAAACTAATTTACCTACAATTTTCATTTTTATGTATTACAAATTTAATTTTACGCCCTTCAATGAGGATCAGTATGAAAACCAAAATTTATAAGCAAAATGAAAAATAAATGAAGAAATTTAAGGCCTGATGAACTAAACTTATCTAAAAATTAAAAAAAAATTAAAATCTTTTAAAACATAAAAATTGTATGCGTTTTTTGGACCATTTTTGAAAGCGGCTATTTTTGGCTCCAATATTTTTCAAATTTGGCTCCTTGCTTAAAAAAAAAACATTTTGACAACACTGTATCCTACTGGAATAATGGATATAAGAGAACTAAATCCAATTTGAGAATTATGTCTTACAGCATTGGAGGCCGTAGGTCTTGTGTGCTTGTGTCTCACTAAATATTTACTAATTCAGACGAGTTTTCGTCCGCCAGTGATACAAAATCATGTACACATAAGAGCAAAAAAACGGAATCAAAAAAGATAATTTTTATTTAAAACAAAAATTGCAATGGATAAAACAATGTTTCTTCAAGTTTTATGGTCTCATTAAAAAGCTTGAATTTTTTACTTTTAATTGTTGGTAAAAACTTCAAAATGCATACGATAGTATCATAGCTATCTGTCAATAAATTGCACTCCATTTTTTTTCTAAATGTTAAATTTTCTTGATATTCTCTGCTTCAATTTCAGTTTTTTTTTCCTACCGTTGGATCCTTATAAAGTGAACGGGTTTTAAAGTTCCTAGTATTGATTTAAAGCCTTTGTTTCAAGCTTTTTAATGGTGCAATTAACATTCATGTATGTCAATTACATCCTGGCCAATTAACGTTTTAAAAAAACGCAAAAGTTTGATTCCATTTTTTTGCTCCTAAGTGTAGTAAAAATTAATTTTCAAAAAAAATTTAATTTAATAAATTGGTATTCTGCAATTTTTAAGTTTTGTTTAATCATTATCTCTAAAACCAGAATTCTTAAAATTCATGTCCCAAATTCTCAAAAACTTTAGTTGTAAAGTTTCTTCTTTAAAATTATTCTTAATATGTAGGTAATTAAAGTTATTACCTATAAGACTCTTTTTTTTATTTTTTATTAAAATTGGAAAATTTCCAACATTTTTCATTTCATCACCATTTTGTCTTCCCGAAAAATAAAATAAACTATTACTTTGATCTCTGAGTTGATAAATGGTATTTAGAGAAATAGTTCGTACGCGCTTTTTTATCGCAAGCTCTTTTTTGAGAATGGATACATTCGTAACTGAAAAATTTCTGCTTGGATCAGTGAAGTCGTATTGGACGGTTTTAATTGTGAAATTAAGAAAATAAAATCTGAGGGTGTACCGCCAGAACTTTAAGTTTTCTTCAGAATCAAGTCTCGCATTGAAGTTATAATTGCCGCAAATATATTTAAATTTTTTTAATGCAGCTCAAAAATCATTTTATTAGTTTTTCATGGGATTTGATAAGATGATAATTTTGAATTGAAAAAATAATAATTTGATCCCCTCGTTTGCCATTAGGTTTTATTAGATTCTGTTATATACTCGTGGACACAGAAGTCGTCCAAAATTGTCTTTCAAAACTCATAGTTTCGGTAAATCTTCGGTAAAGCTTCTAATAACATTCATTTCACAATGATATCTATTAATTTTTACTTGCGATATAGGTACCTACTACATATACATATCAAATGCATTCGTAAAAAAAAAGTTTAGATAACATTTTTCCATGGCATTACGATGGTAGAGAATGTAAAAAAAGTGGGTCCCGGAAATCCGTCTGTCTGTCTGGAGCTACAGCCTAAACGGATGAACCGATTAATGTCAAACTTGGTATGTATCTAGCCTTATTTGGCGTCTCTCCAGAGGGATTTTTGGAATTTTTTTGACAAAAAATAACGGTATTTGTCATATAACGATTTTAGTAAAGTTGAAATTGCTCAAAAATGGCTCCAACAATTTTGTTTAAAAAATTCAAATGTTAGTTTTAAGACAAGGTCTATCTTCTAATGAAAAACATTTTTTTTGAAAATCATTATTAACGATCCGATTATCTCCGAAACCACTTATTCGATTTCAACGAAACTTTTTGTGAAGAAGCATTTATATAATTTAAATATAAGCCAGAAATAAAATTTCCAAAAAAAAATAATTTTTGGATTTCTAAATAAATTTTGAAATTTTTTTTTTTTGAAAAATCCAATTTTTGAAAACGGGACATTGAATTTTTTTGAAATTTTGTTTTAAGGTGTTCATTAGTGATTTCTACAAAATGGCATACCAATTTTATTTTAAAACTTTTTTTACAAAAAATTATTTATAAAAAATTAGTTTTTAAAAAAACGACTCTAACGATTTTGAAAATTTTATTTCAAAAAATGCATCTTAATATATCAATCAAAACTGCATACTTGTCTTAGAGGGCAATTTGATTTCAGATTTTATTTTATTTAAAAAAAAAAAGAAATTTAATTTTTTTTTAATTTTTTAAAAAAGTCTTTTAAATTTAAGCAACTTTAACTCTAAGAGCAAGTTCGTGCGACCCAGTCGTAAATTTTATTTGTATAGCTATTCCGATATTTATACCTACAAACCTCTTTTTTATATTCTCTGTTAAAGCTACCAAAATTAAACCCAAAACATCAATTAATTCAAGAACTGCCATTCAAATTTAATCATAAGATCCTTGAACTTGAACAATGAATTAATCGACCACTATAATCGACCATACTACAAGTCCATGTTTAAGAGTGTGTGCAAACATTCACAGCCAGCAGCAGCCGTTCGTTGGCAAAATAATCTTAATTCAAATTTAATAAAACAAATTAACTTAAGCAAGTGCCACTTTTGTTTGTGTTCATGAGAACGGTCTATAAGCTGCGCACAGCGCATAAATTGCATTACTTTTGTCCATCATGCATCGCAGTCGCAGCATCAACATTGCAAAATCAAGTATAGGCACACGCGTCACCAATTACGATGGCATTCATTCTCTCAGCAAAAAAAAAAAATACGTCCTTCCTTAATTCGACCTCAAAATGGGGTGTTACCTTCGTAGCTAGTCGAATGAATTCGCTCGCACTCACTTCATAATAATTGATTATGCTCTTGTGCGATGGAGCGTTATTTATCAGCGAATCGGTCGACCCAACTATGGGCAACAATAGCAACGACTCTGTTGCGGCCCATGCCGAACAGATGATGACGATTACGACCAAAATAACGCGTTGTCCCAAGAGTACGCGTCTTCGCCTCCCATTTACAGTTGAACGATTCAACTATGGGCAAATTTTTGCTGACCGATTAGGCACGAATCATAACATACGTGCAGTTTATTTTTTGTTCCTTCTTTCGTGCCACTATGCCACTTCTTCCACACTCTGGCGATATCAATTTGACCTCCATGGATAAAACACATTTTATTCCTTTTTTTATTTTATTACTTTTTATTGTTTCCTAATACTAGTACATGTCGTTCCAGTGTCAACTTATAAAATAAAAAAGGACGAAGGGAATAGTTGAGTTGAGATTACCCATAGTGCTAAGCTGCTAAGAAGTCACATCTTCCAGTTGATTAGTTGCATTTAGATGGGGTGAATCTGGATGCATTCATGATCTGAGAAGCGTGGAAACATTTATTCCGCTTGCTTGATTTTTTTTTTAGCGAAATATTTATCTGATAAAGGGTTTAATTGGTTAAAGAGACAAAGTCGATGAAACCTATTTAGCGGGAACATGCGTTGATACTACTTGAAAATTCCAGTCAATTAAACAAAAGATTGGTGTTAATATTATTTTACTTGCTGTACAAAATTAAAGTGGTACTAAAATTATAAGATTTATAAACACATGTTTATGTTGATTGGCATTTGGGCTTAAAAATGTAAAGGATAAATTCTTTTACCCCTTTAGAATACACTCCATTTTTATGTTTTTTTTTCATACATTATAACGCTCCTATAACCCTTCCTGCGCACATAGAAGTATTTGCAGTAAAAACCTGGTCATAAGTCGATTTTCTGAAAATCAAAATTGACACCAAAAAGTTTGGCAAAGTGGGTGCAAAATAAACATGTGTCAATATGCTGCACTCATTATTTAGTTCAAAGTTAACTGTTAGTTACATCCACCTCATTTTTATTTTGGTAAGTGTTATTCTATATGCGATATCAAAGTGTTGTGATAGAAATCTAAAAAAATTTAAGTGGAGAATTCTTCTTCAGTTATTTATTAACGATATTAATAAAGTTTTGAAAATGTTAGATGGTTTTTTCTATTTTAATTTGGGCTTAGAACTAGTATCTAAAAACTTGATATTTTTGGTAAGTTATTATTTGAACTTTAATGATTTTGTTTTAGTATACCCCGTTATTCTGCGATGAATTAAAACTTATGAGTTAGTTTATATATTCTTTAACACAATGCAACAAAAATTGGGTGCTCTTAGATGCTCTTTAGAGAATCGAGGGTCAATTAGTTTTTCACTTTCTGATAGAAAATACTCCTTACGTTATGCAACGTTTTTTTTATTTTTAAATTAAATTTACTAATGTTATTAGTGTATTTTATTTTGGGTGATCTTAATTAAGGTTGGGGAAGAGAGAAAAGAAACTGAGAATTGCGTATTAGGGATGAGGAAAACAATTTGAGAAAAATAATGTCGACAGGCGGAGTACAGGCCATTAATCAATTAATAAAAATAACAAAAACTAGGTTTATATTGTATTTTCTTGAAGGAATACTCATTTCAAACAGAAATAATAACAAAAACCACAAAAATATTGCAATGGAGCATTAATCTCATAGAACTAGAGGAACTAGAGGTGACAGTACTATATGAGGAATTATACTTCTAGACTTCTACTTGAACATTGTTGCCAATGTAATGAGTTTTCAACGTTTTTCCAATCAAAGTAAATACTTTTTTCACATAATACGCATTTAAATAACATCGTGCACCAGCAAAAAAGCAAATCTTAGCTACCCTGCGTTACCATGTACAAAAAAACTTAATGTTTCTGTAGTTTAATTTAATGTACATAAGCCATTTCGTTCGTTCTGTAATGATGATATTAATTGATCAGGGTGAATAAGCTAGAAATATTAGTAACTTCAAAGTCACTGAAAGAGGTGACACACTGAGACACAATCAGTTAGCAAAATTTTTATAATTTATTATTCTTATACAAAGATTTAATGCTTACTAACAGTTTTGACAGTTAAAAAATTTGTATAGTTTGTTACAACGGCGTTACTACTCCTCTGCGTTACCATAAAGAATAAATTGCTAACGCAGTTGTTTTAGATCTTAATTTTTGACGTGATAACGTCTTATAAATCGATGAACCATGGAAGCCACCACAAAAAAGTGACGCCATTTTCTAACGTTACACTTTCGCACTTTCGCTGTGCGGCAAAAAATTTCAATTCAAAATTAAAAATAAACTATTAGAGATACAAAAATCTTCTATAGTTTATTTGAAATATAATAACCTTATAAGCTTAGTATAAATGAAGGATTTTTAAAAACTCCCTCATTTAATAGGGTAAACAGGGGTAAAACGGAAAGATGAAATTTGGGCTAAAATCTAAACGCGAAGTCGTAGAAAATTGTAGAATAACTACATTTAAGAAAAAAGTCTAAAAACTTTTGAAACTAAGCTATAACGTTTTGTTTGAACGTTGTACACTTGTTGGGGCTATGACAAAATGATGATTTTGGGTAAAGGAAATTTTTTTTGACAATTCTAAAGATGCCAGGTAAAAGATGAGGGAAAAAAATTAGGCGTCTGATACTCTGCGTTTCGAAATATGAATTTTTTAAAAACACCTTGTTTTTTAGGTATATTTTTGGGTAAGTTTTGATTTTTAGCTTTTTTTTGGAGTGTTCACAAAATCTCAAACTTATAGGACTTTTGGCCTCATGCATACATGTGCAAAAACTTATAATCGTTTAGTGAGTTTTGACTGAATAACGGAAGAAACAAGTTTTTAAAAAACACGATTTTCATCGTTTTTTATTTTTATCCTTTTTTCTTTAATAGATACAGGAATAAAGTAAATGGAGTAATGATAGACCATGACCACAACTAAATGTGTGCGAAGTTTCAATCCATTTTCGTAAACACAATTTTGAGATAACGGTAAATAAAATTTTAGAATTCAACAGGTTATAACTTTTGACCAAGAGCAGATAAAAATTTTATTAATTTATAATGAATGTAAAAATTATTTTTAAGTAAGATTTTAATCTGGTAACAAGATTATCTCTGCGTTACTATATGTTATTAGTTTGGTATATCGTTTCTGTCAATATTTGGGCTACTGACCCATCCTGATTTATCATCATAAGTTTAAGCTTCTATTTGTAATATGTACTAATTTGATTGTTTTCCACTGTTTTTTTTTTTTTTTTTTGGAAAATTTAAGTTTAGCTCTATATCAACTAGAAATATTGAAAACAAATATTTAATTAGCTACAAAAAGGATTTTGGCCCTTACGCAACTTAGTTTTTGAAAATTCGAGAACAGAAAATTTAAAAATTCTAGTTTTGGCGAGATCTTAATAAAATAATACCTCAAAAATTACTTCTAAAAATCAGTCTTAGTAACTGAATATACGGTGTTGCATAAGGCCCAACATTTTGAGACTACTTTTATCACTTTCAAATTAAAAAAATTAGCATTATGGGTGTTATTTCCCTTTGTCAAACGTTTTGAAGAAAAATTTTAAGGATCTGCTTCGATATTTTTTTCAAATGCTATATTTTAAATTCATAAAATAATCCTTAAGACAATCACATTCCAATGTGCTTTTTTTTGTATCTGCATTTTTCAAGGCATTAAGTATATATTATTTTAAGGTTCATGAATAAAATAAAATCTCTATCATAAATAAGAATTCACCCAGCTAATAATACAGTCATATCGGTCCTTGAGTAAATATAATAAATTTAGCATGTCAATAAAAATATTTTTGAAACATTTAACGCCACCACTGAATCAACTTAATTGCAAATCTTATATGGAATGCATTTAATTGATGAGATACAAAAATTGCAAACAAAAAAACTTGATTAAAAATTGCCTCAAAGTATTAATTTTATTATTTTTAGTAAACAATCAAATCATAAATCATTCTTTAATTTAATTTTTTGAATTCCAATTTTTGTTTGGTTGTTAAAAATAAAGAAATGATTTTTCATATACCTAACAAAGAAACTTATTGGTTTTGTACATTAATTTATTCACAAGTCTCACCTCAAGATAAAATTCAACAGTTTTGCATTAATTACTATCCTTTTTAAATTAATCACATCGTGGTTTTATAACTTCACGGTTTTTTTTTTTCTGTCCAGAAACAAAGCAAATGAAAACCTTCATTTCGATACTATATATAAACTTCTTCGTGTTAATTAATTTATTAAGATTATTTTTGTGTTGTCATGTTAATGGTCCAATTTCACAATAAGTATAAGTGATCGCTTAAAACTTTTGGGTATATCCATGAAAGATTGCTATATAACTGTATACGATCATCTTCTTCTTCGCACAAAGAAACCTCTTCTGCTCCACCCTCTTTTTCACAAAAATAAAAACAAAAAAAAAAGTATTTTTATTTTATTTCGAATAAAATTAATGGCAGTTTTAAGATATTTCGATCAAGAATAACTATAAACATCTCCAACAACAACAAACAAATTTAAATATTTTTATTAGTATACGATCGTAAATGGTCGCATCTTCTTCTGAGTACTTGCGTCACGATTTGCTTTTGGTTACCATTGCCATTGCCATTAATTTTGATTTCAATTTTATTCCCTACCCTTTTCTTCACGACATACAGCAAAAAAAAAGCTCAATTAAAGTTAATCTTGTGGATTTCTTTAAATGACGTGCATGAGCAATCCACAGCCCTTTCAGCTTATACGACCATGACCCGAAGTATAAGAAGAATCCTTCTGGTGGTTTGTTATTTTGGAACTCACGCAAGGATTAATTTTTGGGTAATGATCCGAAATATACCTACCACCACCACAATTGGCCTCCTACTCCTGCCAGCAGCATCGTCGTCAAGTCGAGTCGAGTGGAGATAAGATGGCTTTTCGGTTTGTCGAGATGTGCCCCGCACATGAATCTTTTTCTTCCATGGAGCCAATGAATGCAATAAAGTTTCTCATTGTCTGCCGGCTGATGTGGAATTTTTGCTCAGGAACAGATATTGTGGCGTGGTTTTTAGTTTAGGCTGCACCAAAGGGTAACACATATATATAAACCAACCTTCCTTCAAGTCTATCCCACTCTGAGGTGCAGGCGCAGGTACGCTACAGACTTTCTGGAAAAATGCCATGCATAATGTCCCCCAAATTAGATAAAACTGGCGCCAATGTAATCGTCTTTTGGTTGACATTTTTTTTGTGTGTTGTTGCTTTGGTCGTCGTTTTTGTCGTCTTGTGTGCGCCAACCGCCGCCGGGTGGTTTCTTCCCTAAGATTCTTTCTTTTTTTTTTATAATTTGAATTTATTTTTTTCTTCTCCGTTATGGTTATTTTATTCGTGGTTCATTTGTATTCATTTTTGTTGATAAGAATTTGGTCGTAATTTTATTTAAAAATATAAAATAAAAAAAAAAGTAAAACATTTGTTTCAGTTTCATGGTAACGAAAATTTTGATAAAAAAGAATTTATTTTCAAATTGTCTTTGGTCTATGATATAAAACCCAAAACATACAACCCTGATCTTTTGGTCCAATATCATAGCCAATCTTAATTAGTAGTGCTTAATTGTTATTTAGAGAGAAAAAAAAAAATAAAAAAACTTTGTATAAGTTTGAAAGGTGATTACGTGGGTATATGGTGTTTAGATAGAATTAGAGGCGTGACAAATACTCATAAATTATTCTTTAAATGTTAATAAGAAGAAAAAATAAGATAAATATAAATAAAGTTGTATTGAATACATGAAGGTTGATCAATCGTAGGCACTTGAATTCGACTTGATTTAAATTTTAATTATGTGAAGTTCGTACGTCAGCTCTTTTGTTTCAATAAAGTTTGATGCTTATAAAGAACGTAGTTCGTTTATTTCAATTTTTGTGGCATCTTGACAAAAATTGATAATTTAAAACATAGTATTTAGCCTTGTTCTCCCAAAATAGTAAGGAACACTTGGGTAAAAACGGGATTAATGGAATCATTTGAGGAAGTTTAATAAACTTTTTAAAAAAATATCTTTTTGACTCTAAAACACTACAGCCTTCACACGTGTACATATACTAGCCATATTTTATTGGTGACTCAGTACTTAAATAAGTACACATTTTACACTGTAAACAACAACAATCGAATGCAATCGTTTGTTGTTATTTAACGCCTAAAATTTAACTGAGTTACGTTAAAACGATTTGAAAAGAAGGTTAAAATAAGACCCTGTAAGCCGATGCGTAAAAAATATCGCTGAAGCTTTAATGGGAACTTCATTACACAGTGCAAGTCGAAATTCTTGACAGGCGTGCGAATAACTGTTTCGCCCTATTTCGGACCCTACAAATCCACTGGCATCATTCGTTTTTCGATTTATCGGTACGACTTCGAACAACATTTTTTTTGAAAGTTTTTTCAATTATTTTCAGAGCTTCCCACTGTTTTTAGTCATTTTTCAACCAAAAACAATATTTATATTGCTAATAATTCTGCTCAAACGTTATTTGCCACCAGTAGAAAGACATTATAAACAATTTTGAACAACTTATTTGAAATTTTAGTGATTTTTTTTTTAATTGAAAAAAAATTGAAATTTTTTACATTGTTTATCGTTTTTTTAGCTGTTTTTGTTTTGAATTTGAACTACAAGTTAAATTTTCGTTTGAAATTGGATGTAAACAACGAATTAACATAGTGTTTGGTAGATATCGATAGTTTCCATTATCGATAGTTTTAAGACAAGACTATCGATAATATTGGTAGCCTTGGGGTAAAATAATTTGAAAGTATTGAAACTATCGATAGTTTTGTGAAGTATCGATATACTCGATATTTTTTTTTGTTATCGATGCTATCGATAGACTGTCGAAGTTTAACCAACACTAAATTAACAGTTAAATTAATTTGGGTTGGGGTCGAAATTTTGTATGTTGCAAAATTCTGTATTCAAAATACTGTATGCCAAAATACTGTATGTCAAAATTCTGTATGTGCAAAATGCTGTAGGAACAAAATTCTGTATAGCAAAATTCTGGTTGGTCAAAATACTGTATTTCAAAATTCTGTACATCAAAATTCTGTAAATCAAAATTCTGTAAAAGTGCTGTAAAAAAATATCGTTTTGATAATGTAAAAAAGTGCGCGCGCACTTTTTTACATTATCAAAACGATATTTTTTTACAGCATTTTTACAGAATTTTGATTTACAGAATTTTGATGTACAGAATTTTACAAAACAGAATTTTGCATGTCAGTATTTTGTTGATACAGTATAATGACGTACAAAATTATGGTATTACAGTATTTTGACCCCACAGAATTTTGTCGTACAGAATTTTGACAAGCAGAATTATGACCCGCTCCCAATTAATTTTTAATGGAAAACATGCAATGTATTTGTGCAAAAGAGAACAAAAACAGCGAAAAAACGATAAACAATGTAAACAATCTCGATTTTTTTTCAATTTTTTCAAAAAAAATCACAAAACTAAGTTGTTCAAAATTGTTTATAATGTCTTTCTATTGGTAGCAAATAACGTTTGAGCAGAATAATTAGCAATATAAAAATTGTTTTTGGTTGAAAAATGACTAAAAACAGTGAAAAATTCTCAAAATAATTGAAAAAACTTTAAAAAAAAATTTTGTTCGAAGTCGTACCGACAAATCGAAAAACTAATGACGCCAATCGATTTCTCGGGTCCGAAATAGGGCGAAAGAGTTAATCGCGCACCTGTCTCAAAATTTTTTTTTCAAAAAACTTGCACAGTGTTATAAGAAGGTTATCAAACCTAAAGAGCTTATTATTGCTTTGCTGATAATGCTGTCATTATGGAGATGAAAATAAAGTTGAGTGTCAGGGATGATATCGCGAATAAAAGAACAGCTGAGCTAAAACTGAATCTAACTTAGGTAAACTTAAAGCACTTATTTATGCAAAATTTTAGCAGACTTTTCGATACCATTGTAAAATGCTAATGATTTTATTGCATGGAATAAAGAATGATGAAAACATTTTAAGTTCTTCTCAGATCTAAGGAAAATAACCTTTAAAAAAGAAATTATTGATTATTAAAGAGTGTGTCACGGTGTATGTATACAATTTAAGTTATACCTACTTCTCTATCTCAGAAATACTAATTTTGTAGGTACATGAGATAAAAAAAACTTCTTTATTTTCCACAACGTAATAGAATTTACAATGCACTGGCAATTTAAACTTCTAAATTCACTTTTTAACAATTCAAATTATAAAAATTATAGCTCTTTTTAGCGTGCCGAAGTAAGAAAGTTAAAGTTCCACTTATTTTGGTTTAATATTTAACGAAATAATTTTCGTTTTTACCTGTAATATAGGTAATTTAGGGAAAGTTTATCATATTATAGCCAAAATGAAAAAAACTTAATTTTCTCAAAAATTGTTTTAACGATTTAGATTTTAAATTTTGTATTTGATCTGTAGCAGTTAATTTAATACTGTTGAAATTGAAAAAAAAATTTTTGAACTGTTACTATCGGTACCTGTCGTAGAACCGTTTTCTTCATTTCTGATTCAACCTAAAAATAAAAAAAAAAAAATAAAATTTCCGAAAAATGCATTTGTGGATTTAAAAATATATATACACAAAATTCAACAGTTAAATTTTTTTATACAATTTTTTTGTTGTATACCTAATAAATATAATGGCATGCTTAGTTCAATCAAAAACAATATTTTTTCGTATTTCTTATTATAAGTAACATTAAATTAAAATTAATTTTTATGAAAATCTGTTAAAAATTTTTTGAGAACAAAATTTTTTAAGGTACACAATTTCAACCAAAATGCAAATGACAAGAAATAAAATTTATAACATTCTCTGAATTTGGTCAGTTTTTTACTTTAACATTTTACTGAGCGTACAAGTTAAATATTCTTTAAATTTGCAAATGTTTAGTTTCTTAAGTAGTTTGATGTTTTAACTAAAAAAAACATTCTTACAAAAAAAATTTTGACGCCAATCGGTAACTACAAACAAAATTCATTGAAACCGAACACCATGTCAAAAATGATCTCCACTTCAGCTGCCCATTCAATCACTCGTCTATCTTTGAAAATCCGAAATCGAAAGTAAAGCGCAATTTATAGACAAAGGCGTTAACAACCAATTTTTTGGTTACCTTTCCTACTTCCTAATTGCTTCCAAAGATAACATACAAACAGCAACTAAAATAATATTCTCAACTACACGTATCCTCATGTCCTTCATGAAATAGTAAACTGATTTGTTTTCAAATTTTCCAAAACATAAACAAGAAGAATCTTTAACCAATCGACCATTTACATCTACAATTTCTTTGTAATTTGAGATATAGAAGATTCAATTTGAAAGGTCATCTGTTTGGCATATATTTCAAAAGAAAAAAGGACTCTCAAATTGCAAGTGACAAAAACAAGGATCCGCGAACCAATATAATTTTCAAGTGGTTTGTGGCCCACCTTCTGTAGACAGAGATCCTTCTGTGACGAGACGTGTGGACAAGCAATGGACTATAGAACATTTGCCAAACTCTCTTGTCAACTCTTGAATTAGAAATTCGAGCCTAGCGCCAGCTGGGCGGTTCCTATCTTTAACCACCGTGTGTAGTGTACTCATGGTCGGCGCTTGAATTTGTTTTAAATTGATGTTGAAGTGTTGTCCTTGTGGTACAAAAATCTATCTTGAGTTCACCCTTAAACACTTATCCGAAACAAGAAAATAAAAATTATATTTTTATTAGTAGTACTTTAAAGAGACCATCGAGTACACACTCTTATTTTATACTGATGCCCGATTCGATCTTTCAAAATGATTTTATTTTTATTCAAAGGGGTTGATACAATTGTGAGAGTTGCAGATGTAGACATTCGCCCAGTTCTTCAAGTTCAAAATGCAGCTGGCTCCATGCGAGTCATTATTTTATTTTTAATGTTTTCTTTATCACAAAACAAAGATACGTTCGACTAATTTTCGAAAAAAAGAAAGAAAACGAACATTTCGGTTATCGAAGAAATTCGTAAATGAAATTTGTTCGGGCAAATGTAAATCCTATCTCAATTGAATTAATGTTCTGATAACGTGAGGTCGCCTTTCATGAGTTGCCTATAGAAGAATTGGAGGGGACTTCAATCTTCAAAGTGTAATGTAGACTTGATAGGGAGATAGGTTCGAAATATAAATTTTTTTATTTTAAAACAAAATGGATTACAAGGTGGTGATAAGGAAAGTTCAAGAAAAAAATATTGCGACTCTTTTGGAACTTTAACCCGAGTAAAAATAGAAATTGAATTTTTAAATAAAAAAATAACAAATCTGCCGTTTGGCAGAAAATTTCGGGGCACCACCACCGCACCACGACTGCTCCACGTCCGCACCATTTCATTTTGAATGAAAAATTCGGTGCACTACCTGCGCACCACGACTGCACCACGTCCGCACCATTTCATTTTGTATGATTTTTTTTTTTCAAAATGAAATAATGCGGACGCGGTGCAGCGGTGGTGCGGCGGTTTAGAAATTTCTGATAATGGTGCGGACGTGGTGCAGCGGTCGTGCGGTGCAATGGAAATTTCTGATAATGGTGCGGACGTGGTGCAGCGGTGGTGCGGCGTTCTAAAAGTGGTGCAGCATTGGGGCGGTGGAACCCCATTTTTACTCTGGAATTCCCCGCAAATCAGCAGTATTTTGGTCCTCAAAGTCAAGAATAGTGCAAGTATTTTCAAGGCATCCAACACGTGACCGGATTCAACATATCGAAAGTTAAACCCATCCGGGGTGTTTTCGAAATAGACAGACTCTTGAACAATGATACTTCGAGAATGACACAGATTCTCCAAGAAGTCACCGAACAGATGCACCAAGAATTCTCATACAAGTTACACCCTTCTATTCGATTATCTTTACATGCCATAGCAAAGCAATTCATCTTCGACTTGTGGACAAGAGTAACCAAGCGATGCGTACGTTTGTTTATTCTTCCAATTTGTGTCTGGAACGTGCGGGGAAAGAGCATCAGTCGAACCCGAACTGCAAACGGAAGGACACTATTTATTAGTTATTGTATTTCAAAAAGTCATTCCCGCTATGCAAGCGTTTGCATCTCCCCCAGGGGGATATTGTGGCTGAGCTGTGCCAGCGTTAAGGAAGTCACTTCGGAATCTAACCAAATTGTTTCAATTGTTTGGTCACGTGCTAGCCACATATTGATGATGAGAAGTCACGTGGCTGCGATTTTCATGGGCAAATTATGGAAGTTTTTCAATTTTCCATTAAGTGTGCCGGTCGTCGTCGTCGGTTGGGTTCCTTTGGTCGGTTGGAAGTCGAAATACGGCGAGTGTGACTTTTTTAAGGTCTCATCGAGTGGCAAACCACCAAATCGACACTTTTTTTCTTTATAAAGATCGTCACGGTAGCGGATGATGATGATGTTGTTGCTTTCTCAGCTGGCTTCTATGTTTTTTTTATGTTGCTTCGGGGTGTTTTGCTTTGACAGTGACTTTTTTATTGGGTAATGTATTGGTTAATGTTTCCTATTGTCGCAGATGTAAAAGAAGGCTCTATTATAAGAGTGCACATGTGAGACAAAAAAAAAATAATAATGATTAACTTCTTCACACCCTCCAGGGTGTATCTATTATTATAGATTACCATTACCTCGAAGGGTGCAATTTTTTGAAATAATACAGGTTGACTTTAAGGACTGAGCAATTATTACTGCATTTTAGGGTTAGAAGAACAAGTGAATATCGTGGGAATATCTTTAGGTGAGAAACTTTGGGAAGCATTTTTAAACAAAATAATTTAATTTGATTATGAATCTAAGTCAGGATTTTTAAAGGGTCTTTCTTTAAGGCTTTGAATTCATTGAAGGACTTAAAGCTACTACTCAAGTTAAATATAGAACTATATTATTTCGCAAAAGTGTCAACAATATTGGATCATCTATTTTGCAAACGAAAAAAGGACATCGAACTTTTTATCTGATAAATCCGCATGTGTAAGCAGAAATGGATGATGGCGGTCCCAAGACTATTCGCTTGGGGACCCAACTTTGCTACATGTTCTGGGTCTTGAGAGTAATTTATTGGTTGTGAAATTTTATACAAAGTCGTTTTTTTTTATATAGATAAATGATATATCGCAGTCAGTCTAGCTGTATCACCGCCGATTTGATTTTGTATGTAATTTTAAATTTATTGCCATTGAATAATAACACATTCACACAAAAATAAAAAAAAAATCTTGACTTCAGGGCGCGACTATGTATGTTTTTAATAAATTTTATTTTTTTTCTGGGCTATAGATACGATGACCATATTTCCAGAATCAAAACCCGGGACACATACAAAATTTTTCGGATCGTTTTGAAAATATTGATTCTTCAAAAAAATAAAAATAAATAAAAATTGAAATTTTTTAAAATGCGTTTTCATAATTTATCTTCATTTTGATAAAAAGATTTCTTTACTCTTTTGTTCTTTATTCGAAAAAAAACTTTCGCTGATGGAGCTTTTCAACCTGGCAAATATAAACTGACAAATTTTAAAAAGTAAAGCCTAGTCTAGAGGCGAATTGAAATTATAAAACCAGCTCAACGAAATCGTAAAGAAAAATTTAACTTTTCGTTGCACATTACGTAGCTAAACCAACGAAATTCTTACCTGTGCAAGAATAATTGAAGAGTTTTCAATCATTTGTCACTCATACTTAACGGTGCAGGTAATTTTTCTTCCTCCAAAGAAGTTTTTTTTACTTTGGGAGACTCAGAAAAATTTTCGTTTTGCTTCGGCAGCAAACTAGGCTTGACGCTTTTTGAATAAAAAAAATCAGAGAATTTGCAAATACGGGACAATCACGGGACAAATTACAAAATACGGGACACTTACACGTCCCGGGTTTCTTAAATAAAAACCCGGGACAAGCTGTACAAATACGGGACAGTCCCGGGTAAACCGGGACGGATGGTCACCGTAGCTATAGACCTTTCTTCAATATACTTTAATTCGTACTAGTCTACACTGAAAATAATAAATTTCGTAAAATTACGAAAATCGTTTCATACACTACATTTTCGTTGGCCCAACGAAACTTTCGTTGTTTCGAAAATATGTAATTCTTCGTAATATGAAAACCTTCATCAATTAATGAAAACGTTTCATACACTTTTTCCTCTTCTTAGAGCCAAGAAATCCAATTTAATAAAAATATTCATCACTACTTAACGAAAAATTTCATACTCATTTTAAAAGAAAAAAAAAATGATTTAAAAAAAAAAATTTCGTTTTTTGATTAAAATTTTCATTACCTAAGTTACGAAATAATTCATCAACTTATGAAACTCAACATTAACTAACGAAAATTTTCATCAGTTTATGAAAATAAATAATTATTTTATGAAAATTCTTCATAGACTGATGAAATATTACATTGGCTTACTCAAAAATACATCAGTTAACGAAAACAAATCGTTAACTTACATAAAAAATGAAAACTAACGAAAAATGTATACAGAGCAGAGAGCACTCATATTTTTTTTTTCTTGTGTGCAGTGCATCTCTAGTAAATTAAATTCAACCTGGAAAGTGCGAAGACTTATAAGCGGAAAAAAAAATATTGTGTTCAAACAATAAGAAAAACAAGTGTTGTTTTTATTACCAAGAGCTCAAAAAGCTGATCCAAACCACGAGGACTTATATAAAACTTCTTCTTAGCTAGTACTTGGGTAATTTACTCGAGCATTTTATAGGTAAGTTAAATTGTAAACTGACTCTCAATAATTTTGATTCCACTTCATCTTTTCAAAAATATTAAAAGGTGTACGTCAACGTATTCAAAACCGACCACGGGCAAACTCTCCAAATGTATGTCTTGGAAGAATGGATGAACGATGAGATTGAGAAAAGAAAGTATAACCATTCGATTATTGTTTTCTATATTTTTTATAAAAAAAAATATTCTTGTCTCTTACAATATTCTAATTTGTTTGTATTTCTATTTTATTTCAGATTTCAAAGATGTCAACCTAATGGGTACTTAATTCCTACCCAAAAAACCCAAACATTTTTTAATGTACCTCCTTAAGAGGAGTAGAAATATTTTTCCAGGTTTTTCATGAATTTAATTTAATTTGTTTATTCCACGTATGTATTTAAATTAGAATATCCCCCATCAATAAAAAATAAAATTCAAGATAATGTCTTTTTTTAATGGTAAAAAATTTTCGCTCCACTCCACTTTTTTTGAGTTTCAGGTTTTTTATTTTTAGGGATGAAAAATGAACGAAAAATTTCGTAGGCTTACGAAAAAATTCGTAGGATTACGAAAATAAAGTAAGTATAATCTACTAAAAGAATAATTAATACAACGAAAAGTTTCATTAACGAATATTTTTTTGTAATTTAATTAAAATATTCATAAAATTCACGAAAAAATTCGTTAGCTTACGAAAATTTACGTTAATTGATGAAAAAATTTCGTAAAGTGATGTAAAAATTCATTAATTCTCAATCAAAAATTTTTATGAAAAATTTCATTAAAATACGACAGTTTTCGTTAATTGATGAAGTTCTTCGTTAACGTATGAAAGCCATTTCGTTGAGCCAATTAAATGTTTCATGGGCTGAAAATTAATTAAATTTTCGTTGGCTCAACGAATTTTTTCGTTGTATTTACGTAAGGATTTGGTTCAGTGTACGTTTCGGGTATGACGTTTTTTTTGTTACATCAGGATAGCCTCACCCCATTTATTTTAGCTAAACCGAAAGTTATTTAAAAACTTTTTTAACAAAAATAGTTTTTTATTATTTTACGAAGTTTAACAAATAATTTGAAAGCTTCTAGCGCCCCCTATTTGTCAGAAAAACGACTATTTAAGGAATAATCAAGTAATTTCAACAGATCTGATGAAACTTTATCCCAGGGAGCTTGGATGCCATCATTTGAGGTCTCTTTTTTTAGATACAGCTTTTTATAATCATAAACGGTCCATTTTAGTTGATTTCACACATTAACCGTTACATTGGAAGCTATAGGAACAAGATTGCCAACTTAGTTTTTAAAAACTTTGGCTTTCTTTCCACGTTTTTATCCATAATTTGTGAAAAACGGGACAGTATCCTTCTAAAAAAATTAATTGTAGGACTTTAATATTATCCTGGCATTAATATTAAGTCCATTTAAAATTGGTTTTCTAGGGTGGGGCCATTACTTTACAACTGATCAAAAAACAGAAATGAACAACGAACTTTCCGTGTTCCGGTCTTTTATATGTACAGTACGTAAGTACCTTAAGTCGCGGCATAATCATTTCCAATGACTTATATATATGCTCAACTATCCTTTTGACAAACAAAATATGCTACCTGTCAAAGGCGCTGATAATTCCTATAATAACAATCCAAATGTTCGGCGACACACAGAAGCACCCGCCACCGTCTTCTGTCGTAATCCAATCAAACACTACAATGATGGCAACTTGAATTCCTTTCCACTACAATTTTTTTTTTGTTCTTCTTCAAAAATTCTTTAAGCAAGCAAAAAAAATCCTAAAGATACCTTCATTTGAATCTGGAAGAAAAAAAAAGCTTCCAAACAATTTATGTCAGTCCGAAGAAGATTCGACTGTCGACTCTCTGTCACTAATGGGCAACATTTTGCTTTGGTTACCTATACCTGATTTGTCCGACGCGAAGGTAAAGTCTACCCAATGAATCTTTTATCGCAGTCATAATGTGGACATACATTAAACAAAAAAATGCCAGCAACCCAGGAATGTGGTGTTATCAGTTCGGATGCAGACCAACGACGACACCGACGAAGAAAAAGAAGACGACTGACTGACTCATAAGCGAATAAATATTCAAAATACTCGACTCGGAAAGGGAAACTGAAAAAGGCTCGACAATAACAACAACAACAAATTCGAATGGAATGATGATTCCTTTAAGACGCTTCGGTGCGTCGGTTTATGACCATAATATAGAAAGGATTACTCGCTCCCTAATGAGTGCGTGGCCAAAGGTAATATACCTAGTAATGGAATGATAGTCGACGGCTAGGCTATTGTCTATAGACAGTCATAATCATTTGGCATACTAAACTGCAGTAGGAGTGAGAAGATGCTATAAAAGAGAATAACCCTGATCTTGAATTTTCTGTACCAGTTTACAACACTGGCTTAGACTAATTTCTTAAGGTCTATCAAAAATATCCTTTTACCGAGTTGTTACATGTTTACGGGGTACCCGAGTAAAAATAGAAATTGAATTTTTAAAGAAAAAAATAAGAAAAATCTTGGCCGCCGCACCACAGCTGCACTACCGCCGTTTGACGGAAAATTTCGGCGCACCACCGCCACACCACGATTGCACCACGTCCGCACCATTTCATTTTGTATGAAAAATTCACTGCACCATGATACTTATGTACATAATTTTGTACTATTGAAAAATTAAAAAAAAACTACCGATGACAAGGAGGTTCAAAACCGAGTATCCAGAGCACTTTCAATTAGAAGTCCAACGCTTAAACCACTTTACCACCAAGTCATGTTTGTACAAAATGGCAATTTGTTGCTTAAATCAAAATAACTTTGAAGACGACTTAAACATTTTTTATAAGTACGAGAATAGAATTTTTGATCATGGTGCAGTCGTGGTGCGGCGGTGGTGCGGCGGTGGTGCACTGACTTTTTCATACAAAATGAAATGGTGCGGACTTGTTGCGGTGAATTTTTTTTTTCATTTTTTCAAAATAAAATGGTGCGGATGTGGTGCGGCGGCCAAAAAGTGGTGCGGACGTGGTGCAGCGGTGGTAGTGCGGTGGAGTTCCATTTTTACTCCTGGAGGCCATGCCTTCAGCCGATAAGCCACACTCTCGTGCTGTAGCTCGAGATAGAGACAGGCAGATAGAAACCATATACTAATTCAGGAATTAAAGCCGATGATTTGTTCAAGGTCAAATTATTTAAGTTGTCGGAATCACATTCCACTTTATCGCAACACTAAAATCGCAATGAAAAATCTTCATTTGAAAAATCGCTGAATAAGAATCCTGACTTTCCATCAATATCTATGTTAACTAAAATAATATCAAATCCAATCCTGAAAAAACAACCATCAACAAACATTAAATTAATTTACATCAAATAGAAATCAATAATACTCTTAATCTACACCATGTCCTGAATAGTTTAGTACCTAATTTCATCCCCTGTTCCAAAACATAATAATAATTAACCGTGACTGCTGCAAAAAGCGCATTCAACGAGCCATATACTACACACACAGTCATCATCATCACACAGGGCACTTTTCTTTCAAGTATAAAACTACACACAAAATTTTATAGAAATGTTAAGTAAGTAGTATATTTTCATGTTGATCCTGGTATCTCTCTACTTTAATCCTCAAAAAGTCCTCTACAGTTTTGCAGTACTATGGTGGCAGGCGGTATGGTCGAAAACATTACAGGATGTAATCGCATATGAATAAATTATATGGATATATACACAGAGAGAAAATGCGGGAAAGAGGAAAACATTTTGGCCATATGGTTCACTTTTCTCCGAGGCATCCCATTTAGAGCTTGGTGTGGCTTGATACCTACTACGCAAAGACTCGATATTTGTTGCTTTTTTGAACATTTTTTTTGAGAAAATCCAACCACCCTCACACTTTACGATTTTTACTTAGTCATCTTGAATCTAACTACGTCATGGATATAAGGATGTGTATGCAACTAATAAGGATTGATTGAATTTTTTTTTGTTTCGGGGGAAATGAAGGACATTGCACCCCCGCTTTATCGTCCAGGGATGGATTTGGAAGAAGTAAGTGCAAGTACCTAGAGAATTCTGAGTAAACTTTACTCAGAATGTAACTGCTTTCTGAATTTCGGGTTTTCAAAATATTTAGTTTTCAAGATTTTGGGTTTGGGGGATATTAGATTTTTGGGGGATATTAGATTTTGGGGGATATAAGGTTTTGGGGGATATTAGGTTTTGGGGGATATTAGGTTTTGGGGGATATTAGGTTTTGAGGATAATGGATTTTAAGGATATTGAGTTTTGGGGATATTGGGTTTTGGGGAGAATGGATTTTTAGGAAATTGGGTTTTTGGGGATGTTTGATTTTCAGGATATTGGAATTGAGGGTAGGTATTGGGTTTTGGGGATATTGAGTTTTGAGTGATTCCGGGTTTAATGCATATTAGGTTTTGGGGAATTTGGGGTTTAAGACAAATTGGGTTTCAGTGATATTGGAAGGAAAATGGGTTTTGGGTTTATTGAGTATTGGGGATATTGGGTTTTAGGGATATTGGGTTTCGGGGTTAATTTGTTTAGAGGATAAGGGGTTTTGGGGACTTTGGATTTTGGGGATGTTTGATTGTTAGAATATTGGATTTGGGGGTAGGCACTGGGTTTTGGGAACAATGGGTTTGAGGGTAGGTATTGAGTTTTGGGGAATTTTGGGTTTAAGACGTAGGCATTAGATGTTGGAGATATTTGGTTTTGGAGATATTGACTTTTGGAGACATTGGGGTTAGGGGATGTTGGATTTTGGGTATATTGGGTTTTTGGGGATATTGACTTTTGGAGATTTTGGATTTTGGGAATGTTGGGTTTAAGGGATAGGTATTGGGTTTCGTGGATATTCGGTTTTGGGTAAATTGGGGTTTTGGATTTTGTGGTACTTCACTTTATGGGGTAACAATACTAAAAAAATAAGTATTGACTGACTGAATATGTCAAGCAAGGCGCTCGGGACACCAAGCTGTCCAAATCCATCCCTGTCCCTTATCCTGCGAATGCATTCAATTTACTTAAAATCCTGAAGCCTTCCGCGTCGTGGGTGATGTGTTGGTTATTTTTTTTTTTAGCGACATGTGTTGTTTATTCAATCGCCACAGCGAGCACTCCGAGTCGCATCATGATAAACAAGGGGATGAAATTGTTTGTATTGCGATGGTGCATCCCTAAACAATAATCCCAGAAACACTCATTTTATTATCAAAAAAAAAGTATCTAAAAGTGTATTATACTACTTATTGTAAGCTTGTGAGCAAGGACGTTATTAGTTGATTACAGGACACATTATCATGATTATCGGGTGTTCGAATCTTTCAGATTTTTTTTGTTTTATTTTTCTATTTGATCTCTCGATTGTGTGTGTGGGGTAAATAAATTTATTGCGCAAAATAACTATAAAGCACAAAAGGGGTTGTGACGACGGGACGTGACTCCTGTTAATAGTTTGATTAATAGCCTGTCGCAAAGATATACCTACTATAGGCTTTGGTATGTGGGTGTTTGCGAAACGAATACGATTTACGAAACCCATAATCTTCGGTTGGGATTTGATTTACTATATTATGATGGGATGGATTGGGTGAAATTATTATTATCCGTTTCAGAGATTATTTTTATTGGTGATGTAGTTGGTAGATTTTGGGGCGGTACTGGGATGGCAACAAAAACTGTTGTTTTATGCTGATGATAGATTGCGAGGCTATTTTATAGATAGGCGGTATGTTTATCTGTCCGTAAATGGTCAAGGATGAAAAACTTATTGGTTTTGTACTATACTTATACATAGTTTGATTGATTTGTGTTAAGGTTTTTGCTAATTGATGATGATGACGATGAATTATCTTGAGTGAAGGTTAGTATTTGGAATGCTTGTTGAAATATTCGAAAAATTAATCTTAATTAATGACTTTTATAATTTGCAATTCAGGGGCTGCTATAAGCCATCAAAAACACCGATCAAGAAGGAAAAACTGCAGCTTTACCCCTAGACTATTAATATAGGGCACCAGTGGCGTATTGAGGGGGGGGCTCAGGGGGCTCAAGCCCCCCCCAAGCCTTCCAGATCATGTTATTTTTTACATAATTTCATTGTAATGTATATGCTTCACTGAAACTTGTTCGTAAATCTTATAGATTTAGAGGCAGCTCACATGCTCGAGCCCCCTCCAAGTTCTGAAACGGCTATTTGTGTTTGTTTGAGTAAGAGCCTTAGCTGTAGCTGGGGGTTGGGTGGTTTTTTTCGGATTTAAGTCCAATTCGAAATTCTTCAGATCACTTTTTAATATAATACGTACGTCGAATATCATCACCGTGTAATTTTGCAAAAGTTCTTATGCAATCTCGATAAACACTTTTTTCAAAAATTATATACTTCTCGAAGCTATTGGAAATAGAAATATTTGATATCTCAAAATCTTAGTGGTCAACATATGTAACTAATGGTTTCTTTCAGCAAATGCCAGTTTGGACTTCGAATTCGGATTATAAAAGCAACATATTACGAAAAAATATATATTTCGAATTAAACATCTAAAATAATTTAATGGAAAATTAGTTTCTAGGCTTTCACTTTCTGCATTTTTCACTCATTTAGATTTTCTGATCGAATTCAATTCACATTATTTCTGTTTGTAAATTTGGTGCCTTTTTTAATGAATCTATAATTTTTAGACAAAATATTATCATAACTTATTTGTGTCTCCTTATTTTTTCTCTTGAATTCTTCTTTTTTTTTCATTAAAATTGCCGATAAAATTGCATCCAGCAGTAATAATTTAACTTCAGAAACAAAATTAAAAAGGATGATCCTTCAGCTATGACAGTTCGAAGCAATTTCGAAGTTTTTGAAATTGATCCAAATGAAGAATATGATATTTTATTTCACGTGAAATCTAAAAGTGATTTCAATTCACTTTCGGTCGAATTGCGGAACAAGAACTTTAAAAACAGGAGACAGCAGTACGAAGCTGTCGACGTCGAGAGCAGTTAAATGCTACTATACCACTTTCAGTATCGCAGCACAGCGCTTCACTCTCGATCAAAGGTGAATAAAATAGAGAGAAAAATTTTTCGTACCCCTCTAAAAAATGTTTGAAAAATTTTCTAGCCCCCTCCAAATTTTTTTCTGGATACGCCACTGTAGGGCACCAGTACCGCTCAGACTATAATTGCCATCCACAAAACCACCCCACTGTGTCAATATACTTAGTTCCTAATTTGTTTGCGCATTAGTTTAAAAACTACAAAAAAGTAGTCACTGATTCAGCTATGAATTTTAATTGTCGAACATTTTAAAAATTTATGGTCGGATTTTAAAGAAAGATTTTCTGATTTAAAAGAAATCGATTTCCCAAATTGGATGATGTAACTTGTAACCCATGCTACTAAATCTTTCTGATATTTCCAACAAAACAACCAAATGTGCTAGAAAACTTTTACTACCTTTTCCCTCTTTCTATGTGAGGGAATGCGGATTTTGTGCCATAAATGACTTGCTGTTAAAAAAAACGAGATCGTCTCGATATTGCAAAACGGAGAGTTTTGAGACTGAAACTTTCACGACTTGAACGTAATATTAAAGCCATTTGCAGGCGGCATCAACCACATGGTTATCAATGCGAGGCACGTCACAAAAAAGATTGGGAAACACTGGGTTGGTTAACAACAAAAAGTTAGTTAAACAGTTTAAAATTTTACTTAAGCCAGCCAAGTGCGTCTTTGGTTCTAAATCAAGTTTCCTGATCAGCTCTTTTGTTTTAATTTAAGTAAACATCTCGCTGGCTGAGAATTATAAGGTTGTATGTCAACTCACCTAAGTTTTAAAAAAATCGATCTCAAAGTTTTTTAAGGCTGGTTTTTGGATAAAATAGTTACATAGCAGTAAAGTATTGATGCAATCTTATAAAGGACCCTAAAAAAATTATAAAACCATGAAAAAAACATTAATTTCACCACAAAAAAGGATTCTATGAGCATTTTTAAAAAATGACATAGAACCTTTTTATGAAAAAATTTGTAAAAAAAAAATTGAAAAAGGTTCTATGTTCAACATAGAACCTTATAGTTATAAAGAGCTTACATGTAATAAATGCATTTTATATGAAAAAAGTGACTTCATCGTGAAATAGGCTTTGATTTAATTAAATTTTATTCAAGTTTTGCAAAAAACAGTCAAAATCTATTTTAAATAACAGAACAAAATAACACAAATCACGTTGTTGCATTTATAGAAAACAACAATTCCTACTTTTGTTGAATTAGGTAGGTACACAGAAAAAAGACATGCTAAAAACATTTAGAATTTGTATTAAATCAATCGGATTTTTGCATGCTTTTTTGCCAGAAAGACAGTCGTCTTAAAACAATCATCTACGGTACAAAAAAAATTTAAAGTTTGTTTAATCTTTTTATTTTAATAAGTACATAAAATTAATGAAAAATCATTTCAATCTTAGCAGGTAATCTACCTACACTTAAATTTTCTTAAGAAGAAAATTTTTATTCACTTTGATTTTAAAAATGCTTAAACAAATTTTACTTATTTTTATCAGAAATCTTATTAATTTAAGAGGATTGGATTTAAGAGGAGTATCATCTTGATTCTAAGTTGCTTATTTGTCTCCATGTATAACGTAAGTAAATTAGCTTCAAGTTAAAAAAAAAAGTTTTATTCGATGAAACTATTAATAGAAATAAACTAATATAATTATTGTAAAGATGAATAACGATGAGTTCACTACGGTTAAAAGTAAAATCTTGACCTTTGAAAAAAAAAAAAAAAATACTCAATTTTCCAAATACCACTAAAAATTAGTTAATTTTTTGTTTTTTGGGTACTAAGGTGACTTCTTTTATTTAAAGTTAATTAATCTAAGTGTTTCTTTAACTTTTGGTTTATTAATACGAACTATGAAATTCCCAACCTCAATTATGAAAAAAAAGTTTTCAAAAAATCACTTCCAATTCTTGGCACACAAAAAACATTATTTTAATTTAATTATGATGTAAGAATATCTAGGTTATGAATTATTGCAAAAGTTAAGTTTGGATAGTACAAATTTTTTGGTTTAAAGAGTACAGAACGAGATACAAAATTATTATAATTATGGAGCAAAATCGTCGTTTTTGACTGTCATTTATTGATTATCAAGTTAGCCGACTCCATCCCTGTTGTTCAATACCAGCAAAAACATCAAAAGATCTTTTATTTTTACTTTAGTTAGAAAAAAGATCATTTCCATAAGATTTCATTTTGAAAAATTTGTGTAAAAAAATTCTATGTAACTTAAATCAATGTATTTTTTTGTTTGAAAAAATCAGTAAAAAGGTTCTATGTTGCAATTTGAATAACATAGAACCTTATTATATTAATACATGTATGTGAAATCATGAAAGTTGTATGTCTTTTTTACCTGTGCCGTCGCCATTAATTTTTTTTCTAATTTTTTACTTGCGATATAGGTACTATAGGGCAAGTTTAGGATTCGTAAAAAAAATCGAACTCGAGATAACAATTTTACATGACATTACGATGATGGAGAATGCCAAAAAAGTGGGTCCGGCAATTCTGTCTGTCTGTCTGTCTGTCTGTCTGTCTGTCTGTCTGTCTGTCTGTGTGTCTGTCTCTATCTGGAGCTGCAGCCTAAACGAGTGAAGTGATTTTCTTCAAACTTGGTAGTTAGCAGTTTTTGGTGATTCCCTAGAGGGGAAATTGAAATTTTTTTTTTATGACCAAAACTAACGGTACCTGCCATATAACGGAAATAGAAAAGTTAATTTTTTTCAAAAACGGCTCTAACGATTTTGATTAAAATTTTTGTGTGTAGTACTACACATAAGAACCAACTTTTTAAATAAAAAAAATATTTTTTGTACCGTTATTAACGGTACCTGTCATAGAACGGTTTTTTTCGTTTCTGAATATCTCGTACAACATTAACCCGATTTAAATGAAAATTTGTATACAAAAGTGTGTAAGTAAAGATAATATTAAAATTTTAGAAAATTAAAAAAAAAACGCATTTTTGGTTTTTTAAAAAATATTTCAAAATTTTTTTTTGAAAAATCAATTTTTTGAAAACGGGTCAATGAAAAATTTTGAAATTTAGTTTTTATGTGTAATTTAATTATTTCTTCAAAATGGCATACCAACTTTTTTTTTGAAAAATGTTAAAAAATTTTTATATATAAAAAATTAATTTTTTAAAAAACGGCTCCTACAATTTTGGAAAATTTTTTTCTAAAAATACCTTTTTATACAAGAAATAAAATGTCATATTTGTTTTTTTTTTTTAAGATAATTTAAAACGGAGTTTATTTAATTATAAAAACAGATTTAATTTTTTTATACTACTTTATGAAATTTCTTCAAAATATCAAATTTTAAATTTCTTGAATAAAAAGCTTTAACATTATAATTACTTTAAGCATAAGAGCAAGTACGTGCGACCCCAGTCGTGCAATTTATTTTTTTTAATTTTATCTAAAAGCCGTTGAAATTACGAAAATTTTGGTGTATAAAACTCATTTTTTGTATTTTGTATGAAATACACCCTTATAATTCTCAGCCAGCGATCTATACATACAGTTTGAATAGGTCTTTTTTTTAGGAACGAACAAATGACTGGGAAACAGACCTGGGTTCTATTGCGCCAACATCAGAATTTTTTTCAATCACAAATTTATGTGATTGAAAAAAATTCTGATAAATAATGTAGGATATACATATGTCTTACACGAACGTATTTTGATTCAGTTTTTGCATAACAACTTATTAAGTAGAGCTAAGTTAAAATTATTATAGGCGTTGCACAAGGAACAACATGGCTCTACAATCGAATACTTTTGTTCATCTTTAGCAATCATTTGTTGTTGTTTGCCGTGCCAAAATTTACTAAGCTATAAGTACTGAGTTACCACAAACAACACGGCTTATGTGTTGTCAATATTACGCTCCGACATGCAAGTGGCCATTTTAATTTCTAAACATCATGTTTTTTGTACAGCAATGTACCAGAAGAGACTAAAGGCCATCAAACTATTAAGAAAAATTGAAAGCTTCATCCCAAAAATACTGGTTCTAGCTAGGACAGCAATTTCAAGGTTCATTAACAAAAATCAAGCCAGTGCAAAATCAATCGGCAGCATCTGGAGACCTGATAAGATAGACGGTGCTGATCTTTTTCTTGGCATTCCTCAAAAACTGTTTCAAAAATGTATATCAACAAATTGTAGCCAAGCTTATTCAAAGCTGCTTTTTTTTTTGTAAAAAAAACCTTTATTGGAACTTAGCCAAGAAGAAAAAAAAATTGTTCAAGAGAGCAATTGAAATATGTTGCATGTCTCGAAGTTAGATACTAAATTTTCTTGAAATAAAAAATAAATTTTCCTTCGAAATTGGAAAATGATATCCTTCCAAAGCTAATATGTATCCATTCACAGCTGTAGCTAGGAAAAAAACTACAATTTCTAATGCCAACAATTTCGTTTCCAAAATCCAATAAAAAGAGGTAATTTTTGTTTAACGGAGCTAAAGGTCCTATAAACGCAGGCTGTCTTAAAAAAAATCAACTAAAAATCTTCGGAACCAAAGTTAGCTTCAGGGTTCTGATTTCAGGTGATGTTTAAAACGATTTATAATATTTTTTTTATGATTGTGTTCATCAAAAGCATGTTTTATCAGAATACCAATAAATTTGGTCGCTAAATTTTCTGCTCAAAAAACTCAATTTAAGTGCAAATACTTACGACTAGTCTTTGTATTTAACTTCCAAGTGCCGAAACAAAGGTCGATTGGCTTTTAGCCAGGACCCCTTTCACTTTTGAACATTCGAGCCAAAAGTATACAACCCCAGAAGCCAGGGAGCACAATCAGTTTTCCCATTCTCCAACATCTTCGAGCAATCTGATACTGGTGAGTTATCCTAAAGCGAACATCCTCCTCACAAACTCCACATTCATTCAGCAATCTATCCCTTTTTTCATATTATTCCTTTCTGTTTGATTAGAGACGTAGTGTCTGTCGTTCATCATTACCGCTAATTAAGAACTCTTTATCATCCTGGAGGTGTTTTTTGTGTTATTCCTCCGTCCTGATGCGCAGTTCAAACATTTTGCCATGGAATCATTATCAACATCAAGGACTCTCTATATTTCTGTATAGTGAAAGTATCGATTACGATAAGCAATAGAGAGCGAGGGCTGAAAGTGCTTTTTTGTTCTGTTTTTAAGGGTAGTTCGATGCCTTCAAGGAGTTCAAGAAGCTCAAATGAGTACTATCCTTTTGCAATGATTTGATGTCGGTGGTGGTGGTAATGATGAAGATGGCGGTGATGGTTGTTGTGTATAAAAGTGATATGTTTGCCAAATGAAGGTAAATACTAAAAACTATCTTAGCCTTTTCACGATCACGTGTCAGGACTGAGCAGAGTATACAGGTGGAGGAGAATGCAAACCTTTTCGTTTGGTTTTGATTTTCATTTTCACCTTTATTTTTCAGTACTGTATCAATACTCTCTCTAATAATTTGAAAGGTAATGGTTTTTGGCATGCGGTTTGACTGCAAATTGGCTTTGACAGTTGATATGGCAGAGAATGGATATGTGTTAGGTTTTATTCGGCATTTTAGGTAGAATATCAAAAGTGACACTAAAGGGTTCAGAGGTTGTCTGTTTATTACCTGATGTATCACTCTTCATTAATTTTACTTAATACCTCGAGATGAATCTATTACCGCATGCACACCAGATAGATAGACAGACAGACAGGCAAGTTTCTATATAACCCACGAAGAAAAAGCCTAGGTGTGACTGACTATAAATACGTGGGTTGACTATAATTTGCTTTTATCGCTAATTTTAATGTTTGGTAATAAATTTCGATTCAAAAAGAGATTTATTGAAAAGTAAATTTTATAAGTTGTAACCACTTGTAAAACATTAATTGTGCTCATTAAGAATAAGATATAATAACATGTCGCTAACTCTGGACTTGAGTGCTGATAAATTGGCAAATATAGTCAAATCTGAGATTGCAGTTATAGAAGTGCCTTATGTTTCATATTTTACATGGGAGGGAACTCCCAAAAATCAGGCACCTGCAATTGAACCCCAGAAATAACATAAGCAACAAAATTGTTTATATTTTTTTTTTTGTTTACACTAGAAGTTTCACGATAAACACTTAAGTTAAAGGATAGTAACGTATGAAATGTCTCTTAAATTTCGATTCAATATAACTTAACTAGAATAGACAGCTAAGCAGTGGCGTACGTTGAGTCGCCGGGGCCCCGGGGTAAGACTAAATTTTGGGGCCCCTTTGATATTTGGGGGCCCCTTAGTTAAAAAAAAATTACGTATATGCCATAGGTTTTTTTTTTGTATGGCTTATTTATTTTTAGGTTTATTTTAATGTTTTAATATGTTCGTAATGCATTTTGCTATACTTACTTAAAATGTCTCTCATAAAAGTAGTAAACACTTGTACTAGGGGCCCCCAAAATTAAATATTTAGGGATCCCTAAAATAAAATTTTTTTTAGCTTAGAATTGATAGTTCTTGGGGCCTCTGTTCTGACGTAATAAATACATATTTTATTTTCCATCATCAGACATATTTTTTTTTATTTTGGGGCACTTTAAAAATTATTTTTAGAGCCTCAAATTTAAGTGCTTAGAGGCCCCTAAAATATAATATAATTTTTTTGGAGCCAAGAATTAATAGGTATTGGGGCCTCTGTTCTGAAGTAATATTCGGAATGACACCAATAACGTAATGTTCTTATTTGGGGCCCTGATGTATTTATGATGGGGCCCCTGAATTTATATTTAATTTTCCATTTGATTGTTTTGAACCACTTTTGAAGATCCTCAAATAATATTTTTTTGCTTTTTTTGGGCCCCTAATGTATTATTTGTGGTGGCAAAGATTTTTCAAGTAATATTTTTTGGGGCCCTTAGATAAAATTATAATTTTTCTCTTAAAAAAGCAGTTTATTTTTTTTTGGGGCCCCTGGGGTAACTTTTTTTAAAATCAATATACATATATTGTGTGGCTACCAATGCATTATACATTACACTGAATGACATAATTTGTCTCCCTGGTTACTTCGTAACTCAATTTATGCTAACAGTTTTTTTCCCTGCATTGTCTCCAGTGGGGGCCCTGGGGTCAGTCGGGGGCCCCGGGGCACCGCCCCGCTTGCCCCAAGGGAGTGTACGCCCCTGCAGCTAAGCTATGCTTAGGATTTATAAACCTCTTAACTTAATTAAGAAACACGGTTTTTAATGGTGGATCTAAAAGTAAGCTGTTGTAAAGTTGAAATTTCGGAAGAATATCAGAAAAAGGCAGCTCTCAGTGATGATGATTTGTGGCATTTTCGTGTATTATTATTTTAAGGGCTATGTGAAGTTTGGCACACCTAAATGCTAATTTTTTTTATCAAACCTGGCTGGCTCGATTTCCCAAGGTGACTCCAGGATAGCCCAAGATTTGTTTTCGTTAGCTCACCCTTAGTTCTAAAATTATAACGGAATTATTTTTTTTTTTTCACCTCAAAAATCAAAAAAATTATTTTTTTAAAATTTTTGTAAAGTTGGTTTTGCACTGTGGTTCTCTTAGTTTAAAAATTATATAGAAGAATTTTTTTTATTCACCACAAAACAAAAGAAAAAAGTACGCATACACCACAGTGACATTTTTAATTTATAATTTATAAAAAAAATTCTATTCACTGGTGTTAGCATTGCGCCTCAAATGTTATTTAATTGACCTAGAATTTTAACTTGATTGTATGTTGTCCATATAAAATTCCTGTTAAGAAACTTAAGTTAATTTGTTTCATATCACCGAAAAAACCACAACATATGTACAAAAATGTTTCAAGTGTAAAAATCATTGATTGTTTTGATTTGCCATATATGTAAGCACCTAGAAAAGCTACATGCTAAGTGAAATATATGCATAAAAAATATATGTAAAATGGTGGGAAGTGATTTCTTTTTCAGTACACGAATAGAACATTTTAGACCTTTCTGAACTAACTTGGTAATTCCAACAAATTATACATCATTTTTTTTCGTTAGCCCACCCTTAGTCCAAAATTATGATAAAACAATTTTGAACTAAGGGTGTGCTAACAAAAAAAGTGGTGTAAATTGTTGGAATTATCATGGTTTATTGAGAAAAAGTGGAAAAAGGACAATTTTTACACTGAAAAAAAAAATTTGTTTTTTAAGAGGTTGGTAATTTGAAAAAAGTTTTTTTTGCTATAACTTTTGAACTAAATGTAAGCTAACGAAAAAAATCTTGGGCTATCCTGGGCTAACCTTGGGCAATCGAACCAGACAGGTATAAAAGAAAAATTTGCATTTAGAGGTGCCAAACTTCATATAGCCCTTAAAATAATAATACCTACACGAATATTTTAAGGCTATGGCACAGAACATTTGACGGGCCGATGGAATGAGTTCTGCTGAACCAGCACAAAACCAGAATGAGCTTTTTTTAGAAATAAATGTTCATAAAATTGTTGTTGGATACTTTAGGTTAAACATTTGCGAACTGATCATGCTGCTTTCAGATGGAAATAAGGCTATATTACACTAAATAAAACCAGAAGGAGGAAATTCATTGTGGATTAGAGGACTTGATGCTAAATAATTCATAATAAATGAATCAATTTTTGTAAGTTTTAATCAGAAACAACATTACGATGATGGAGAACATAAAAAAATTGGCTTTTGCCACACCGTTAGAATATTCGTCTTTGAGTTCCTCTTCTTAGATAATAATTGTTTGCTTTTCCCGAGAACATGTTTTGTTTTACAAATATGGTTTTTAGAACCAATACTTTTAATATAATCTCCAGATATTGCTATTTCTTGGAAACGGCTCTAATGAATTCGATTAAATTTGATGTTTTTCGAAAAACATATAGGATTTTTGCTTATCAATGTTAGGGGTTTTGGCAACAAACTGAAATCACTCTTGAATTTGTTTTCATTTTCCTTCTGATAAATTAACCAAAGGCATAAATATTGATTGCTTAATCAAACTATACATGAGCTTACAATATTTCGAGATCTGTGAATAAAAACCCAAAATTCCGAAAAAATTATTTAGAATGAAAAATTTCCGAAAAATAGTCTAAAGTGAAGCAAGTCCTGCGAGTCCGTCTGTCTGCCTGTCAATCTGTCTGTATAAGGAGCTACATCCTTAACGATTGACATCAAACTTGGTACGTTTTTTGAGAGGGTTTTTTTGAATTAATTTTTTTGGACCAAAAATAACGGTATAGGTATCTGTTATGTACCAATTTAAAAAAAAAAAGTTTAATTCAAATTTTAGTCTTTTTTATACAAAATCATTTATATACATTTGATATTAAACAAATATAAAACTTAAAAAAATGTATTTTTGGATAAAAAAATAAATTTAATATTTTTGAGCTTTTTCGAAAATTTGGTTTTATATTTTGATTTGTAATTGCTAAAAAATGGGGTGGATACCAACTTTATTTCAACTTTTTTTTTTCAAAAAATAATCTTAAAAAAATAGTTTTTTTTGAACGGCTCTAAAGATTAGAATTTTTTTTTGGAGCTCAATTTCATTCAAAATGTTGTTTTTTTTTTCATTTGACAATTGATTTTTACCAAATTTGTATATACAAAGTCTTGAGTTCGAGTAGCAGGTTCCTGCCAGTCTTGCATTTTATTTATTATTTTTTTTTTTTCAAATAAGAAAAGTGTTTAATGTTCGAAATAAAGTCATTTATACTTATTTTTTTAAGTATTTTCTTTTTAATATGATCATTATGTTATGATTTTTCTTTTTTTTTTTTTTTTGTATTTCAAAAACTCTTTTTTTATTGACCTAAATTGTGTGAAAATTTCTGTTCCAAATTTTATTTATATATTTATTTATAGAACATTCTATATACTCAATTTCTTTCCATGAACAAAAGTTGAGTTGAGGGGATACAGATTGCCGTTGTCATTTTTTGACAAATATAAAAAATTGTTATGATGCCATTATAAATTTTTTGACTAATTGAGTGCCAAAGGCTTTAGTTAATTTAAATTTGTCAAAAAATATAAAAAAAAAAAACAAACAAGAATATTTATGAGTAATAAATTAGAAAACAATTGCAAATTGATAAATGAAAATTCTTCAATTTAAAAAAAAATATGAAAATTATTTTGATAATGGGTAAAAATTTCTCAAAAATGTCTTCTTTATTGGTCAATTTGGTGGCTCATGCTCATATATTGATATTAAAAGTTCTAATTTGCTTTTGATAGAAGCCAATCAATTAAATTATTTTGCACCTCACTTTTCGTATCTAAAATGAATGCTTCCATGTTCCAGTTTGCTTGTCACTCAGAAACACAACGTGGTAAAGAAGCAAGGTCCACTATTCAAAATTCCTTCAGCATAAAGTCATCGCTTTGCTTTGATCTCTGTTTCAGTCCTGTCAGCCAACCACCTCTAACACATCTCCCAGAGATATAAGAAAAATGTATTCAATTTGTTTCTGGTGCATCAAGATATGTTTCAGCGATACAAAAGTCATCGGGGCCGCGTGATGTGATGTCTGATGTGTGAATGTGTGTGGGGTGATATCAAAATCCCTGATAGAAGATCCTCCCCGATGCCCGATCTATTATTATTTTAAATGGACGAAATGTGGAAATTAGGTCGACAACTTGAAGTGAATTAGCCGCGCTTGATTGTAATAGTTGAAACACTTGCTCTTCAAGAGCGCATTGAGGAGTCGAGATGGCGGCGCCTGATATCAACGTTGAACAAAACCACTTTGGAGTTTATATTCTGACCACTTAAGGACGCAGGTTGTGATCGAGATGTTTATAGGAAAGGCAGTCGGTTGCCTTTATTCTTACAGAGTTTATTTTATTTGAAGACAGAAAAAAAATAAAGAACTGGCGCTTTGCAAAGCCACTTTTTGTTTGTACTCAAACACACGATCTATTGACGGAAATTCTTTCGAAATCGTCAGGAAAATTAAGCTGATTCATGGCGAATCTGAAGCAAATCGAATTGAAAACCAAAATTTATCAGCAGTGTCGATCAAGTGTGCATAATGACGGACAAATGATGGGCGTTTGTGTTGCAGCTCGAAATTTAGTTGTTCAGTTGGTTTAAGCATTTTTTTTCTTGTGTCTTCAGTGGTAGTCAGACACACCTGATCCGGGTGTCGAGATAAGTTGTTCAACAGGCCATCAGACACCAAAATGAAGTTGCAACTTTTGATTTTTGGTTTTTTGAAAGAATCATACCGCAACAAAACTAGCGGCAGTAGTGATATGAGTTTAAGTAATTTGTCGGATGAAATGTTTGTTGGATCATTTTTAAGACATTTAATGATTGGCTTTGGTTAAATGTGTTCTTTTCCAAAAGTGTCTACGTACTTGTCATGTTTAAGAAATATTTTGATCAAATCAGAAATTAAAAACATGATGGTTGCGCTAGTAAATAGGGAGCTACATCCAGTTTGACACACTAGAACATCTCGGGGTTATAAACCTAGAACTGATGCCTGCAAAGGAAATTTTTATAGGTTATGTCGAGCGCATGGACAACAATGGTCCGCTGGATGGCGCTGCTCTATAGAGAAAAAAAAAGGATATTAATCAACTTGGCATGAGTAACTGCCTAAGGTTTGATCAGACTGGAGAAGCTTTTTGATTAAGTCCCAAAGCCACTTGGATTAGCGCTTTTGTTTGTTTTTAGCATTTCCTTGTTTCCCATTTTAGTAATATAGTCCATTGAAATGTTACATTAACCTTGCATTATGGGTAGGACAAGATTTTTTTTGTTTTCATCTGTAGAGGAGGTTAATGTGAGTATACAATCCAGTTTTCGGGGTTGAAAGCCCCCCCATTTGGCCGCCATCTTGGAGTAAGGGGTGTAAACTGTTTTTTATCGATATCTTGCGAACCGTAAGTCCCACAAAAAAATGTCTAAAGCGATTTTGTAGATAATTTATTTTTCTACAATTTTGATTAAGGTACTTTTTTCTGTAAAATTGAAAATAAGAAAGTTATACTTGAAAATAGATGTACATTTTCAAGAAAAAATTCTTTGAAGGGTCATAGCTTTTTTTCTACAACTTTAATTGAAAAAATACTCATGACCGTTTTTAAAGATCATTTAATTTCCAACAATTTGATGTGCTCATTTTGCAGATTTCGTTTATATAAAGCTGCTGCAATGGTTTTACAAAAAAAGGTAACAATTTATTTTCGTACTTTTATGTTTATTTTAGTTTTTTTTACTTTAATACAGACTGGTTCAAAAGGATATGTAGGTTGGGTTGAAACAAGACAAAAATCATAAAGTACGGGGGGTCCATTCCGTACCGTTAAGTCAGGAGGGCAATTTTCAAAAAAAATGTCTTACTTTTGAAAAAAATTTACTAAAAATCAACGGTTACACCCATTTTAACGTGTTATATCTTTTTTGTAAAGCCAAAAACCTTTTCTTTTATATTAATAGCTTTTAAAATAAATTTCAAAATAAAAACTTTGAAAAAAAAAAATACAAAAATATTTTGAGTTAATTTTTTTCAAAATTTTATATAATTAAGTACTAATTAAATTTTCAAAATTCAATGCTGTTATGTGTTTTCCAACAAAATCAGAAAACCGGATTGAAAAGAGTCTTGTCGTTTTCGAAAAATTAAATTTCTTTAGATCCAGATGTATTTTTTTAACTAGTGAATAATACGGCCGTAAGATATTTTTGCACAAATTTATACAGATAAACATTGACATTGTGTGCACAAGACATTTTTGATGAATAATGGTTTTGGTTAGTTCAAGTTTCATCGAAAATTGTTTCACTTTATAAGAGAAGAAAGGTTAATTTTTCATAAATTAATTAAACAATATATCCAGCCACTTAAAAACAAAAAATAATGGGGGTTCTTAGAAAAACGTAGTTTTGTTTCCTTTTTAATTTCTCGACAAACGACAAGACTCTTTTGCATCCGGTTTTCTGATTTTGTTGGAAAACACATAACAGCATTGAATTTTGAAAATTTAATTAGTACTTAATTATATAAAATTTAAAAAAAAATTAGTTCGAAATATTTTTTTCGTATTTTTTTTCAGTTTTTATTTTGAAAATTATTTTTTCAAAAGCTATTCTATAAAACAGGGGTCGAATTACGGCATACGTTCGTTAACGAATGGTTGCTATGTGTCCCTATCGTTTTCTAATAATTAAATAGAGACAGAAATAGTGAAAACGTTAACGTATGATCGTAATCGTGTACCGTAATTCCACCCCAGGTTTAATTGAAAATAATATAAAAGAAAAGGTTTTTGGCTTTACAAAAAAATATAACACGTTAAAATAGGTGTAACCGTTGATTTTTAGTAATTTTTTTTCAAAAGTAAGACAATTTTTTTAGAATATTGCTCTCTTGACCAAACGGTAGGGAATGGACCCCCCTATACTTTATGATTTTTTTCTTGTTTCAACCCAACCTACATATCCTTTTGAATCAGCCTGTATTGAAGTAAAAAAATAATAAAATAAACATATACAAGTACGAAAATAAATTGTTACCTTTTTTTGTAAAACCATTGCAGCAGCTTTATATAAACGAAATCTGCAAAATGAGCACATCAAATTGTTGGAAATTAAATGATCTTTAAAAACGGTCATGAGTATTTTTTCAATTAAAGTTGTAGAAAAAAAGCTATGACCCTTCAAAGAATTTTTTCTTGAAAATGTACATCTATTTTCAAGTATAACTTTCTTATTTTCAATTTTACAGAAAAAAGTACCTTAATCAAAATTGTAGAGAAATAAATTATCTACAAAATCGCTTTAGACATTTTTTTGTGGGACTTACGGTTCGCAAGATATCGATAAAAAACAGTTTACACCCCTTTTTCCAAGATGGCGGCCAAATGGGGGGGCTTTCAACCCCGAAAACTGGATTGTATAGGTACTCACATTAACCTCCCCTACAGATGAAAACAAAAAAATCTTGTCCTACCCAAAATGCAAGGTTCGGTCAAATTTTTGTAACATTTCAATGGACTAATAGAACCTTTTAGCCACTTATTAAAACTTAGTAAAACAAGGCAATAGACTGTTATTAATCTGTTAATATTCAGCAAATACATATTATATAGCTTATGTATACTAAAAATTTTGTCGGTAAAGTTCTTAAAGAATCCATAAACAATACCTCAGCCACTATAACAAAACATTTCCATATCATTCCAAACCGAAGCGAGAAAAAAACAAAGGCACACACATTCGTTAATTCACCCTGTCAAATGACACACCAAATTGACATAATGTGGCGTTTAACACAAAAGCGATGCACATCCATCACATTGCCCGCAGGCCCCAGAAATGAAAGAAAAGAATATATAAAGATACAAAAATACTTCAAAAAAAAAAAACGAAAAAAAAAAACAGATTATACGTCAACCTATCCATAAAAATGTTACGTTTTTTTCAGATTCAGATATTGCCAAAGAGGAATGAAAACGAAAAGATCAACCGATAAGATGATGATGAGCCTCAATCTTTTGCTTGAAGAAGAGAGCGCAGCGGCATGGTCAAAACACACCTTCGGAAAGAAAGATAACACCAGGAGGGTGTTCATAAGGAATTAGGCTAATCGGGTAAATAGCATCAAGATTCAAGACATATATAAAATTTCTGGTGGATGAACTTGAATACGGTTCTGTTTGTCTGTCTTTCCGAAGATGTTATAAGAAAAAAGGGAATAGAATGAAGAGATCATCGCAATAGATTTATTAAACGCTGCAAACAGATGAGACAAAAATGACACCAAATGGCGGTTAATCCTGTACTGCGTGCTCTTTTATTTGTCAGGTGATTATCCTTTTAGATCCTTTAGATTATCCTCAAAAGTATAAACCAACGTGCATTATATGCCAGTGTGTCATTTAAATTTGTGTCTCTTTTTTTGAGTTCTATTGTTTGGTTTAAGGGATAATGTGATCTTTTGGGTCATTGTTATGCAATAATCAACGATGCGTTAAGGAGGGAACCTTACGTAAGCGCAGAGGACTAGTTTTGTTGTTTTGTTTGATGTTCTGACTCATACGATTTCGAAAAACCTACGCCAAAAGGTTTAAGGTTTGAAACTAGTAACCTAATAACTTTTGCGTTACTAACGTTTGCTATAAAACTGTTAGAAATCTACAAATCACAGTTTCAATCTTCATTTATTCCATTTAAACTTTATATTATTTCATTCAAAAAGCAACAAACTCCCAGAAGAATATTAGTTTTTTTTTTTCCAAAAAATATTCAAAGATACAAAAACTCATCCTTCTGTGTGTGTATAATAATTTACTATCCCTCATTTGTAATAAATTCTCTTTATATCGATTCTGACCAATAGATAGAAACGGATACATTTTGTTTTGGCATCACATCCGTTAATAAATATCATTCATGCACAAAATGATGATTTCATACATTTTGTGTGTGTGACTGGGGTTTTCCAGATTCACAGTTTTTCTAACGACTAATTTATCTTCCGGACCTAACCAAAACAACACTCGTCATTTGACAAAGTTTATTCGAATAGTGTTTCCACTTGAAGAGGGTTATATAGAATTTTTCAAGCTTTTTTTCGGTATGAATATAATGCGACATATTTAGGAAGATTGATTTATGAGAATAGTATAGTGAATAACGAATACAATAGAAAAAGAAAATAAAGAGAATATGTGGTCAGGAATAGATTTTTTGTACACTGAGGGAAAAGCCACCATAAAACTATGTAAAATCAATGAAAACCACATTGATTTAACTATTATTCGGAATGATTTTGCGTTGAAGATGAACATTTTAAAATCAACGTGGAAAAAAGGTTAATTTCTGATGGTTTCGTATCTTAAAGTCACATAAATCAAAGTAGTTCATCTTTGAAACAACGATGTTTCAACTTCAATTTATTTTTTCCCTCAGTGTATCCTTTGTTAAGTTTGCCTGAAATGAATTTCAAGAGCACAATGACAGTGACATTTTCAAGGCTTTTTCTTTTAATATTTAATATTTTGGGGGTAGTCTTCCAATTTTACAAAATTTAATTTCTAAAAATTTTCTCAACTTTTTCGAAGTTATTATTTTCAAGAAAGCGTAAAATGCCTTTGCTTTCAGAGAAGTACACAAAATTCTATAAATACCATAGTAAACTAGTGAAAAAATTAAGGGATGAAAAAATTCAATTTTTACTTGCGATATAGGTACTATATATCAAGTTATGCATTCGTACAAAAAAAAAAAGTTGAGATAACATTTTTCCATGACATTACGATGGTAGACAATGCCAAAAAAGTGGGTCCCGGAAGTCCGTCTGTCAGTCTGTCAGTCTGTCAGTCTGTCAGTCTGTCAGTCTGTCAGTCTGTCAGTCTGTCAGTCTGTCAGTCTGTCAGTCTGTCAGTCTGTCAGTCTGTCAGTCTGTCAGTCTGTCAGTCTGTCAGTCTGTCAGTCTGTCAGTCTGTCAGTCTGTCAGTCTGTCAGTCTGTCAGTCTGTCAGTCTGTCAGTCTGTCAGTCTGTCAGTCTGTCAGTCTGTCAGTCTGTCAGTCTGTCAGTCTGTCAGTCTGTCAGTCTGTCAGTCTGTCAGTCTGTCAGTCTGTCAGTCTGTCAGTCTGTCAGTCTGTCAGTCTGTCAGTCTGTCAGTCTGTCAGTCTGTCAGTCTGTCAGTCTGTCAGTCTGTCAGTCTGTCAGTCTGTCAGTCTGTCAGTCTGTCAGTCTGTCAGTCTGTCAGTCTGTCAGTCTGTCAGTCTGTCAGTCTGTCAGTCTGTCAGTCTGTCAGTCTGTCAGTCTGTCAGTCTGTCAGTCTGTCAGTCTGTCAGTCTGTCAGTCTGTCAGTCTGTCAGTCTGTCAGTCTGTCAGTCTGTCAGTCTGTCAGTCTGTCAGTCTGTCAGTCTGTCAGTCTGTCAGTCTGTCAGTCTGTCAGTCTGTCAGTCTGTCAGTCTGTCAGTCTGTCAGTCTGTCAGTCTGTCAGTCTGTCAGTCTGTCAGTCTGTCAGTCTGTCAGTCTGTCAGTCTGTCAGTCTGTCAGTCTGTCAGTCTGTCAGTCTGTCAGTCTGTCAGTCTGTCAGTCTGTCAGTCTGTCAGTCTGTCAGTCTGTCAGTCTGTCAGTCTGTCAGTCTGTCAGTCTGTCAGTCTGTCAGTCTGTCAGTCTGTCAGTCTGTCAGTCTGTCAGTCTGTCAGTCTGTCAGTCTGTCAGTCTGTCAGTCTGTCAGTCTGTCAGTCTGTCAGTCTGTCAGTCCTGACAGTCTGTCAGTCTGTCAGTCTGTCAGTCTGTCAGTCTGTCAGTCTGTCAGTCTGTCAGTCTGTCAGTCTGTCAGTCTGTCAGTCTGTCAGTCTGTCAGTCTGTCAGTCTGTCAGTCTGTCAGTCTGTCAGTCTGTCAGTCTGTCAGTCTGTCAGTCTGTCAGTCTGTCAGTCTGTCAGTCTGTCAGTCTGTCAGTCTGTCAGTCTGTCAGTCTGTCAGTCTGTCAGTCTGTCAGTCTGTCAGTCTGTCAGTCTGTCAGTCTGTCAGTCTGTCAGTCTGTCAGTCTGTCAGTCTGTCAGTCTGTCAGTCTGTCAGTCTGTCAGTCTGTCAGTCTGACAGTCTGTCAGTCTGTCAGTCTGTCAGTCTGTCAGTCTGTCAGTCTGTCAGTCTGTCAGTCTGTCAGTCTGTCAGTCTGTCAGTCTGTCAGTCTGACAGTCTGTCAGTCTGTCAGACAAAAATAACGGTACTTGTCATATACCAATTTTAGTAAAATTGAAATATCTCGAAAACGGCTCTAACGATTTTGTTTAAAAAATTCAAGTGTTAGTTTTAAGCTAAGGTCTATCTTCCAATGAAAACATTTTTTTTGAGAATCATTATTAACGGTACCTGCCATAGAACCGTTTTTTTTAAATCCGATTATCTCCGAAACTACTTATTCGATTTCAACGAAACTTTTTGTGAAGAAGCATTTATATAATTTAAATATAAGCCAAAAATAAGATTTTGAAAAAAATAATTTTTGGATTTTTAAAAAAATTTTATAATTTTTTTTTGAAAAATCAAATTTTATCGAAAACGGGACATTGAATTTTTTTGAAATTTTGTTTTTAGATGTTGATAAGTGATTTCTAAAGAATGGCATACCAATTTTATTTTAAAACTTTTTTTCCAAAAAATTATTTATAAAAAATTAGGTTTTTAAAAAAACGGCTCTAACGATTTTGAAAATTTTTTTTCTAAAAATGCATGTTAATATATCAATCAAAACTGCATACTTGTTTTGGAGGGCAATTTAATTTTAGATTTTATTTTATTTTTTTTTAAAAACGAATTTTTTTTTTCCAAATTTCTATATAAAAAGTCTTAAAAATTTAAGCAACTTTAACTCTAAGATCAAGTTCGTGCGACCCAGTCGTGCATTTTATTTTTTATCGAGAAAGGGACTGAAATTCACATTTTGTTTTTTTTTGCAAAAAATTTTTTTTTATACATATATGGTCATAATTTTGAAAAAAAGATATAAAAAATGTTAATGCAGAAAGTGTTTTGTTTTTTTGCTGAGATGAAGTAGCATACATTAATATTGATTTTCATAGCTTGGGTTCGAAAGGGTTAAAACTTTTAAGGACATGTTAAAAGTTGTGTTAAATATCATACAATTTAAAAATCATTTAAAATAAAATTAAAATGTTAAAAAAAACAGCTCTCCCGATTTTGATTAAAAAATATTTTCCTGATATCAAAATAAGGAAAAATTATGAAAACTCATTTAAAAAAATTTAAATTTTTTTTGAATATTTTCAAAACGATGCAAATGAATGTCCCGGGTTTCGCTTCCAGAAACATGGTCAACGTAACCATATGATAAGTTAATATTAGTTTTATTTTTAGCAAATTAAGTCAACGAAATTTATTTCTCCAGGTTTTGGAGACTCAAAATTTCTGGTACTTAGAAATTGGGCCATAACCATTCTGAGTATCTTCTTTGAAATCTTTCTTCCCTTTTAGTGACTTTTGATGAAGTACCAGGTTCATAAAATTTTGTCTTCAAAAAATTTCATTAAATTAAGTTACATACTCGTAGACCTAGAACTCTCCAAAAAAATAAAATCATTTTCATTTTTTTGTATCTTCTGCATGCCTGTAATGATCAGGAATTTCTGTTGTTGTATCCTGCTATAAAGAAAGTCCATTGTAAAGATATAGGAACTACAACTACACAAACAAAATGGTTTACCCTTATAAGAATAAAGAATATCCTTTTGTGTAAGGGCGGCCATTACGCACTCGAATGGGGAGATTTCTGTTTTTTTTTTTATGTCTGCTTTCTTTTTTTTTCTTCTGTTTATACCTATATTCATTGAATTTTCCTATTTTGAATGCTGAATCTGGAGGGTTGCGAAAATATTGCTGCACGAAGAGCGCAACTACAAAGGATAATACAATATAGCTACATATATAAATGAAGTACCCCCAATATAAAAGGATTTTACAGACATAAAATATTACACATGGGCATATTCATTTCAATCTCAATTGTAAGGGGGAAGTGTAGGGGATGAGAAAATGGGAGAAATTTGGGGAGAACAAATGGCTGAAAATCAACTTATAGAAAATAGGGTTTCATTTTTTCGTGTTGTATATAGTCGCAGTTTCATGGTAGTCTCCCCTTTTTTCAACAATTCGGGGGTGATTGCGTGTAACAAAACCATGAATTTCAAAAAGCCAAGTGCGAAGAAAAATCGAGAATAATGAAAGAAAAACAGTCAACAGTAAGTTCAGATTTTCTGATAGAATAAGTTTTACTTCTTTTTTCGTTAAGGGGGGGGAACAAAAATGGAACTTAGGGGTCTTTTTTAACATATCCATGAAAAAACAAAAGGAATGTACAATAATAATTTTAAGAACAAATAAATTAATAAAAAATTATCAGAAATTCGATTAAGTCTGACATCAAGATTGCACCTACGACGTTAGTGTAGGCTCTCAAAGGATCATCGATCTTCACTGACATGACATTAGGAAAAACAAGAATGGTCCATCTTCCTAAAAAGTTCCCAAATAAATCTCCAAAATGTGATCATTTGAACAACATATCAAGACTTTTAAGTCTTCAGGCTTGTGGACACTATTTTTAACACGTGAAATGCTCTTTGGCCATAACAATTAAAAGCAATTAAATTGACTTTTCTTTCTGCTATAACATTTTTCGATTGTCCTTCAATTCATAACGTCTCTAATAAAACTTTTGTATAAAAAGCAATTGAAAAAGTTAATGCATTTGCAAGTGGTTTTTTATTCCCAAAGTTCCTAAAAGTCTAATGTCTATTATTTTTTGTTATCAAAGAAATCTCTTTTGATTGTGTTTCCCATGCATACGATACAAATCAAAATTATATAATTTAGCACTTGTTCTTATAAAATGACACCTTAAGCGTATTGCTTAAGTCCCGGTGGGAAACTTTCCCAAAGGAGATCTACAAGTGCCTCATTGTGTTAACGTCATCGTCGTCGGTTCCTCTTATGGTTGCAATTCAATTGTCGCAGTCGGCGCCGCTGCTGCCGCCAGAAACTTCCCATTCCTATTTAATAACTCAATTGCTTCAGTGTTCCCAACTTCATTGTCGGGCCGCTCCAATCCCGCTGCTCATTGAGTGCATGCAGCCACTTAAGAAATTATAAATCTTCTTAGTTCACAGTACAGTTATTCGCTTTTGACTTGCATCCATATTTTATAAATAATATATTGAGTGTAGGTATATGTAAGTTCTAGAAAACAAGAAAACATTTTACAAGATCAAATCGCTTTGTCGCTGGAATGCCGCCAGTAAACACTTTTACATCTGTCGAAATGCACTTAGAGCACAGCCGTGGTGGCATGCACCGCCGAAATTTACTTCCCGTGGCTGTGCCTCTGCATCAACGCAACTTAGTGAGCTAATTCCATGCCGATCCTCTTCAAATGGTTAGCGCACACTATTCCCAAATCCAGACCGATCGGCGGGCTAATGGATGAACAACACCATCCAGACACAAATGGTTTGGCCACCTTTTCCCCATTTCAAAATCCAGGCACTATATCGAGAATTATGATGGTGGGCGAGAATTGAGGGGTTGTGGAGGCTGCATTTTTATATTTATAGTGTCACTCATCAGAGTGCATCACATGTAACGTCATGAGGACTAGAGTCTGATGAGAGAAGGTCGTTGAGAGAACGGTGGTGTAGGAAGATCCTAAAATTATATTGAAAATAGGGCCAGAGGAGGTGTGAAATTATTAGTGTTTTTTTTTTGTCTTTGTTTTGTTTGGTTAGAAACATTTGATCCTTGTTGATGTTTTAAATAATTGATGTGAACAGTTAAGCTATGTTTTTTGAATGACATGTGCATTTAGCGGAATGTGTTTAAAGTGATTGCCTGAGGGATAAAAGGGGCCATATATCATGCGGCTTTATGAAGGAGCTGCTGATGGGTGATTTCTTATGAGTTTTGTTTAAGAAAGTGCCGCAACGTATACCGTGTGTCGTGTAGAAGTGACAGTTTCAATTTAAATTTTGTGCATTTTTTTATTGCATTTTATGAAGGCCATATTTATTAGATAAGTTTAATAGTCCAGTTTTTTTTAACCCTTATAATTAGATATTACGAAGTTTTAGTAATCAAGGGCACAAGTTCCAAAAAGAATCTACAAAAATAAGCACAAAAAAGCTCTTTAAAGGTTGCGAAGTTTGTAGAAATTTTTAAAACAGAATTTTGAGAGCATAATTTTGACCCTCGCATAAGTTGGACCCTACCGTTTAGTGTACCTAGACTAGAGCATTTCAGGTAACATTAATCACAACAAAAACATTACTGTTAAAAAAGTAGCCAAGTTCTCCTATGTTGAAATTATGCTGGCACAAAAAGTACTGAGATGTAAAAGTGTACCAAGTTCTAAGGTTTGGGTTCAAATTCGTATCAATAATATTTTGATTGTTCTCTTGACAATTTTTCTTTTAATTACCGATTTTTAAAGTTATTTCAAAAATTGCCAAGTAAACAATCAAAATTTTATTGATACGAATTTGAACCCAAACCTTAGAACTTGGTACACTTTTACATCTCAGTACTTTTTGTGCCAGCATAATTTCAACATAGGAGAACTTGGCTACTTTTTTAACAGTAATGTTTTTGTTGTGATTTCACTACTTTTTGCAAGGTATGGCTGTAGAATTGAAAATCTCTATATTTGATGACAATTCAGTGAAAATGGGTGGTTGTCACGCCCCCTGGTTGAAATTCTCAAACTTTAAATTTTTTCCTTTGTATAAACTACCAGCTCTACCATTCTACCAAATTTCAAGATTCTACGATAGTCAGAAGTGCTCTATAATATTTGATGATAAATCAGCGGAAATGGGCGGATGCCACGCCCCCTGAATTGAAAATCTCAAATTTTCGATTTTTTCCTTTGTATACACCACAAGCCCTATCACCGTGTAAAATTTCAAGTTTCTACGTTAACGGGAAGTTCTCCATAATTTTGATGATCTGTCAGTGAGTGAGTGAGTGAGTCAGTCAGTCAGTTACGGTTTTTGCGATTTTTGAAGCCCTATATCTCAGAAACTACTCATCGTAAAAGGCTGAAATTTTGTGAGGAGTTTTTTTTTGACAAGCTCAATAAATTTAGCGAGTTTGAAATTTCTAGCATCTTTGGTGTGGAGGTTAGAGGGGGGTCGAAAATGGCCTGAGTTGTTTCCTGTAAATAAGGGTGTAGTGCCAAAGTTGCTAGAGAACTTGGCTGGGCACTACCGTGCCCCTTGAAATAAATTTAGCGAGTTTGAAATTTCTAGCATCTTTGGTGTGGAGGTTAGAGGGGGGTCGAAAATGGCCTGAGTTGTTTCCTGTAAATAAGGGTGTAGTGCCAAAGTTGCTAGAGAACTTGGCTGGGCACTACCGTGCCCCTTGATTTTTTTGGAAGCTATATTTGAATGCATTTAATCAGATGAAAATGTCAGCTTTGTGTGTCATTTTGTATGTTAAAACAAAGATATTTACAAGACTTTTAGCATATAAGCATTTAATTCAGTCTTAGGTTCAATACTTATTTGACTGCATAGTATTGACGCCCTTTTTTTCAAGGTTACGTTAATAGCCACAGATTCCTTGGGACTTTTGCTCATTTGCGAAGTACACGCATCAAAATGTAGGCCTTCAACAAATTTTAGCTTTTGTTAAGTTATTTTGGCTATTTATCTTATTTTAATCTAATTTAAATCTAAACGGTCACTGTGGTGTATGCGTAACTTTTTTTGTACAATTTTTTTTTTATTTTCGGTTTGATAAAGAAAATAACTCAATCCAAATAGACAACTTACCTTTTCTTGTTTAGAAAATGGTGGCCAGAATATAATGTTTGTGTGTTTAAAGTCAAAAAATGAAAAATTTCAGCTAAATTAATTTAAAAAATATTTTAGATTATTTATTTGCATGTAACTGTTTATATAAAAACAAAACAATGAAATCATTTATTTCTAAAAAATTGAATTTTAATCATTAACTTAACTTTGTTTCAAATAAACTCCATTTCAAGTTATTATACAACTAGGGTGTGTCACAGCTATGGAATTTTCAAATGTAATTGCTTTTAAAAGTTGCATTGCTTATCACAATTAAATTCTGCGTTTACAATTTTCATTTTCATTAATATATTTGGTTTGCTCAAAATATAGGAAGAAATTCCAGAAATTTGGATTTTTATAGATTTTGAAATATATGTCGTTTTTAACTTTATTTTTTTATATAAAATCGCTTATTTTTTAACAAAAAAAAAAAACTCAGAAAAAAACAACTGAATAACCTTCAATATCATGATGTATTTTTTTGTAAAGCCAAAAACTCCTTCCATATTTTATGTTTTTAATAAAGTTATTTCACGAACTAGTTTTAAATTAATTTTCAAACTCAAAATTAAAAAAAAAATCAAACCAATTTTTTTCGAAATTTAACGTTTTTAAGTAGGTAGGTACCTACTTTTATTTTAAATTTTCTGAAATATTATCAATTTTAAGCCAAAAAAAAAAAAATGCCGTTAGTATGACACCTACTCTTTACTTCTTACTACTATTCAAAAAAAAATATTTCTTAGTGTTATTTTTAGTTGTTTTTTTATTTTTATTTTTTAAAGTATTCAAAAATTCTCAAAAACTCAGATATTTAAAATGATATTTGAACGGAAAAAAGAATTTTTGTTGCCCAACATTTTTTGACCGTTTTCAACAGTTTTTTATTAATATCTTTTTTATTTTGATAGAAAGATAAATTAAATTTATAATAGATAAAAGACAGGATACAATATACGAGTATTATATTAAGTTTTTTTTTAAAGTTTAATAAGTTTTTTTTCAAGTTAAACCGATTTGAGCGAGCCAAAAACGAGGGATGTTATACTTTTTTTTATGTTTTCCCAAACCTCAGACCCTTATACAACTTTTGACGACTATTACATTTAAAAATTAGAATAGATTTTTTCGGCCATACAAAAGTGACACACCCTATTATACATATCTCAGAAATTTGACATCATAGATTTTTCCTGACTGTGCCAATTTTCTTTAATTTTCGCCAATAAATGGCCATATAAATAGTTTTTGACTTAAAAATTCATATAAAGCACCACTGTGCGTTGCAGCAGCAAACTTGTTACTTAGTTCAAAAATTCAGATACTATGGCTTCGTTTGTATCGTGCAGATAACCATCAAAACCTATCTGAATTTTCAATAGGTCACTTTTTTCCATGTGAGATATAAGGTATGGAATTTTTAAAGACAATTCTTATATCAAATACCTACATTAAAACAAAAAAACATTAAAATCAAGATACAAATGTACCTACAAAAAAAAAATTCAAAAAGGGTTATATTTATCTCATTCCCTTTGTATATTCATATTTTTCCATATATACAACTTATATTGTAGCCTTTTTTGAGCACCCATTAAGCATAAGCATTCATATATTTCGCTAAGAATACTCATAAATTTACTTTGTATCCCTTGGCATCGTGTGTATATATTTTATTCAAGAAATAAAACAACTGAAGATTTATAGTGATTCCGGTGTAATACTCCTTTTTTGTATTTTGTAAAAAAAAGAACAGAGAAATCCACTGTGCATAAGGTGGTACTGGTAGTGGAGATATACATTAAAACAGGTCCTATTGTTAAAACCTTTATATTTTACAAAAAAAAAGTGAATATACCATTTGAAAGTCATAAACCAAAGTGCACCATATAGTCAAAAAGTGTTATGTTCCATTTGCACCACATGTCCGATTGGTGTAAGAGCAACAAAGTTGTAACCGCGAACAAAAAAAAAAAAATAATAAAAATATGAAGAAACCACCTAAAAAAAAAGAGAAAAAGATATAAGCATTGAAATATTTTTCACTTGGCGCATTGTTTCTGTTATTTAACGGAAATCCATTAAAGTTAGAATTTTCCACCAATCGGGCGCAGGAAATTGACATGTACGACGAACCAAGCAACCATCAACCACCCACCCGAACACAGAGTCGCAATAACCGTCACTCAATATACCACCGCTTGCCTTCGCACCGCAGCAGTGCAGAGAACAAACAGAGCTACTTCAATGCACCCCTTTTCTCTCCTTTCGTCAGTCGTTTCCCACCCATTTCCATTTACCGTATGGAATTTATAACAACATGCAGTTCCATTATATCCTCCATCAATATCCGCTCGATGAATATTTCCCTTTGACAGATGAAATCGCAGAGTGTACATCGGCATGGGCATGGTGAACAGGGATGGTACATGCGAACCATCGAAGGTCTTCGTCATCGAAAATCGCAATGAAAATATGATTTAAGCCTGTTCCCTCCAGAGCCCCTTGATTTCAGAGAAGACTGCCCAAGTCTCCCCTTTTTGGCGAAATATGATCGAAATTTTCCGATTTTTTCCGCTACAATGCAATGGCACTGTCATTTTATGAATATACTTGCGTTAGGCCCACTTTTCACCTCTCTGGAGAGGATTGCATTTATTCATATTGTGCTGCGGTCAAACCGAACGCCAAACACTTGCGGTATGCCTCACTTTTTCAATATACATGACGCTAAAAATGTTCTATTTAGATAGTGCACCGCACGCTACCAATTCTGCTGATATGCACTCAAACCATGTCTACTTTGAAATATTAAACAAAAAAATTTATATATATTTTTCTGGATTTCTATTGTTAGTTTGTTATAAAATCCTCTCTAAAACGCCGCAACGCATGGTTCCTAAATTTAGATCCAGCTAATGGAATTGTACTAAAATAGGTTTGATGCAGCAGCACGATTTTTGATGGGTGATGTGTGCGCGATGCGATGTTGTGCTAAAGTTGATGTTGGGTGATGCATTTTTTTCTATATTGAGTAAGAGTGGGGGCGCTGCTATAGCTATAATATCTAAGTATAAAAGAATGCGCATTTTCGGTGTTGATGTTTGGGTTTTTAAATAAATATTCTCAAATCACTAAACAACAATAAAAACATCAAAATCCTTTTGCCAACAAATTTTCTATAACACACAACATCAGCCAGCCAGAGCCCATCAGTTAAAAGAGGAAATTATAATTGGAAGATTCCATTAGGAGTGATGAATTCTGAGGTCGAGTATCTAGTTGACGCGATATGCATGCGGTTGAGCGGTGTTGTCGCTGAATCATGCGGCTAGCTAGCGTCAGCTTGGAGTGTTATTAGATTGTTTCGATGAAAACTGATATTGGATTGATGTTTACTCTTTTTTTTTTTGTTGAAATATAAACAAACGAGTGAATGTTTTCACACTTAAATTAATGATATGATGCAGTTCTTGAGTAGTTTTATTATATATTTAAAAGTGCAGTGGAAGTTAATTGATTCTAGTCATTATTTGGGGGAAAATGTTGATGGTGTCAATGTCAATGAAAGGAGATGAATTTTGACTTGCAAGAAGTAAAAATAAATCAAAGAGTTTAAAGAATCGTCAAAGCCTAGTGGGTAAATAAAAACTAAGAAGCCTGCAGTTTGATATTATTAACATGACAAGTTATGTACATATGATAGCGGAATTGAAATAAAGCTTATTATTTTTTCAATTTTTTTACATGAAAAGCTTGTACAAAAACTATACCGTTAAAAATTTTAATATTTCTTCTAAAAAAATCTATATTTAAATCTCGACCTTGTATAAAAGGTATACAAATGATTTATTAAAAAAAATTATTTTTCTTAAAAAAGCGAACAAAATCTAACTTTTTTTTCTTCCATCACCTAAAAATCCATTTTATTATATTATGATAACTTTCCATAAACTTTATATCATTGGGAAGCTCATCATTTAAGCTTTAAGTATTCCCGTCAATCATATTTATACAACGTCTAAAAAAATAGTTGCAATTTTTTAAAGTCAACCATGTCGAAATTTCAAACTGAGATAACCTTACTTCCTACACTGGTGGTTTGTTATCGACAACAGATCTCCACAGTTGTTTTGTGGTAGTTTTGAAGTTCTTCAATTAAAGTCTTGTAGTAAATGTACCGTTATGCGTGAAATATAAAATTAAAGGTTATATTATCTTTATCCGAAATAAAGTTAAATCAATTTTGTATGTGTAGATCGAAAAATATAAGGTGTTTAGAAAAAGAACATCTTTTCACCATTATATCAGGATTGTGAATATGGAAAAAATTTAAAATTTTGTACAAATATAGTCCAATTTATTACCTACATATCTATAGTAAAAATTTCATTCATCTATATATTAAAACAAAAAAGATGTAATTAATTAACTTGTACTGTCGCTTTTTCGTTTCATCGTGTTTCAAATCACTACGATACTAAAGAAGTTTTCACTTAAAAAATAAAAATAGATAATAACGAAAGAATGTGATCAAAGTCGCCGCTAATTTTCTGCATTCTATCAAACCCGCAGAGTTAGGTGCATAAATTGCAAACACCTGTTGTCGGTGGTTGTCATCGGACAAGTGCATCTCAAAGTAAGCTATAAGCCTACTTACATATTTAACACCTTTTGTAATGACCAACTAATTTTCTAGTCAACCCGTATGAAACCAGTTGATGAGTACGATGATTTTCACTGAACAAGAAAATGGTATATTTAGATGTTAAGTATAAAAAGAAACGGTCAAGTGGAAAGTTAATACTTTGTCTGGATATGCTGGTTTTGATATGGGAATGATTTTCAATGTCAAAGTAAAAGTTTTTTTTCAGGTCCATTTGTTATACAACCTGTCGGTCGGTGAGAAAAAAAATTCTAGATACAAATTTGCACAAATGTTTTTTCTTGGGCCAAAATTGAGAGAAAAAATACCAACAGGAACAGCCTTCCTTTCACTTAAATTAGCTGATCGCAGAAGAATCACAAATTCATTCAAATGAATATCAGGAATAGAAATGTGTACATAAGAAAATGGACCTTATAGTTTTTCTGTCTCTCTCGTTAAGCAGTTGTTGCAAGTATGTAAAATAGATAGAGTCTCCCGTCATCTTATGATTTTTGTTTTTGCTTTTGTTTTATAGAAAGTAATATCACAAGTTACAATACTAACGAGTAACTTCTAAATTTGGTATTACTATTTTTCAAATGTATTATAACTTTTCCGGATCCCGGGTAAAAATGGAATTCAGCCACACCACCGAATTCAGCCACATGTCCGCACCACTTTTTAAACGCCGCACCACATCCGCACCATTATCAGAAATTTCTATTGCACCATTTTAAAAATTTCTAAACTGCAGCCCCATGACTGCACCACGTCTGCACCATTTCATTTTGAATGAAAAATTCGGTGCACCACCACCGCCGCATCACGTCTGCACTTCGATCAAAAATTCTATTCTCATACTTTTACAAATGTTTAAGTTGTCTTCAAAGTCGGGATCTCTTAAGGGTGAAAATTGAGTATTTATAAAGTCACTGGTAGAGGCCCTAAAAGTTATCTCCAAAATAAAAAGTAAGTACCTACATCCTCAGAATCTTCGAGTATTTATATTTTTGTATTTTTTAATTAAATTTGCTGTAAAATAACAAATATAAAATTCTTTTGGAAAGCACAGTAGTTAAGAAAATAATTTTTTAAATATTAACATTACAAAATAAAATATACAACAAAATTATTTACAATGTATCAACTGATTAGTGAGCTATTAATTAAAGACATCAATATTAAATTTATAACAAGAAGCCGTATTACATTGTAAACGTTTCTAATGGGTACTTATTTTTGAATTTAAAAACCAGAAGTCAAATCAATTACCATTATCACATTAAAAAGTGAAAAATCCAACCCCTCTCTCCCCTACCATATCGCATTAACTTAATTTAAATCTGTTACTATTTATCTATATCAATCTTTCAAAAGTACTTAGATTCAGTGAGCTTTTAAGTGATATCCATAATCCAAGTAGAGATAAAATGAAAAAAATAAAATTATAATGTAGACGAATTATACTAATTTGTGTTTGTCATATTCTTTCAAGTAGCTATATCTAATTGAGATACATTACCAACATTCCACTAACATATTCCTATACAAACATTCTTCTTACTTCTTTGCTTTTGCCTGGCTTCGAATAATAAAATAACGACCTCATTTGAGCATACCTACAAACTTATACCAATTAGCAATTATTATTATTATTCAGTAGGGTGATCACACTTTCAACACTTTTGCGTGAGCGCCCGCGTTCCGTGTGTTGAATGCTCAAATCCTATATATTTATATATACCCCAACATTATAATATGACTTCTTGTTATCAAGCGAATTTATAAATTGTTCGCTCATAACTTTTTAAGTTTATGAGTTTTATAGCCTGACAAAGAGCGCATTATATTATCAATCTACTACTATACCCTTGGTTTGCAAAGGATCATAACTTGTTAAGTTTATACTACTTCCATCATTGTTATCTTTTATTTATTGGCAAAACGCAAGCTGTTATGATTTGATTAGGTTATACTTAATGAGTTGGTTGGTTGGACTTGGGGCTCTATTTCGTTGCACACTGCATTATGTCCACACTTTGTATAAATATGGCAATGAGGCTTCAGTTTGTTATAAAAAAAATGAAGCTCAACACCAAGTCAATGCAATATGCACAAATGCACATGCTGCATGCACTTGTTTATCCATGTCCAGTTCTTGTGGAAGAGAAAAGAGCTTGGAATTCCCATTGATTTTCACGGGACTAATTTATTCCCGATCTCGATGTGAAGTCCGGAGGTGCTGAGTGCGTGATAATGATTGGTCAATGAGATGAATCGCTGAGAGAAATCCTGTTATCCAGATAGGGATCTATTGAGCTGGGTTATAAACTTTTTAGTTTACAATATTCCATTGCTCAAGCCCCTATCCATATAAAAAGAGGCTTTAAGCAGGAATAAAGCTGAGGCTGCTATTGCGGTAGCTGCTTTTAATCACTCTGCTCTTTCACTGCTCTTTAATATAGCTACTCACTGCTCAGTTTTACAAAAATCCACACAATCCAATATGATGTGTTCTTTTCATTTTTATACAATGATTAACATGAAGCGATCAAGTAAACAGGGAGAACAGTAAAACTGTTCTATGCTCTTAAAGATTTCAATGCTTTTATAAGAAAAACTGCTCTTTGTAACGTCACTCCTCTTTTTCAAAAATGTTCTCTGCTCTTTAAAATTTCACTGTTTTTTTGTGAGCATTCCCGAGTGGAAATAGAAATTGAATTTTTAAAGAAAAATATGAAAAAAATCTTAACCGCTGCCGCCGTTTAGTGGAAAATTTCTGAGCACCAACGCCGCACCACGACTGCACCACGTCCGCACCATTTCATTTTGTATGAAAAATTCTCTGCACCATGATACATAATTTTGGATTATTAAAAAATAAAAAAAAAAATACCGACGAGAAGGAGATTCGAACTCGAGTATCCAGAGCACTTTAAATTAGAGGTCCAACGCCTTAACCACTCGAACACCAAGTCATGTTTGTATGAACTGGCAATTTGTTGCTTAAGTCAAAAGTCGGTGGTGCACCGAATTTTTCATTCAAAATGAAATGGTGCTGACGTGGTGCAGTCGTGGTTCGGACATGGTGCAGCGGTGGTGCGGCGGAATTCCATTTTTACTCGGGTTCTGTTGATGATGACGAAACAGAAAAGTTTAATTTGAAATAACATTGTTTCAGTGAAGGCATTCAATTAGTTAGTTTGTATTAAAAATTTCAAAAATGGTCACTTTCTTTTTATTTAGTTTGTAATCCATATCTTCAATGTTCAATCATGTTTAAAATCAGGAAGAAATTTAAAGTGTTGTTTGTGTCGTTAACTGCTATTTAAAGAGTGATTAAATAGCAGCTTGTAATAGCTGAGCTATCACATGCTCTTTAAAAAACGCTCGTTAGCACACTCCTAAGCTGAAATTCCTTCTCTGAGGGTTTTATGTGATTCATAACTTCGAAACGTTTACATGACTTTTTCTGCAACTTTTTGACAATTTTTTCAGGTGGTGGTTATTCGAATTGGAGGAGCTTGGATTTCCGACAATTTTTTATCCAATAATTGGCAGTTTCGTATGAGTTTTCTTTTCCTAGAATCAAGCCTTGCATAATTTCCTCAACTTTACCGCCCTAAAAATATTTTAATTAGACACCATACAACACTACCCCACACATTCTACATACATTCGCCTCGTAAATCACACGAAATTACTCCGAATAAATTCCAGACAACCACACACGGAAACCTGATGGTCATCATCCGAGGTCATCTCTGCACGCGAATTGCTCCTTTCCGTTGCTCTACATTTCTATATTTCCATTCATTTCCTGAGCACAATTCGGTGTAACGTGTGTAATAGTTGATTTGATAGTCGAGTCGTAACTTGTATAATGTTATACAATGTTACACCATCTGCTTATCGGAGAGGTACATCTCCAATGAATAGTTTTTTCCGTCGGTTTGTCTGTCGGTTGTATACTTGTTAATGTTGCCAGGACACGCGGCAACAACAGCCACCCCCTCTTAAATGCATGATGATAAAAACGTGTGCCAATACTAAAAAAAGGACAACACTGTCCGTGATGTCCTTCCGGACTGAAAATTGAGCAATATGACGTAAGTTTATTACAAAAAAAATAAACACAAAGTCACTATGTGCAGCAGCAGCCAAAACCGGAAGGAAGCATCGGGAAAGGAGCCTCACCCAAATCCATCAAGGTGAATCATTATCCATCGCTCAGCAGTATGCTATATGCAATATAATTGTCTAGCCCACCCGCTGTCTATTTGGCTTTTTGCCTTTGCCCATCATCATCATCAGGAAGGAACAATCAAAAGTAGTCCGAAGGTAAAAAAACGGAGAAGGGTTGTTTTACTTTCTTGCTTTTTGTTCGACTTATCAATGAAACGGAACTAACGCCCAAAATAAAGCGGACCACCACACGCGATATGTAATTATGATTTTTTTTTTCTCTTTACCTTTGTTCTTTTTGTTTGTTTTATTTTGTGTCCTGGGAAGGACGAAAAGTTAACAACTAGGACGAAGTTGGAAAGTCATTTGATGGAAATGTGTACTGGGGGAGTGATTCGTGAATATATAGCCAACGAATTGAACGCTTTTTTTGTCTGTTCCGCCTTGGGTTTATTGCTTTGTAATTACGGTCTATTATAATTGCCGCTGAGTGTGACTGATGGAGAATTATTTTTTGACGAAAAGTTTTACATATACAAAGTCAGCAATTGTAATGCAATATAACTGATAATGAGAAGATGATGGCTAAGGGCTAATGGATTTGAAAGGCTATAATGATATTAATTGAAAATATTGGAAAAAAATAATGATAAATATAATTCAATACAAATGACATAGTTAAAAATAATTATTATGAGGAAATGTTTGAAAGCAGGCCAATGAAACGCATTAGGTAATACAATTACTTTTTTGATTTTTTTAATTTATTCTAAATGAGTTAGAGCTTTTTTCTTCTTGCATTATAGGTTTAATTTAATTTTGTTTCTCATTAAAATTAATTTTTTAGTCACACTATCAATTTGATAGTTTGGTTTCTATTTCATCCCGTTAAATCAGCTATTTGTCTAGGTAACATTGGCACAACTTAGGTAAAATAGAAGAATTAGCTTATAAATTCTGTAGATTATTTTTAAACCAGATCTTGCTTTATGGGAGTAAAGTATGGGATTGCTCCTGTAAGGTTTAATAGTTTTTATAGTGAAATTCCAGATTCTATGGTGATTTCTAGCATATTATTGGACATGAGAAGTGTTGAAAGATCGGTAACATGTTAAAGTATAAAATATGAAATTTTATCACCTCTCGTTGATTTTTCCGATGATATAAATCTTTTCGTCAAATAAGTGTAAAGTATCACCCAGAAATAGTGCACCACCGCCGCACCATTTAATTTTGAATGAAACATTCGTTGCACCACCGCCGTACCACATCCGCACAATTTAATTTTGTATCAAAAACTCGATTCACCATGATAAATAATTTTGGATTATTGAAAAATAAAAAAAGACTACCGACGAGAAGAAGATTAGAACCCGAGTATCCAGAGCACTTTCAATTACAAGTCCAACGCCTTAACCACTCGACCACCAAGTCATGTTTGTACGAACTGGCAATTTGTTGTTTAAGTCAAAATAGCTTTGTATACGAGTATAGAATTTTTGAACCATGGTGCAGACGTGGTGCGGCGGTGATGCACCGAATTTTTCATTCAAAATTAAATGGTGCGGTGGTGGTGCACCGATTTTTTTTCATAGAAAATGAAATGGTGAGTACGTGGTGCAGTCGTGGTGTGGCCTTGGTATAGTTTTTCATTTTTTTAAAATAAAAATGGTGCGGACGTGTTGCAGCGGTGGTGCAGCGTTGTAGAAATTTTTAAAATGGTGCGGACGTGGTGCAGCGGTGGAGCGGTGGTGCAACGCCATAGAAATTTCTGATAATGGTGAGGACGTGGTGCAGCTGTGGTGTAGCAGTGAAAAAGTGGTGCAGCGGTGGTGCGGCGGAATTCCATTTTTACTCGGGACAATATTATGCATATTTTGCTTTTGAACTATTTGAACTTGATTTAATACTACATTTAATTTACTAGTATTTATTTATAGTGCTCTGAATATTCTTTTCCTATAGATTCAAGGAAATAACAACCCTATAAAGAAAAAAATACCAAAGACTTCACATCTTCATAAACCGATGAAATTTTATTTAATAATATCACTTATTTCTAAATTAACTATTCGTTTCATCACAGACAGTCTCCAGTTGGACTTACATAAACAAGCATTGCAATTTGCAACATTGTAACATTAAAAAATTAAAATCCCTTAAGTCTTCAACAAAATTATAACACCACGCATCGCTTGTCTGCTGTATGTGGCTTTGCATTAATTACAAAAAAACAAAAAAAAATAAAAAGAAAAAATTATTCCTGCAAGTAAAATTATAACCCCTAGAAAACGTGTGACGCTGGCATAATAATTATTCTTTGACATTCCCCCGGAGTAATTATAAAGTATCAATCCAAAACTCAAATATACATCGCACTTGCCTCAAGGACTGTGTGTCTACTTGAAATGTTAAGCTTCTCGGACATGCGAAGGTGTTAAATTGCGTACAACAAAGGATTATACCAAACTTGAAAGACGCGAGAGCTTATGTTTATGTTAATCAGCACTGACCATCTCTTTTTCAGGGATGTCTGGCTTGGACAAATTCCCAAAAGGGTTGAATGGTCAATTCGGACGTTATGCAAGCCATAGCCGTTATTTTCGAATTCAATTTAAATACCTTCCACCTCGAGTCTCGGCATGGACGAAGGATTTTCGTTTGTAATTATTAAAAGTGATTTTTTTGAATGTCATTCCGCATTGACACCTTGTGTATGCGCCTCATACATAACAAACCAACCGACGAATGTACATACAATTGCAGACAGTTGAGTTTATTGTTCAACCGGAAACGACTATACAACTGCGGGAACAACAATATCCAATATTGGTAGATCCTGGTTGGGGTTTCTTTTTTTTTTTTTTTTTTTAATTTACCTAATGCAACTCGGAGTCAATTTTGTTAAGTGACGTCACAGAGCGCAGGATTTTGACTATACTCGAATCGAATTGAATGCAATAATTATATTGTCGTGCCTTTGCCTGATTTTTGTCAGCGATTGCATTGTGTTTGCATTGCAAGCGAGCAATGTCAAAGTTCAATTCTGACAGATGTCGGCGACAAAGTTGGTGGTGGCAGTTGCTGCCATGATGTGAAAAATCCAAAATCTCATTTAGTTTACAAACAAAAATTAAATATACATCAATTGTGTATCTTAAGGTTAGGTAGGGGTAGTATGGTGGGAAAGGAACTTCCGGGAAAGTCAGGCAACTCTGATGTGCGCTGTCTTTTAATAAAATTGATGTTCAATGCAAACATTCGTGGTACCACAAATGAATTCTACACACACAAAAGTTTTTTACTGCCAAAGTAAACATCAAGTTCCTCTTCCTATGTACGGAAGATGGGGAGCTCAGTTTGTTTTGGTTCGAAAGTGGGGGTTCATTTTGGAGTTGGAGTATAACTCCTTGTATGCTCAATAATGTATGCACCACATTTCAAAATGGCAAATTTTCGGCAAAATGGCATATATGAGGGTGGTATGATTAAATGTGTGCGCATGCATTATGAATGGCATATACCTAGGCTAGGAAGAGGAACCATCATGATGAAGTATGAAATGTCGGGGGGTCTCCTTGGAAGGAATAGAAAGTTAAAATTTTAAACTAGAGATGATGAGATTGGGTTTGTGTATACATCAGGATAAATATTTGTTCAAGAGTTTTTTTTTTTTATTAATTTTGATATGAATTCTTATGATGAGTTATATTGCTCTTTCGAAACCCTCAAAAGGATTAAAAAGGAAGATTGTAATACTGAAACAAGGAATTTTGAAGAGTTGTTCATTTGTTTTGGGAACTTTCGAAGATATTATGATTTGATTGTTTAATATATAAATATAAATATGAATAATTCTTAGTTCTGAATGTTTAATATAACGAATAGATTCAGTGCTGGTATCACACATAGTTAGATCTGTTTAAATAGTAGGTATCATCAAATGCAAAGGAATGACAAAACCATTAGAAGAAAACCACCAAAAACATATAGTTTCATTAACGATGGTTACCTAAAGGCCTATCTTTCTCCATGTCCGCTAGCATACCTTAACTTTTTGCCGTAGTAATCTTTTTTGCTGGTGGACCCCCAATAATAATTTTGCTCCTATAAAGCCTTAAACAAATTATGTAAGCATTTGTAAAGTCTTATAGAAGCAAAATTAGTCGGAGCTTCAGTTGAGGCGTCGCACAATGGGCCCAAAGGACCATTTGCGATACAAAAATGGTTTTTATGAAATTTTAATTTTTGGTAATTTCTTTACGGAAATGAATCAAGGGAAAGTTAATCTATATGTTTTCATTGAAAATTGATTTTTAAAATGAGTTTCTCTATTACAAAATTGTATCTGAAGTCTCCACTTAAAAATACTTTAGTTTGAGAAACAAAATAAAGCAAATCTTCACGATACGCTTTCAAAACTATATTTGAATATATAAGTGTTGTATGTCGTTGGAAAGCTTATTTTAACTGCTTTTTATATTGCTGAAAATAAAAATTTTTAAAAATATATTTTTAATTAATATTATTTTTTTCACACAATAAGCTTTTATTTGAAGTTTTTTAATTTCGAACTGAGTTTTAAATGTTTCCGCTGTCTACTTTTTTCACAATTTTGTTCTTTGGTTTATGTACTAAAAGATACAAAAAGAATTGGCTGCTTTTATCTGCTTTTCTTTGATAGAGAACGATATATCTGTCGAAAGACATAGTACAAAAAAACGTATTTTGGTGCATCCTGACCTGTTTCAATACATATCTTGAGTTCTATTGATCGCACTGTCAAGATTGATGTCTTCAGGCTTTGGGGGAATGACAGAGCATCAGTTCTTATACTCAGAATGTGATTTTGTGTTAATTTAGCCTACTCACATTAATTGGAAAACTCGCGATATTTAACCCCTCGGAAACCATATAAAGCCACGATTTAAAGCTGCCAGACTTTTTGAATTCGTTATTAAAACGCATAAGGCTATAAAACTGCATATTCACATTTTGGTTATACCTCCACTCCCAAAATTTGCTGTGGGCTCTTAGACTTAGTATATGCACCCGAAATTGAAGATATTTGTACTATTAGAAAAAGTCTAAGGTAGCAGAAAAATGTTAGAATTTCATATTGTAATTGTTGAAAAAAATTTCATCTATGGAAAAAGTTACATAGAGATTTTGTTTACTGATTTTGATTTTACTCGAAGATTTTCAAAAGAGCCGTAAGTATTTAATTAAGAAGGATTTTCGTGAAAATTGACAGCCAGTTTTTTTTTTTGTGATTTCTTTTTTTGCTCTTTTCTCAAAAGCGTAGTTTTTCGACTATTTCACTTTGCCTTACAAACGACTTTATTTAAAATGAGTATAATCAATATTTTTTTTCTTATAATTTTTCAATAAAATAGCTTTAATTTCAAATAACGTAACACAAACAAACTACATTGAAATGTATTTTTTCTTTATTTTATACTCATAAAAATAATTAAGTAATTTTAAGACACGAAAGGAAGGCCTTTATAAAATTAAGAAACCAGTTTTATCTTATTTTGCAAAATTTGAGAAAATAATCTTTTAAGATACAAAAGTTTCAGATTTTTGAGACGTTCTAGCCTAGTCAAAATCGATTTTTTTACCTTTGAATAAACGTTTAATACTTAAATAAAAATATTAGCTAAAAAAACAGTGTGTCAAATAATTTATTAAACATTTCAGGTAATATATTCCTAATTTGAGTTAATTATTTTCAGACTCGATAAAATGACAGATTTTTGGAACGCCATAGTCGAGTGAAAATTGTACTTTTTGAACTTTGCCTAGCTTTTCAAAGCTCAAAAATAATTTTCATAAAAAAAAACTATGCTCAATGATTTCTGATACATTAAAGATTATATGTTCCAAATTTGGTTTAATTATTTCAGTAGACAAAAAAGTTACAGATATTTTTAAATACCCAAATCAAGCGAAAATCGTACTTTTTGAACTTTGACTAATTTGTAAAAGCTTAAAAAAATTATATTCCAAATTTGAAGCAATTATCACAAAAGACAACAAAGTTACAGATTTTTGAGACGCCTAAGGCCATATGGGCCCACTGTGCGTCGAGTGCGCTCATGGGGGTATGTCTAGTTCTCTTTCTGTTGTTTTTTTTTTTAACCTTTTCATAAATTTTTATTTTTTAATGTTAGTTTACTTGTAGATTTTAAGAGCTGGCTTTGGCTCTATTTTAAAAATTTGATGTTGGGAAAGAACAGACTTTAGGGCCAAATTTTGTTAAATGAAAAAAATGTTTTTGGTATTTGACTTTTTTCAGAAAAATAAAAATGCTGTTTAATTATAGGTCCTTGCTTTGAATATTACGTCTCCAAAGTTTAATCAAAATCGTTAGACCCGTTTTTGAGTAAGTTTCTATAACTTAAAAAATTTGTATGGGAGGTACATACCTACACTTTCTAAGTGAGATATACATATATAAAAAACAAAGAAAAAAAAACACTTTCAGAATTCTATTAAAATCATCTGTAGGTACCAAATTTGAAGAAAATCAGTCCGCACGGACGCACAGATGCACAGACGGACGGACGGAATTGCGAGACCTAATTTTTCGCATAATCGTAATGTTGGTTTTGATTAAAACCCCAATTTTTTTTTCGACACGAAACCAATAGGTACTTGCCATATAGAGCAAGGGCAATAAAAATGATATTTTTTTGAATAGCAATATTTTGAAATTTTTTTTAACCTATAGAGAGGAAATTTTTGATATTAATTATTTAAATCGTTTCTGTCAAAAAATAATCTTTAAGAGCTAGTCAAAACAGCCATTAGAGTTCAAGAGCAAAATTGTTAAGCCAAAACTATAATCATTTTCGGATGCGTGTCGGACGAAACGGAGGGGAAAAGCGCTCGCAACCGCACTCAGCGGATGAAAACTTGTCAAAAAGTCAAAGAAAACAACAGCAAAAACGTGAATTTGACATTAGCATCCGACTGCTTCCTTTAATTATAGTTCTGGCTTTAGGATCTGCAAAAAAAAATTAAGAAGAACATTTAAAGGTATGTCATAAATGAAATTAGGACTTAATAAGGTTTTTGATAAAGCCTCGAATATCTCGAAATCTACACAGTTAAAAATGTTGATGTAGATTCTACGAAAATTCAGGGAACATTTATGAGATAACACCAAATGTTTTTTTTTTTTTTTAATTTAACACTTGGAATGTATTACATTTTTAATTTTAATACAAAAAATGTAGGTATATTGAAATTTATTTTTTTTTTTTTATTAAAATCAAGTACGTTTTCCTAAATTTAAAGTTACAGTTTATTATAATATGTTTTTTTATAATATTATAGGTATATTATATTTTGTATTTTTTTTTTTTTATAATTTTAAGTATTTCTTTCTTAAATGAAACAGCATTTCTGAAAGTGATTATCTTATATATAAAAATGAGTTCGTTTAGTGTGTGTGGCCGATAAACTCGCGTTTGGCTGGTCCGATTTTGGTAATTTTTTTTTTTGTTTGAAAGGTATTAATATGTAGATGGTTTGTATCAAAAAAAAATAATACCTTTTCTCGCATCTTTACATAGCTGTCAATATGTACGAGTAAAAAACCATTCGCTTTTTAAAAATTTAAACTAAGCTTAATTTGTAAAGCTTTCAAAATAATTAAAAAAGTCTGATTTTGAGTGAAACAAATAATTATTCGTCTTGTGATATTGAATCCACATATGGACTGCACAGATAAAATGTATATGTCTGATTTTCATTGAGGACAAATAAGTAAAGCATTGGCACATCAATCAGAGTTATGGTTTGTATCTACATATTATATATATTTCTCCTGTGCGTTTGTTTGTGGCCCTACTCCTAAACGACTAGACAGATTTTTCTGAAATTTTGTGTGAAATATATGTGAAAAGGTCCATCCGAAACAGGTTTTGTTTTATAATTGGACCCGGTAGGTGGCGCTGTTTTCAAGTTATAGGCAAATTCCATATTTGGGGTCGAATAACAACAGATTTTTGTGAAATTTTGTTTATTTGATAAGGTCTATCCGTTACTGGTTTTGTTTCATAATTTGATCCGATAGGTGGCGCTGTTTTCAAGTTATAGGCAAATTCCATAGGTGGGGTCGAATGACTGGACAGTTTTTTGTGAAATTTTGTGTTATGACAAGGTTCATTCGAGACAAGTTTTGTTTCATGATTGGACCCAGTAGTTGGCACTGTTGTCAAGTTTTAGGAAAATTGCATATTTTGAACGAGCGACTGGACAGTCGTTAGTGGCGCTGTTGTCAAGTTCTAGGAAAATTACATATTTTGATTTTTGTGATACTTTTTGTGTCTGATACAATTTATTCGAAACATGTTTTGTTTCATAAATTGGACCCGGTAGGTGGCGCTGTTGCCGAAGTAGTTATAGACAAATTTTATATTTGGAGTCCGAAAGACTTGACAGATTTTTGTGAAAGTTCGTTTGTGTGATAAGTTCCGTCCATGTTTTGTAAATTATAACTGTATGCGGTAGGGGACGCTGTTGTCAAATTATATATAGAAAGACTTGACGCTGTTGTCAAGTTTTAGTTAAATTCCATATTTGGAGTCCGAACGGCTGTATAGACTTTTATGAAATTTTTTGCGTTTGATAAGGTTCATTCGAGACAGGCTTTGTTTCAAAGTTGGACCCAGGGGCGTACGTTGAGTTGTCGGGGCCCCGGGGCAAGACTACATTTTTGGGGCCCCTTTGATATAGAAAATAAGAACAAATAAAAAAGGACGTATACACCCACTTATTTTTTTTGGGGCTCCTGATGTACCTATCATTTGTTGGGCGCTAAAATTATGTAAGTAATATTTTTTGGGGCCCCAAGATAATATGTAATTTTTCTTTCAAAAAAGCAATTTTTTTTTGGGACCCCTAAGGTAATACTTTTTTTTTACCAATTCACTGAAAAATATAATGTGTCTCTCTTGTGCCCGAAGTGATTCATGTCAAGTATCTTATCTTTTTGCATTGTCTCCTTACGAGGCCCTGGCGTGTTGGGGGCCCCGGGGCACCGCCGCCGCCCCACTTGCCCCAATGGTGTGTACGCCCCTGTTGGACCTGGTACGTGGCGCTGCTGTCAAGTTATGAGCAAATTCAATATTTGGGGTTCAAAGAGTTCATATTCAAGGCTAATAAAAACAAACACGATTTAACTCTTTAAAATGTTATTTCCTCAATTAAAATTGTTTACCACTAAGCTATATCTCACAGTTGAAAATTGGTATGATAAACTGAAACTTAAAATTTGTTTAAGTTGTTTCAACTACCAATTTATTAATACAATTTCCGCATTAATTTAAAATGATTTAATCTTCTTAAGAAAATATTTTAATATTTAGACGTATGTATAGAATTAAGACGGAATCTTTTCATTTTAAGCCGGTTTCTTTACAATTTACAAAAAAAGATTGCTACTTTTTGAATTTCCTAAATAGCCAAAAAATATCATGATACAGTCAAATAAGGTGAAAAAAGGAGTAAACCTCGGAATGAATGCTAATAGAAATTTTTTTTGTTCAATACCTTCGGTTTGGCATTCTATAACATACCTCAAAAGTATAGAAAAATCTCATGTCCGCAAGTCGCGATTTTCAAGGTCAAAGCGCGAAATGGAGATTTTCAAAATAAGCAATAAAAGACAATGATATTATATTCACATATGGTACAATACTTCGAGGTATTTTTTAATGCTGATGCCAAAAAATCTAGACAAGATCAAGACAATCTGACGTCTCTGAAAAAAGTTATACCTGTTTTTCAATTCACAATGAAAAATCAAAACAATGCAATGAAAAAAACATTCATACCTATGAAAAATTGGTATTTTTTGAGAAAAGGGACAATTTTGGGGTATGCACTAAAAAACATCCTGGTACAATCTTATAATTAGTGCTGATAGGCTAATTTTTTTGTTTGTATCTTTGTTTGGATATTCTATAACTTATGTCAAAAATCAAAAAAAAAATTTTTTTAATCAGCATTAAAAAATGACTCGAAGTTATGTAATTCTTGAAATTCTAATTTTGAAAATCTCCATTTCGCGATTTGAGCTTGAAAATCGCGACTTGCAGACATGAGATTTTTCTAGACTTTTGAGGTATGTTATGGAATGCCAAAACGAAGGTATTGAGCAAAAAAAATTCTATTAGCATTCATTCCGAGGTGAAACCCTTATTTGACTGAAAATTTTAGTAGCGATTGCAAGTGATTGAAAGGAGTTCGAGACACATAAGATTTTGTTTTTAAAAACATTTTTTTTTACTATTTGACGAAAAACCCGTGCCAATAACAGAAAAAAACAGTGGCATGCATACAACATACATATCGCCTGGGAAAGCAAAATTATTGTAACTCCATATAGGACCTGTTAAGGACATAATACCATTTTGCTTTCCGCTGAAGACTTATGTTGTTATACCTAATAATAATATTTATGAAACTTCGTACACATTCCAATTAAAATTAAAATAGATAGCTGTCAGACAAATGGTTTGCTTTTTTTAATACTTTATATGTACAATTTTATGTTTGTGTTCCATATATCAAGTTGTGGCCCGATTTTTTTGTATTGGAAAAGGTTAACACATTACAAAGTTAAAAATTGAAAATAAATACAAGAAAAAAGCGGAACGAAGTCCGCCGGGTCAGCTAGTTCATCATAAATATAATAATGGTGATTATTATCTCTTTTATTTTTTCCACGTGTGAAGTAAAATCTTATTGCCGAACAAATTTTGTCAGTAATTCATACATTTTACTTGGAAAAAACACAAAGTGCCTTGAAATAAGTGCAATTTCAAATTTTTTATTTTTAATCGGAAAACAGGTTACCAAATGCATTTTTCTGAACCAAAATATCTAGTTTTCGATAACCCTAAATTCAGACACCAAAATATATATTTTAATTTTAAAATAGCTTCTATTTTCGTTTATACGTTTTTAATAAAGTTTGATTAAAATATTGTATTAGAAAAAAAAAAACGAGTATTTAAAGTTATAATTTAGGTGCAAAGGAATTCGTTTTTAAATCAATTTTTTTTATATCTCAATACTTTTTGATAACATTTTAATTTTTTGTGTTTTTACGTAAATAACTCTTGAAAGTTCTGGGATAATAAACGTTAGTAAATCCTTAATTAACAGAATTATACTAATACAATTATTGTGCCAACTCATTTCCGGTATACTTAAAAAAATATTTGATTTCATTTTCATTGCATGGTAATTAAATAATCAGTTTTATTAGTAATTAAATTAAACCTTTATAAGGACGTACGCTTACTATAATATGCCACCCTCTCTCATTCAGCCCACTTAATATTTTATCATCAAGTTAATATTTGCACAACGATAATAAAAAACTTTCACCGTCCTCGAGTGTCGGTAGTCGATATTATTCTTACTCGTAGTCAATTGTTCAACAGTGACGAGTGACATATTGTCTCGAGCCAAAAGGCATATATTGTTGATAAGACAATACTCCTTAATAACTACTGATAAACCACTTTGAATGATGAATTTGGGGCTTTTTTCTTTTTTTCTATTTTTATAATAATTGTAATTGATGAGGGCTTTAGTCATCGAAAAATTAACCACAACAGTTTTCCCACAAAAAAAAAATTCTAAAACAATATCTAAGTTAGTATGGAAATTATGCGACATATGGCTGCTATCTGGGACGAAAAAGTTGGATTATTAATATTTATTACCGGGAATCGAAAATTATCATGTTAAGAACCTTATCTCATTTCCAAATTGGTCGAATATGGTTATTAAGGATTGTTTATGTCTGGTGGCAAATGATTTGATTAAGCCCTTGTAAATCTCAGGGCATGTCATGTAATAACATTGATGGATATAGCTGCTACCTATCCGTCCGTTGACGATATGAAAAAAAAAAAAAATAAAAAAGGGTGAAGGAATTATCATTTTTATTGCGCACTCGAAACATTATGGTAGTAAAATAATAATAATTAAAAGGTCTTTTTTTAAGAGCTATAAAACTGTTCACTTTTTTAATAATATGGAGTGCCAATGGGAAAAAGGAATGATTATCATATTTTGAACACAATTTTAGCCATATGGTCTAGCAGTATTTTTTTGCGTGTTTGATATCATTGCTATTTCAATGGATTTCGCAGTCCATGAAAGTCTGTTTTCATTGCGTCTTGAATCTGCGACTCGAATCTGTGATTAAAATCTACGACTAAAGTCTGCGACTAAAGTCTGCGACTAAAGTCTGCGACTAAAGTCTGCGACTAAAGTCTGCGACTAAAATCTGCGACTAAAGTCTTCGACTAAAGTCTGCGACTAAAGTCTTTGACAAAAGTCGACGACAAAAGTCGACGACAAAAGTCAACGACAAAAGTCGACGACAAAAGTCGGCGATTAAAGTCGGTGACTCAAGTCTTCGACTAAAGGCTTCGACTAAAGTCTTCGACAAAAGTCTTCGACAAAAGTCGACGACAAAAGTCGACGACAAAAGTCGACGACAAAAGTCGGCGATTAAAGTCGGCGACTCAAGTCTTCGACTAAAGGCTTCGACTAAAGTCTTCGACAAAAGTCGACGACTAAAGTTGACGACAAAAGTCGACAACTAAAGTCGACGACAAAAGTCGACGACAAAAGTCGGCGATTAAAGTCGGCGATTAAAGTCGGCGACTCAAGTCTTCGACTAAAGGCTTCGACTAAATTCGACGACTAAAGTCGACTACTAAAGTCGACGACAAAAGTCGACGACAAAAGTCGACGAGAAAAGTCGACGAGAAAAGTCGACGACAAAAGTCGACGACAAAAGTCGGCGACAAAAGTTGACGACAAAAGTCTTCGACAAAAGTCTTCGACAAAAGTCGACGACAAAAGTCGACGACAAAAGTCGACGACAAAAGTCGACGACAAAAGTCGACGACAAAAGTCGACGACAAAAGTCGGCGATTAAAGTCGGCGACTCAAGTCTTCGACTAAAGGCTTCGACTAAAGTCTTCGACAAAAGTCGACGACTAAAGTTGACGACAAAAGTCGACAACTAAAGTCGACGACAAAAGTCGACGACAAAAGTCGGCGATTAAAGTCGGCGATTAAAGTCGGCGACTCAAGTCTTCGACTAAAGGCTTCGACTAAATTCGACGACTAAAGTCGACTACTAAAGTCGACGACAAAAGTCGACGACAAAAGTCGACGACAAAAATCGACGACAAAAGTCGACGACTAAAGTCGACGACAAAAGTCGACGACAAAAGTCTTCGACTAAAGTCTTCGACTAAAGTCTTCGACTAAAGTTTTCGACTAAAGTCGGTCACTAGAGTCGGCGACTAAAGTCGGTGACTAAAGTCGGCGACTAATGTCGGCGACTAAAGTCGGCGACTAAACTCTTCGACTAAACTCTTCGACTAAAGTCGGCGACTAAAGTCGGCGACTAAAGTCTTCGACTAAAGTCGGCGACTAAAGTCTTCGACAAAAGTCGGCGACTAAAGTCTTCGACTAAAGTCTTCGACTATAGTCTGCGACTAAAGTCGGCGACTAAAGTCTTCGAGTAAAGTCTGCGAGTAAAGTCTGCGACTAAAGTCTGCGACTAAATTTTGCGACTAAAGTCTTCGACTAAAGTCGGCGACTAAAGTCTTCGACAAAAGTCGGCGACTAAAGTCTTCGACTAAAGTCTTCGACTATAGTCTGCGACTAAAGTCGGCGACTAAAGTCTTCGAGTAAAGTCTGCGAGTAAAGTCTGCGACTAAAGTCTGCGACTAAATTTTGCGACTAAAGTCTGCGACTAAAGTCTGTGACTAAAGTCTGCGACTAAAGTCTGCAACTAAAGTCTGCGAATAAAGTCGGCGACTAAAGTCTGCGACTAAAGTCGGCGACTATAGTCTTCCACTAAAGTCTGCGACTAAAGTCTGCGACTAAAGTCTGCGACTAAAGCCTGCGACTAAATTCTGCGACTAAGGACGGCGACTAATGATTCAAGTCTTAGATTTGGCTCGATTTTCATAGATTTTAGTCGTTTTTTTTGTTTTCAAAGTTTTTAGTCTGTTTTAAATCCTATTTTCCCTTTTCCTTCATAAGTCTTCAAGCTTGCCAACATTGTGTTTGTATTTATTTATTTCAATAATGGACCAATTGTTCTGTCTATCTTCTTTCTAATAAGACACATTGTCTAAATTATTTTTCTCACTTCTTGTTCCGTCAACCCATTTCATTCACCAAAAAACCATTCACCATCCACACATTCGTGCTCAAGTCACCATAAATCATCTAAAAGAAAGCTTCTGTCCATAATAACTTTTCAACAGAAACACCTTTCCACACAAATACAAAACAAGGACTCTCTGCTGTAACGCTTGACTCCAGATTAAAAAAATCTTAATAAACGCCACCGAGCATCACCGCCAAACCAGCTTCTTCTATGTGCTCATTCCCCAGATAGAACATGTCCATCAAATTAATGATGACAAGTGGATATATTTTTTTCAATGTTTGTTTTTCAGCAAATCCACCCTTCCTCGAGCATTACAATTGCAAAGATAATCATTTAACTTTTTGTAATTAAAACGCCACCATTCGTAAAGAATGAGTCCTTACACCGGAGTCAAGAGTGCGTGTGCTCCTTTTTTTTGCTCAAAAGACAGCAATTTCAAAAAAATCCTTGGCAAACACAACTTTTCAATTACTAATTGTCCTGGGTCTGTTGTTGGATTTGCCCCTAAACGAGAAAGCCAGAATTTGTCATAGAGGTTTTTCGTATTCGTCCTGTATTTTTATTGTTCTCGTTCATCTACACTTTGCTGCGCACGTATGTTATGTCGCGAGTCTGTGCTTATTGTCCTCAAATTTTATACAAAAATCAAAATCGTTAGAAAAAATTACAGCCCACACCCTCGCATAACATATATTTTGATTACGATTATGTTTCCTCTCAAGAAATAGTCCTTTTTGTCCTTTATATTCGCGTTTCGTTTTTTTTTTGTCATTCTATTTATTTGCGATTTATTATTATATCCGTGGTCCTGTCCCCTCAAACGCCAAAGTAATTGCTGAGTGGGTGGGTTATAGAGTATGAGAGTACATTTAGGTGAATCTAGAACTGGATGATGTCCTTAGAAAAACAACAATAAGAGAGATATTTTTGACTTGGTCCATTCTGTTGAATCACAATGAAGTGAAGAAATCCCTTGCACAATGGACCCATAGGACAGGACATAGAAGTATAGAAGAATGAATGCAGCACGTACACAATCCATCGTTTGTTGCACAACAACCCAGCCTGCAGGACCAAATAAAAACAACAACAACAATAACAAACCCAGTGTCGAATAATGTCGCATTCAATTCGTCCTGAGTGACTTCAATATTTTTACCGGCGCGCGCGATATCATATTGTTTGTAAAAAGGATATCAAGGAATGAGATCAGGGCTGGATTAAGTCGTAGGGGGTAACTGGTGTTAAGAAAATAAGTTTTACTTGAAGGACAGATTCAGTCTTAATTACGGGATCGAATTTGGAAATTATAAGTTTAAGCAATCACACGCGAGGAAATAACGTTTTTCTAGGGTACTTCTTCGCTAGATCCCAACCACTATATCGTGGATGTAAAGTTCTTAGTGTTTTTGCCACAGGTAGCGGAACAAATATGTTTTGCTTCCATTTTGAGCACTTGTCCTTGCGTCTAAAAGAAATTATAATATAGAGTACCATCTTGGAAAAGCCCGGTGCCTGTTTGCAATACTTTATGACCATTAAACAAGTCCTGACAATGCATTTACCATATTATGTTCCATATATTAAGGTGAAATTGCTGATGGCTTGACATTTAATTTGTTTCGCATTTCCCAGGCTTTTCACCTGGGAAATGCTGGCTATGTGAAGCTGACACCCCCAAATGCTAATTTTTTTTTTAAACCTGTCTGGTTCGATTGCCCAAAGTTAGCCAAGGATAGCCCAAGATTTTTTTTCGTTAGCCCACCCTTAGTTTTAAAATTATAACGGAATTATTTTTGTTCACCTCAAAAATCACAAAAAAACACTTTTTTTTATTCTGTGTAAAAATTGTTGCTTTTGCACTGTGGTTCGATTGCCCAACGTTAGCCCAGGATAGCCCAACTTTTATTTTTGCTATCCTAAGCTTAGTTGAAAAATTATAGAAGAATTAGTTTTTATTCACCACACCAAAAAAAAAAGTACGTATACACCTCAGTGACCCTTTTTTAATTTATAATTAAGAACAATTAAATTCACTGGCGTTTACATTGCGTCTCAAAAGCTTTTAATTTGAATTAACATTTTCAATTGATTGAATGTAGTCCATATAACATTCCTGTTAAGGAGCTTAAGTTGACATTTAACATTAAAAAACAACAACATACAAATAATTTTTCAAGTCTCAAAATCAATTATTTTTTTTTGTTTGCCATATAAGTACCTAGAAAAGATACATGCTTATTAAAATATATCCAAACGTATTTCAAAACTAACAATAAATACAAAATTGTGTGAAGTGACTGCTTTTTCAGAACACGAAAAAACACTTTTTTCAAAGTGCCAACTTCTTAAAAATCAAAATTTGTTTTTTTCAGTGTAAAATTTATCCTTTTTTCATTTTTTATCTAATTCCAACTAAAGTTATAACAAAAAACTTTTTTCAAAATACCAACTTCTTAAAAATCAAAAAAAAGGATACATTTTTCACTAAAAAAACAAATTTTGATTTTTAAGAAGTTGGTATTTTGAAAAAAGTTTTTTGTTATAACTTTAGTTGGAATTAGATAAAAAATGAAAAAAGGATAAATTTTACACTGAAAAAAACAAATTTTGATTTTTAAGAAGTTGGCACTTTGAAAAAAGTGTTTTTTCGTGTTCTGAAAAAGCAGTCACTTCACACAATTTTGTATTTATTGTTAGTTTTGAAATACGTTTGGATATATTTTAATAAGCATGTATCTTTTCTAGGTACTTATATGGCAAACAAAAAAAAATAATTGATTTTGAGACTTGAAAAATTATTTGTATGTTGTTGTTTTTTAATGTTAAATGTCAACTTAAGCTCCTTAACAGGAATGTTATATGGACTACATTCAATCAATTGAAAATGTTAATTCAAATTAAAAGCTTTTGAGACGCAATGTAAACGCCAGTGAATTTAATTGTTCTTAATTATAAATTAAAAAAGGGTCACTGAGGTGTATACGTACTTTTTTTTTTGGTGTGGTGAATAAAAACTAATTCTTCTATAATTTTTCAACTAAGCTTAGGATAGCAAAAATAAAAGTTGGGCTATCCTGGGCTAACGTTGGGCAATCGAACCACAGTGCAAAAGCAACAATTTTTACACAGAATAAAAAAAAGTGTTTTTTTGTGATTTTTGAGGTGAACAAAAATAATTCTGTTATAATTTTAAAACTAAGGGTGGGCTAACGAAAAAAAATCTTGGGCTATCCTTGGCTAACCTTGGGCAATCGAACCAGAAATAGGGTCGTCTTTCTTGAAAATGTACGTGTCGCACTGTAATTTTAATTGCAATAAACTTCCATAATCTGGGCTCTAATCAATTTTATACCATTGTCTTTTAGAAGTAGTGCATTTTAAATGGACAAGCGACTAGGTCTCTATCTGAGTGGATTAAAAAAAATTGGATTTAAGTTTGGATTAAAGTAGTGAAATTGGATTTATTTTTAAGATTTAATTTTCATTACATCCAGATGTTTTTTTAAACTAGTGAATTATATGGCCGTTTAAGAGTTCTGCGGGAGTTATTTTTGAATTAATGCTCATTTGTTTTGAATGAATTTCATGCAGCACTTGAAATCTTATAAAGGGTGCTTTAATAATTGCATGGTTGTTTTGTTTACATGCGGTCATTTGCGATCAGACTATAATGTCAGAAAAACTATTTGCGCATTTATTTTACTTTGGATATATGAACACTTTTTCTGATTTGCATCATTTGTCAAAATTTTAAAGTTTAAATTTTGATTCATCTTCTTAGAAATGGACTCTACAACTTTTTTTGAAGTCCTTTAGCAGATAGAAACAATTAAAAATAACCACAATTACACTGGTCTACAAAATTTAATTTTTTTTTTTGGTGCCGAGACTATGATATACTTTTCTATAAGTTTTTGATGTGCTAAACTCGAATCTGAAGTCAGGAATATCCTATCAGCTCCCGTTTTTGAAATATTACCGTTAGAAAGTTCGAAAAAATAGTTTTTTTGACTTATTTTAGAGTTAACAAGATCTTCCCCACATGAACTAAAATGTACTTTTCTGAAGGTTTTGGGTGTGTTGAACTCGAATCTAAAGTCAAAAATATCCTATCAGCTCCCGTTTTGGAAATATTACCGTTAGAAAATGAAAAAAAAAACGTTTTTTTACCACTTTTGATGGTATGCCTTAATTTGAAGAATTATTTTTAAATATAAATCATAACGGTTTTTATAAGAACTATTTTCCTTCTTTTAAGACCTCTTTTAAACTTTGCAATATCTTTTTTACTGCCGGAGATATCTTAAAATGAAGTAAGTGTGTTTTTATCAAGAAGGAGATGAAAACGTGATATCTGTTTTATACATTACAATAAGCAAAAAAACTGACGATATCTCGAACAATAAAAGAGATATCGAAAAGATTTAAAAAGATCTTGAAAGAAGAAATATAGTTCTTATAGAAACCGTTATAATGTCTTCACATAAAAGCATAACCTCAAAAGTAGTTTTTTTACGTCTTCTTACGGTAATATTTCAAAAATGGGAGCTGATAGGATATTTCTGACTTCAGATTCGAATTCAGCACACCGAAAACCTATAGAAAAGTATATCATAGTCTCGGCACCAAAAACCTTGTAGACCTGTGTTATCATTTGCATTATATTTGTCTCTTTTTTTCAGTATAATTTTAGAAAGCAAGTGAAATTTTATATTTGCACATTTGCGCTGCATATATTTGCGTTTTGCATTTATGAACATCTGACATTTGTCATTTGCATTAATGAAAGCTTTGCATTGGTCAGAGTTTCGCAACCATGCATATATGAAAGCACCCAAATACTTCTCCTTGATCGATGGGTTTTATTTTTATCTCACAGTTGAAATTTCGTTAGCAATTTTACAGATATCTGTCATAGGGCGGGCCGAAAACGGTTTAATGGTGTAGGAAAAAATTCAAAATAAAAAAAAAAAAAACGTTTTATGCGATGCAAATTATGATTTTGGAAAAAAAAAACCTTTAAAATAAATCTTGTTTAAAATTGATATGTAGCGTTTTTAAATCACAGGAGTTTAAATGCACTTATTTTCGTCAACATCTATTTCTAACGCTTTCCAGATCACATTCTACTGTTGATGTGAATTATCTCATCCATTCTTTACTCAAGGTTTAATATTTTTTGTTTTCAATCGCATTCTTATGAGCGCCCAAAAACAACCGCCTGTTTTCCACAATAAAAAGTCCACCACTGAAACTAAGAGAAATGTCCCATAGCCTAACTAAACAAACCTCCACTCTCCATCAATACCATCCAGCAGCAACAGCAGCTAGCATAACAAATTAAGGTCCATATGGCTGGATTAAAAAAACTTCCGTTTGGTGTGACACAATTTTTGTCCCATTGTCATACCAGCAGCTAAAGAAAATCCTTTTTTTATTATTTGTGTCCATTGTTCGAAGGACATCAAACGGAAAAGGAGAGAAATTAAAAAAAAAAGAATAATAACAAATAAGAAATAAAAAAAAATTGCAAAAACCATTTTTGTGTATTAAAAAATGTATTTTTTTATTTTTATTTCTTTTTTAAATAGAATCCTTAAATGTATACAAAAAAAAAAGTGTTAATAAATTATTTTTTTAAAAAAATAGCAGCAACTAGCCTAATAATATACAAAACGGTATTTTTTTTAAGAGCGCTAAGAACAAAAAAAAATGTGATGTTTTTTTTGAGGAACAACAAATAAAAAAAAATAAAGGGAAAGGGGAATGGAAAAAAAACAAACAAAAAGATAAGACATTTTGTTTAAGTATAAGTGCTATCACGTCATGGTTAATAGGTTAAACCAATTTAAAAAAGATGATTAGATTTTTTTATTAGAGAAGGCGGCTCAGGCTCATCACATTGAAGATTGCACCAAGAGAATCTATGTTGTGTCCTTCAACAAAGCCACCAGATGATTCTTTTTCGCTTTTTCTGATTTGCTGTATTCATCAAGAAACTGGAAGAGAGTGAAAGAGTGAGAAAATAAGGATATAATTAGTTTTGTTTTGTCAAGTGTTCTTATAGTAATTAAAAGTGAGACCTGGGAAAGATGCACTTACCTCTAAACTAAAGTCACGAGAGATCACTTTGCGAGCTTCTTCGTTTTGGAACGTTATAGTGACTAGGCATGGATAGATGACAACATTGAGATGTTCAGGTAGTTTGGTTAAGCTCTTTATTATTATGGAACTTTGTTCCGAGGTTAAGAGGTCCTGTAATGAAAAAAAATTTAATTTGAAATTTCGTGTTTTTTGTTTTTTTTTTTTTTTTTGATGAGAGGGCTTTAAAATTCTATAATTTGGATTTAATGTTTAATTACTCAGCCGATGAACATGTAGTCATGAGACAGCCCAAAGGAATTATAATAACAAGATCGTATTCATGTATAATTTATTCGAGGATCGTTCGTTTTTTTAAACACGTTTATCGAACTTCACTGGTTAAGTTTTTTTTTTACAGAAAGCTGATTTTTGAAATATGCTTTTAATTTAAAAACATTGAGCTTTTAAATATTACGTATACACCACAGTGACTTAGTTTTTGCTTAATAATAACACTGGAATTCAGAGCAAAACCAAATATTGAAAATATTTATGTGCATATATAAAATTTTCGAAATATGTACATTAGGGTGGGTCAAAAAAATTGAAATTCTTTTCTTTGATTTGGTACTCCGAAAAATCGATTGCTTGACACCTCTAGAATATACACACCAAATATGAGCTCTTAATATTAAGGGGGGAAATCCCTCTGGACGACACCTTTTTCAATATTTTTTTATGAAAAACTGAAAGCACTTATTGAAATTTGGAAAAAGACAAGATATTACTGACATTATTAAGTATTGAAAACATTTTTTTTGAAATGAAAAAATAACAATATGGCGGCTCTGGAGCCTTTCAAAGTTGACGCCTCTAGTTTACGCCGTGCAATGCACAGGTCCAGGAAATCATCTTAAATCAAAAAGGAATTTTTTTTCCATTAGATGATATTAGTACGCATTGCATGAACCTAAATTTATTTGTTTTAAATGCAAAATAAAAATTAGAAATAAAAAAAACGAAAAAAATCATGTTTTTTTTACAAAGAAGTAGTTAAAAAAAATATTTACTGTACAAATTTTATTCAACTTTTAGGTTCATGTTGTGGCCAATAAGTTAAGGAGTAATTTGCTTCAAATTTCAAGTCGATAGCTTCATTAGTTTTTGAGTTACATTGCACGGCGCGGAAAAAAACTAGTTTCGAAAAAAATGCGTTTAAAGTTTTCGTTTTCGTATTATGGTAGGTTCGGAGCGCATTGGTTTCGGGACTATCTAGGCACTTTTGTGGCTTCATTTAAGGCTAAGACCACTGAAAATAGTTTCTTCGGTTGATAAATAAATTTATTACGCAAAAAAAAAATAATGCAAAAATAAAAAATTCCAGAGGGATTTCCCCCCTTAATGGGAAGGTCCTCCGCTTCGCAATTTTCCATTTTTACATCAAGCTTCTACTAAAAAAAATCCTTTTTTTTTTAAATCGACTTTTTAGCAAATTTCTTTACATATTCTTGTAGGAAATTGAACGCTCTACAAAAAAGGCCTTAAACATTTTTTTCGTTTATCTGACCGTTTAATAGATATTTGAGGTCCAAAAATCAAGAAAATCCTTAAGAGTTCGTTTTTTGTTCTTAATTTTGTAGCAAATTGAAAAATTATAATAATCAAACGCGCAAGACATATTCATGTAGGAAACAGATTGCTCCACAAAAAAACTCTTGTTATGTTTTTTCATTAATCTAACCATTCTAAGACTATTCGAGGTCAAAGTTAAAATAAATTATAAAAACATTTTTTACTTTTAAAAATTTTCCAGTTCACTAAAAATGTATTATTTTCAAATTAGCAAGATGTATTCTTGTAGGCGATTAAACGTTCTACAAAAACTTCCTCGGCATCAAATTGATTGCTTTAACCGTTCAAAAAATATTCGTATCCAAATCACAATGCAATAAGAAAACTATTGGAATTAGTGGGCATTGGTTTGGATACGAATATCTTCTAAACGGTTAAAGCAATCAATTTGATTCTGAGAACGTTACAAGAAAACATCTTGCTAATTTGAAAATAATGAATTTTCAGTGAATTAGAAAATTTTTAAAAGTAAAAAATGTTTATATATTTTTTTTTTTTAATTTGACGTCGAATATCTTTAGAATGGTTAGAATAATGAAAAAAGTTAATAAGACCATTTTTGTGGAGCAATCAATTTCCAACAAGAATATGTCTTGCGCGTTTGATTATTATAATTTTTCAATTTGTTATAAAATTAAGAACAAAAAACGAATTTTTAAAGATTTTCTCGATTTTTGGACCTCAAATATCTATTAAACGGTTAGGTAAACGAAAAATATGTTTAAGGCCTTTTTTGTAGAGCGTTCAATTTCCTACAAGAATATGTGAAGACATTTGCCAAAAAGTCGATTTAAAAACAAATGATTTTTTTTAGTAGAAGCTTGATGTAAAAATTTAAAATTGCGAAGCGGAGGACCTTCCCATTAATATTAAGAGCTCATATTTGGTGTGTATATTCTAGAGGTATCTAGCAATCGATTTTTCGGAGTACCAAATAAAAAAAAAAAAAGAATTTCGATTTTTTTTGACCCACCCTAATGTACATATCTTCAAACCATCTTAATCGGACTTATCACGAATTTGATTATGATGGTAAATTTTCTCTGTACCTATGAAAATTTTCATAACGGATGGATTTTTTTTGTTTTTTTTTTTCTTGATTCGTAGAAAATTTCCGATAACAATGGATTTCGTGTTAAAGTTGATTACAGGTATTTATGGAAGTTGTCAAATCCCAATTGAAAAACTCGGGTATTTTTTTAAATTAAGTCTGTACTAACTTTGATTCTGTTCAAAACATATTGAAAGACCTTGCACTTGTAGTGGACAAAAAGTGATTCTAGTCAGAAATGTATGAAATTTTAGTACATGGGGCTAAAACGAAAGGTTTCCGAGATATTTGGAGTTGAACTTGGAACTTGAATTTGAGGTATGATAGGTGGAATTTATAAATTTTCATTTTTTAACGTATGACTAATTACACGGTGTAACACTCAAAATATACGCGGGCGGAGACCTATCACTTTTTGTAGAGCTAGTCGCACTGATTACGAAACGGTATTTAAAAAGTCCCTAACACCCCCAAAATCCGGAGTTAGGGGCAAAAAACGGTTTTTTTTGACCTTCACCCATTGAAAAAAATCTAGCTTCGTCAAATTTTTACCCATTTTCGATTTTTTAACAGTTTCTGATAGGAGATAAATAAAACTATATGTTTCTATGTCTTCTAATTTTTGAGAAAATTGAAAAATTATTTTACCAGATTTTTCTTTTTTCAAAATATTTTTTGTTTTTATTGGTTTTTATTTTTCAATTTTCTCAAAAACTAGAAGACATAGAAACATATAGTTTTCACCCATCGATAAGGAATCAATTGAGGCAGTTTTCTATGTGAGAAATTTTTTTTATTAAAATTCACAGTCTAGACAAAAATAGTATAAAACGAGTTTAAAAAATTTTTTGTTCGTATATTTTTAACTTTGAAATCTATTATTTTAGAAACTATTGGTTATAACATATTGATTTAAAAATTAAAATTAAATGTACAATTTTGCCTTTCGGAAATGGTATCATTTATCACTGTAAGTGTTGCCGTTGTTTTTTAATAATTTTTTTTTAGAAAACTGCCCCTCCCACCTAAACGGGGGGAGATAGACCCCCCTCCCACAGAAAAAAATGTTTGTATTGAACTCCTCTACAAAAACCTGTTATCAAATCCTGGCGCCCAAGTTATCCTACTACGTGCCAAAACGACATTTTTGTTCTATACCTAAAAGTTCGAATTTCTTTATCTGGGGTGAAATCGTAAAATTTTTTTTTCTAAGCCAATTTTAAACTGATTTTAATAAAAAATACCTCGTTTGATTTGGAAATAAATATTATTTTAGAATATATTTTTAAAACATCATGTTGTTGTAAAAATATATACTTTAATTTGATGTCGAAGTTGGGTAAATGACGAAAAAAATGGAATTTTTGAACTTTGACGGCTGATAAATTCTAGGTGGTTTAACCGAGTCACATGTTTTATACATTGTTGAAAAGGTTTATATATTTCCTACCAGAAACTGTAAAAATCGAAAATGGGTAAAAATTTGACGAAGCTAGATTTTTTTCAATGGATGAAGGTAAAAAAAAACCGTTTTTTGCCCCTAACTCCGGATTTTGGGGGTGTTAGGGACTTTTTAAATACCGTTTCGTAATCAGTGCGACTAGCCTTACAAAACGTGATAGGTCTCCGCCCGCGTATATTTTGAGTGTTACACCGTGTTACCTATTGGTAAATCCGTTTTGTTATATAATGAATGTTGGTTGTTTCATAATTATAAAAATAAATAAATCGATAAAATATTTGGGGGTAAAAGCTTTATTTGCATGCTAAATATATTTTTCGTACAGCTAAAAATAATTTTATTACTTACTTGATGTTTTTTATTATTTGCACAAAAGAAACCAATTGTTGCAATTAAATCGATGATCACAGCTTGGGTTTCGCTATTTTTATTTGCCGAACATTTATTACCACAATATTTCAACAATATGGTAACGACATCTAAAAATTTCAACGAAAGGGATTCCCCCGAAAGGACTTCCTGTAAACAAAAATTAAATCAAAATAGCAATAATAAATAAGTTTTTGTATATATTTGTCAATTAAATTTTTGAAAAATAAAGAAAACAAAAAAAAAAACTAAAAAGAACAAAAGAACAAAAGAAAAAAATAAAAAAAAAAGGACCTCCCTAACAATGTCTTAATTAAGCGAAAGTAAATAATATAAAAAAGGGTTTTTTTTCGGCTTGGAAGGAAATACAAAAATAATTCTCCCATCTCCTTTTGCAATCTTTTTCTTCCTATTTTCTCATTTATAAAAGAAGAAAAATGTTATAGATACTCTTTGGTACATTGAATTATCCTTGTTTAATTTGTTTGAAGAATGAAACCAAAGAAACCAATGCAAACAACCACTGGGAATACAATCCTTCTTCGCTTTGCATTCGAGGAAGAAAAAAAGTTGGATTTTTTGTTTGTTGATTTTTTTTTTTTTTTTCTTTATTTTAATTCCATTACTTACTTGGTCAATATTGTGAGAAAATAAAAACGCAGAAGAAAAAAAATATGTTTTGGCATTTGTTTTATAATTATTTAAAAATGGGATTTTGTATAACAGAAGGCACGAACCTTGAAATTTTTTTACAAAATAAGCTTTCAAATAGCTTCGAAAAAACTAAGTTTTTTCTCGAAAAAACAATGAATTATCGATTAACTTTTTTGTTATTTCCCGCCAGAAGAACAAATAAAAACAGTTTATTCACATCAATTTAAAATTGCGACGCGACAATCACAGACAGACAGACTTGCCCAACATTATTTCTATCGTGTATTTGCACAATAGCAACATTCGAGAGAATTTAATGAATTTTTAATTTATCTGTACGTTTAATTTTTTTAATTTTTAATTTATCTGTGCGTATATAACGTTTAGATAGTTTTTGTGGTATGATTATGTCAATTGAATAAGCATAAATACATCTAAAACCCTATGCAAAATGATTAGACTTGCTAAAATAGATTTGAGACTAAATTGTTTTGTATGCTTAATTGCTTAAAAAAGCAGAAGCAAATTAAATATTTACATTGATGTCAAATGTTTGTAGAATGCATCGATATCATTAATGTTATTCATTCATTTATTTATGAGATGAAACAAAGTAAAAAAACAATTACAGTGTGTTGATCAAGTTCAATTCCAATTTCAAATATCAAGAATAGACAATAAGGTGGAGAAAAAAATCAATTTTTATTATTTTACAAGAAATTACTCGAAAAATTATTTGCTAGATTAAATGTTACGTTTAAGGTGCCTTAAATTTTTTTCAATTTTGTTTTAGTAAATAAATCTAAAAAAAATTTTTTTAATACAGTTTTTGAATGCCATCTTTCAAAAGATTTTTTTTTTAAGAATCAATATGAAAGACCAAAAATACGTTATTTTTAGTTCAGTTAAAAAAAAACGCAAGAAACGCAATTTCATAAAAATAAATCTATGACATAAAGAGAAAAAAGTCTCGCAGGTTCCCAAAACACCGCTGCGACACGCAAGAGTGGTTACGTCTATCAATAGATTTCCAAATCATCACTGCCCGATTTTACTATAATAATCCCTGTCTGGACTAGTATTAATAAAAACTTTTGCCGAGAAACAATATTTGTATTAGAAAAAACTGATGATATTTGAAAAGTAGTTTTTTTTTAAACAATTAAACTGGTTTACGATGCAAAATCTGATATTCAAGTTTTATAATGGATAGTTTTTATCAACAACTAGTGTCTGTTGAGTAATTCGTGAACTTATCGAGTTTTAAATTTTTGAGCTAGGGCCTCTATTAAAATCTGGTACAAATAGTTTTTGGGTAATTTTCAAGATCTTTTGCTTTAATTCTTCTAATATCTCGTTCGAACTTCGAAATATGGTAGTTTTCTCGCAAAGGGTTCTAACGATTCTAATTAAATTTAGTGTAGCATTTATCCCCGTATATCTCGTAAGTTATATACTTAACAAAAGTTACTCAAAATTTTATAAACAGACTTATGAATCATAACTTTTTTGTGTAATTATGTAATTTTTCAGAAAAAAAAGTAAAGTTTTCGTTGAATTTCACTATTTTGCAATATGTATCAATGTAGCAATTTTGTATAGTTTTAACAAAATAATTTATTAAATTGCTAAACGTTAAACAACTACAATGGTATTGATAATGAAATTCGGATACGACAATGCATTCAAAATTGCTAAACCTTTTGTCATGGTTTTTGGTTCGTTCTATGACAAAGTGAACTTCTAAACAAAATTTTAAACATTTCTATTTTGGATACATTAATTAAGCATTTTATATTTAGTAGGTGTAAAGGGTTTTATGATAGCTATGACAAATGTTAACAATACATGTTCGAACACACAGAAAAGTGACTGGAATGAATTAAACTACAAGTTTGTACTTTATTTACAACACAAGTTTTTAGATTTTTTTCTTTCAGACCAATTTGCTCGTATCCGTGACAAAAAGTTATCCGACCCATGACATAAATAACTCACTATTTTTATATAAGGACAATTTTTTTTATTACAATTTGCTTTTTAATAGAAGCTACGAATATAGCAAACATACTCTATCTCAAATTTTCATCCGTTTGTTTTACCCACCCGTGACCTAATTTATATTATGAAAGTTGAAAATTTTTTCCCAAAGTTTAATTAATAAACAAATTTTAATCTTCATAAAAAGTCAATTTAAATGTTGTCTAATTATATTAGAATACGAAAGAGAAACAGTAAATTAATTATACAAATGTCCCACCCGTAACGATTGAATGCCTCATTTGTCATTAAAAAACACTCTGTTTTAAACACGTCAATATACATTTTTTTTTTGTGAGACTACAATTTTGGGGTAAGTTATAGAATGTAAACTGACGAAATAAACAACGAATATCGAAGTAAAAAATATATGTCGATAAGATTCAGACTTTTGAAGTACTCAAAAAGAATATCAGGTGTGAAGGAAAATGCCTTAATAGGAAATGAATGATCATTGATTCTAGCGGCGGAACTAAGAAGGTGGTATACCGTATAAATCATCAAAAAAAATTTCGATTGAAGTAGGTACAAATTTATCCAGAAATCGGTCTAAAATTAAATAAGTTCATGAACTTTGTATGAAAATCATTACGTCCCATTCTTGCATTTGCCATATTATTAAAATCGGATGCGAATTCGGTGAAAATATCACAGTCTGCTCTCTTATCATTAACAACTTCTTTCTTATTTACATTTACACGGTCGACACTCTATTTCTAGAAATTTGGACTTTGGCGATTTTGGCATAACTTATTTCACTATATTTTTTTTTTTTTCATTGTATTTAACTAAATCAGCAAATCTTCCAGTATTTTTTTTCAATACAAAATGACATTGTCATTGCTAGCGGAATTTATGTAGCTAACCCACAATATAATACTTTCTGATAGATTAGATTCGAGCTCAACACACCGAAAACTTTTGGAAAAGCATCATTTTTTTCCTGAAACAAAACCATTTTTAGCTAGAGAAATGCTTACAAAGCAGTAAAAAAATCGGTTATTGAGATTTTGTAACGGGAATATCTCGAAAACGCGAGCTGATAGGAAATTTTTGACTTTAGATTCGACTTCAGCACCCCAAAAACATTCGGAAAAGTTTATCAAACTTCGTCAAACATATGTAACTCTTGTTGCCTAGTGCAATAAATTGAAAAAAATATCATATACCTATAATGGCAAAACTATGATCACGACTATTTTATGAATGCCAATTCAAGAAACTTATACCCTTTACAGGTATAAAAATGTTCGTTCTTTTCAACCACACTGTTAATACCATACCAATACCACCAGACCTAACTTTACCTATTGGGGATGCATAGAAGAAAACCCCAGTCGAAAACCAAAAATCCTAGTGCATTGGAATGGAAATAATATTATTAGGTTTTAATCAGTTGAGCTAACTTTTGTGCTCCAAACTAATATTTACAATTGAAAATTAGATTTTGAAATTGTGCTTTAATCATTTGTTTTGCGGCGCACTCGTCTATACCCCACCTCTCCTAACAAAAGCCTCACAACTGCCAAGTAAACAATAAACAGAGAGCAAACGAATAGACACACACAATTTTTTGATAGAGCAGAGGGTGAGTCCTTAGTATCCTAGTATCATCTACATCGCATCGTCATCAACATCAACAATCCTGGTTTTAACTGTATATCGAACTTTACAGGACCGCCCGCCACCCACCCCATCAAACTTTTCAAGTGAACTTCAACTTTGTGGAACGTAATTTGTTTGCTTTTTGCCTCTCTCTGTGTATCTATTCGCATCTAGTATCTATCTTTTTGTGGTGCTTGTGTGCGGTTTTTGTGCGAATTCGGAGCAATGCGATTGATTTGCTGTATGGAATAGGAACACCGAGTTGAATTGAAACTTTTTCCAAATTGGCTACCATAAAACTTTTTCGCAAACAAATGAAGAAAATTTATCCTCTTTTTTTTTGGGGGGGAAAATAAACTCCAAACAAAAGTTCTATATTTTCTTTTGGGGGAGCAGAAAAGACCATTTGCATAACGCATGCTTTCAGAGTATTCCAGTTCAGCTTCAGAGACAATAGCCAGAGGAACGAACACGAACACTGGAATCCGGAGAGGACCTAGAACCGAACTCTGGCTCTGTTCGGATTGGGTGTGTATTTTCAATCTCGTTTACCCGGTCGCTCTTTCGGGGAGAGACTATATTAATTTAGACGCCGATTTTACGTTCGAAAAACCCCAAGAGAGCTAAGCAAAGATTGGCCTCGTCCGAAGTCAATAACGCTTTTCTAAACAGTGTAGAGCTGATGTTCCGTATATTATTTCCGTGTGATGGTTTGTGGTGCTGGGTGATGGCGACCTCATTTCTCAAGCCTCATCCATCACTTTGCATATGTGTGTTTAAAATTCAAATTCAAATATGCGGGGAGCGAGTGAGAGCGTTTTATTTGTAAAACGATTGTTTGCGGGGTTTGTTATTGTTTTTTTTTTCTATTTGCCTTCCTTTTTTTTAAGCCCTATTGGACGTTTTTTTTTTCAACCCTATAAAGTGGGATCTTCTTTTTCTGCTTTTGTGATCTTTAATAGCATTGGGGAAAAAGAACTTTTCATCTAAGTATGTGCGTTTAAGTATACTTTTGTCCCTGTGGGAACAAGTCCACTTATTTGTTTTTAAACGGGCTTTGCTGATGCCTTGTGTGTGGTGTTTTGTTGAGTGTTTTTTTATTTTTTCAAAATAAATTTTAAACCAAAACACTTGAATGGCCACTTGACGAACTGAACAGGAAAAAGTTTCAATTTTTTGTTTATTTCAAAAGAAGAAGAAAAGATCTATAAAATTGCACACTGGGGCAGTTGAGTGCGTTACATAAGAAGGGTTATTTGTTTGAAGAAATAAAGGGCCAATTTAAATGTCAAGAGGAAGATGGCTTTTTGAAAAGTTTTAAAAGTTATAAACAAATCAAATTGCTTTGGACAAACGATGTTAATTGGAAGAGTAAAGAAGAGTTAGGGACAAATTAATTTTAGACAGTGAGGATGGGTTAAATTTTATAAGAGTTAAAAGTTCAATTTTCATACAAATTTAAAGTGAATTAAAACGTTCCATTTACAGTACTTATTCTTAAATGGAAATTTGAAAAAAAAATATTATATAAAAGTTTCTGTTCATGCTTACAATTTTTTTATATTTTTTTCTTTGGGCTTTTAACCTATTGTTTTTTTTTTTTTAAGTTTACACGCACTAAAGAAAGTTGACAAGGACTACCCTTAATATGTAAAAAACACATGATTCGGAAAATTAATGTGTTAAAATTTGCCATCATTTTAGGACTTGATTCCAACTTCATGTAAACATTGCTCAAAATAAGTTTTAGATTCACTATGCACTATGCCTGGTTTCCAAAATAATTTGCTTGATGCACCAAAACCGCGAGATGAAGTGTCTATTTTGATAAATGACCATCAGGGTGGATACACTGAGGGAAAAACCGCAACGTAAAATGTAATATGTTCAACGTTGATTTAACGTTGAAAAAACTAGCATGAAGCATCTTTAAATTAAAATTGAAACAACGTTAGAATTTTTTTTATTTTTGTCGGACTTCAGCTTTTGTTACATTTCATCACCTTTATTTCTAACAGTGAGATAGCACGTTGGAAAAGCATTTGCCTAGAGATCCAAGAGTTGTTGGTTCAATTCCCAGTGGCTGTTAATTTTTTTCTTTTTTGTAATAAATTGATGCTTTTTTTCAAAGTTGAAACAACTTTGATTTAAAAATGTTCTATAACGGCAAACCACTTTAAACTAACGATGTTTTACTTTGATTCTAAAATTTTCGTCTTCAACGCAAAATTATTACGAAAAATAGTTGAATCAACGTGGTTTTCGTTGATTTTAAGTTGATTTTTCCCTCAGTGTACATCCGCGGAATTTTATAGATATGCTATAAAGGAACTTGTCAATCTCACAGCAATATTTAAACAGAAAATCAGTTAAAATATGCCCTAATCTTCCAAGAATACAAAAAAGGCAGCATTGGGTATCAGGCATAGAGGAATCTAGTTTTTTAAAACTTCTTACAAAAATTAATTAAGGGGTAATAACACCTTGTAAACCACGAAATCGAGCGTCATTTTCATCACCGTATAAAACAACGAAGAAATATTATTTTCTTTTGGTGATTGTTAAGTTTAATTAAGTATATTAATAGGTAACAGAATAGGCTAATGTTAAATTTATTAATGATGTGAAATTTTTTAAATGGCGGTGTAGTTCAGGATGATAGTAAAATCCTGTGCTCCCATCGGGCGACCAACTAACTCCTACAGTTTTTAACCGATTGGGCTGAAATTTTGTGTGGAGCTTAAAAATACTATTCTCTAGTGAAGTACGTAGATATTAAAATTTAACGATTTTATGGTCTTTTTTTCAACGAATTTTGTTTTTGAAATGAAATAATTTTTTCAAACTAATGCCATTTCTTTAAAAATTAATATTTCAAAAAAATCCTACGTACTTCACTAGAGAATAGTTACCTATTAATATACTTAATTAAACTAAACAAACACCAAAAGAAAATAATATTTCTTCGTTGTTTTATACGGTGATGAAAATGACGCTCGATTTCGTGGTTTACAAAGTGTTATTACCCCTTAATACGATTTTGCTCAAGTGGTTGGATGAATGATATATTTTAATGACCTCTTTAATGAGTTTCTAGCTTTCAATTTATCTTCAGAACTCCAGCTTTGATCATAATGTTCGTAGTTTTCTCGATCGTTGATTTGTTTTCATCAAGAAATACAAAACTGTTGGCATTTTTGGTTGATTTCAAGACAATTTTAGGAGAGCGTCGACGCTTTAGTTTTATTTTTCTTCTGAAATTCTTTAAAACATCAAATTCTTTGCCGCCGGGTACAAAGGGGTTAAGTCATAAATGATAGTTTGCCAGAAAATGCGATTGAAATTGAGCTAATGCATGATAATCGATGAATTTTTAAGCATTGATCTCTTATTTTTATAGGAAAGAGTTGCTCTAAATTTATGTTTTTGATACAAAATAAAAGAAAAAAAAAAGAGCTTATTTTTATTTCATCAAAACCCGAAAAGTGCAATTTTGTGACTTAACCCTTTTGAATATAAAGCTTTGCATGTATCATGTATGTATGTAGCTAGTTTTATCAAAAGTTGAAGTACATGCGACTAAGTCGTGCATTTTTATAAAGAAATTGCTACTTTCCACGTTGACAGCTGGCATTACTGAAGAAGTTAATGATTTACAATGTGGCTAAATGTTAGTTCTTATTCCAAAAAATTGTATGTATTTCCTAACAAAAAATGTGTTTTTGTGTTTCAGTTGTCAGAATCCGAATTTAAACGGTATTTTGTTATTGTTTGTCATTTTACTACATGTTTTTATATGATTTTCAAGTTAGGAACCAGAAATCTATCAAATAACGAAAATAATTTTATATTTTATTGTAAATTACTGAAAGCTTAAAAAGAAAGAAAAAGGCGAAACCGATTTAGAATTTTGAAGTGTAGCAAAAAACATCGAGTACAAGAACTTATTTTGCAACATTATACATTTTGGAACTATAGATATTGTACTTCAAAATTTTCACACTGTCCTGAAAGTCTTGAAATTTTACTTAAAATTATATGTTTTTTAAAAGAACATGCACTTTGCTGCGCTTGATCTCCAAGCTACAACGAATTGAATAAATATAAATCAGAGATTTAACTTAGCTCTAAGTGTTTTTTTCTGAAATTATGACTAAAGTCAATTTGACATCTCTTTTAAACAAAACTTCTACGAGCATTATTGAAATATTAGAGTAAAATTATTTTTTTTTTAAGTTTAGATTAAAATTAATTTAAAAAATAAAGTTCGCTGCTCAGCTCTTTCGTTTAAACGATGCTCGCTAAAAAGCGCGGAATTAAATGAAGGGTCTAGGGGAAAAACAGCACAAGTCCATTTCAACTCAATTCGAGAAAAACGCAATTTAAAATTTTGTTCTCCATACAACTAAGTACTAAAGACACATTATTTATTTATTTTTCTAGCAAGGTTTAAACTAGTTTTCAAAAAGTAAGGATGCCATCAGAGAGTTCTCAGTAAATTAGACCTCATCATTATTTTTAATTTGACTAAAAGTGGACATGTGCCGTTTTTCATCTGGACCCTTCAAATTGTAGGTTCAATTCATTTTTGCAAATTCATTAAACGCACAGATTAATGGTTTATAATATTAATTGTAGGTCACTTAATTATTGTCTTGCCTAGATTCTATTTGCTTATTTTTAAGAGACTTAGATCAGGATAAAACAATATTTATTCAAAATTGTATTTGTGTATTATTTATTAGATTTGGAATCTGAGTCGTTTTTTAAACTCTTTTTTTAAACTACCCCGTCACTGAATCCGAGATACCGTATCCAATCGATTTCTAATTTTTCAAATGTAAAAAACCTTTTTTCTTCCAATAAACACATAATTCCTTCCCTTGCCCAACAAACGCTAATGACTTCCTTGTCTGCACAAGGAAGTAAATGGAAATCCTACAAGTCATAAAACTCAATATCTCAAACAAAAAAAAAGAAGGTCAGTAATGGAAATAAAAACTGAGAACTTACCTGAAAAGTAGTTAAATCTAAAACAGCCATTGAGACAAGTAAATTAAAGGTAGCAGCCGCTAACGAAATCGTTCTCGGTGGAATGCATTCACCTGTAGAATAGAAAACAGAGAAAAAAAAAAGTTGAAAAAAAAGATAAATAAACAACAATAAATAAAGGAATGTACAAAAAAAAGTTATGAGACAGTAATAAAAGTTGTATTGCCGCCGCCCGCTACAACCGCCACACCATCGCCAATCAGCGATTATCTCACGTAGAGAGTCGGTTCCGATTACGATAGCGACACGACAGCATCAGGCGCGACTATTACTCAATTAGCACCGGAAGACCTCCTCAGTATAACTTGTAAATTCCTCACAAATTCTATCAAACAATAGTCAAACCCATGACTCAGAATTATACTCACCAATTGGCACCACACTGGAATACAGCATCGATATCGATCCAAAGAGCTCTGTTGACTTAGCCGCACTGAGGAAACGTGTTGAATCTGCTGAGCCTGTGAATTAGAGGGATTAATTGGTCATCGTCGGCATAGATAACAGTAGCGATTGTGGGAGTTCAAAACTCTCTTACCAGGTGGACAAACATCGACGAATCGCGTCAGGAATCCCAGGGTGGCCAGCAACGACAGGACAACACTCTGATGCTGTTCAATTGACTCTCGGATCTTCATGCAGCGTCTGGATAGGATTTCAACAAGACCTGTCGCCACCGCATAGCTGCGAGAAAAAGGACATTTGTGTCAATAGAACATATATTCAGGAAGTAGAAAGGAAGAAAAAATGTCTTTTTTTTTTGGGGTTTTAATTCGTTTAGCAAAATGCGAAGAAGTGGAATAAAGAGAACCGTTTAAGTACCGTGTGTCTTTGACACTTGTGAAAATATTTGCCCTCAAGGCAACACAACAAAACAGAGCTCAGGAACAGAAACAGCAGAAATTTCTTCACTCTATACACTATAACCCTCTGTTTTGTATTTGTGTGTCAACAGGATTTTCGACACACTGAGTATTTAACTGTTCTTCTGTGTTCTGTGTCCTTAAAAACTAATACAGTTCTTTCTCGGTACGTGTGTATGGGAAAAAGTGAAGGATATGATGGTGTCAGGGGAAAATTAAGTCGTACGAAGTAGGATAGATACGTTCACGCTGTTGTGCTCTATGTCATCACTTGGCGGTGAAAGTTTCTATTTTTTTTTTGTGTGTATTCTTTTTTTTTTAATGCAAACGGCTACAAGTGGCAAACATCCTTTTTAGAATTTCAGCTTAAGAGTATATAGACTCTCAAAACAGGGCCACTTGAAATCCATAAAACCCAAAATAAGGACGAACATTTTTTGAGAGAGGTTGAAAAAAGTATGTTTTTTCCATTTTTTTTTTTTCTCGCAGTTGAATGGTTCGTTTTATATAAGGAGTTTATTATTGCTATGGCATAGTTTTGGGTTTAAGTGGGTTTTTTTTTTTATTTGAAGGTTTTTAAATCACTTACGGAAAAAAGGAAAGGATATTTTTAATATGTATTTCAAGTTTAATTTGGTATAGATTTAACCACAATGTGTTTAAAATTGTTAACAAGGTAAAAGATAAGGCTTATTAGCTTATGTTTTTAAAAGATTTTCTATAGGTTTAGTGCATATTAAATTTCTTAAGATGGGAACGTGGAAACAAATTGTTCAAAAAATTTTTGAAACTCAAAATACAAATAACGAATACGTACATATTTTGTATCAATTTTATTGAAACGCAGTAACAAATTGCCCCGTTTCTTCAAAAAATAAAGCCATTGTTTAAGTTATTGTCGTTTTCTTCTAATAAAATCCTCCACAAAATCCGAAAAGCTAGATAAAGAATTTGAAAAACCATTTATTTATTGTTGAGGTCCCAAGCAATATTTCCGGATCAAAAATTTGAAGTGTAAGAATTTTTGAGTATCATTGTCTTCAAACGAACCGGTGTAGGTCGAGTATTGATTTTGTGTCAACAAAACACTTCGAGTGTTTATAAAAAAACAGCATTATCATGATGGAGATGTTTAAAAAAGTGGGTTTCGTCATGATATCCATCGTCGATCTGTGCACCTGTAAGTTCATCTGAACACATTTCTATTGCCTAAGCAAGTGAACGGATTTTCTTCAAAATGATTTTTTGTGGAATTTCAAAAGTTCCATATTTATTATACCTCGCTTCTAAAGTGCATCGAGCATACAAAATTTTCGAGGTAGGTATTGCAATTTTCTCGATGAAAAATCACAATTTTGCATTTAGTTTCTTCGATTTTCTGAGGAAAAACAAAAAGTGCTTGTACGGAAATTCACTAATAAGCTGATAAGTGTGAATTTGATAATTAACCCCAAAAAAAAGAATAAAAGAGGGGTCTCAGCATTTACAAAACTTATCGTCCAAAATAAACAAAAAAAAATGGTCCAAAACACAAAATATTTTTATTACAAAAAAAAGAGGTTGTCTGTAAAGGCGGTTTACGAACGATGATTTTACATGATAACGTCGTCAGAAAATAGGTTGTGTGCTTTTGTTAAAAATGAGTCAATTGTAGCGTTTACTTTTTTCAAACAATCATAATTTACAAGAAGAAAAGGTAACAAAAAATACCTTTTTTATTTTCTCATTGTATTAATTTTTTTATTTTAAAAGCTTACAAAAAAAATTATGCATTTTAAAAGCCAAGTATTTCTTCTTAAGAATAAAACCATTTTTAAATTTTTACAATGCGCAAAAAGTATAAAAATAATTTATTGAAAACAATCATTTTCATCAAAAAAAGCAAAGAAAACATGAATTTTTATATTCTCACGTCATTAATTCCATATTAAAAATTTTATACCATCTGAAAGCTTATTGTCTTAGCTCAAAAAATATATATCGATCAGGTCTATGAGACCTCTACAAAAAGAGCTAGAATTTTTTGAACTCGATCAAATTTCATGAAAAAAGCAAAAAAAACATTTATTTTTTTGTTTATTGTTCTCAGGCTATGTAATCAATTTTTTTGTTTGACAACCTATAAAAAATATATACCATTATTATTTCACCTTTCATATGACGTATCAATCTCATTTCAACGATGCCTATAAGAGAAGTTAGAATTTTTTAAAGTCAACCATGTCGAATTTCCAGACTGAGATTACGGTACTTCCCACACTGGTGGCTGTTCGGGGGGCAACAGATCTCCACTGGTGTTTTGAGGTTTTTCGCAAGTTTCTTGATTTAACATTGTGTAGCTTGTAGTTAGTCTACCGTTATGTGTGATATACCAAATGAAAGGTAATTGCATCAGGATGCTCACAAAAGTTTAATAAAATTTCTATCTGCTCTTGGTCAAAAGTTATAACCTGTTGAATTCTAAAATTTTGTTTTACCTTAATCTCAAAATTGTGTTTACGAAAATGATTGAAACTTCGCACACATATAATCGTAGTCATGGTCTATCATTACTCCATATACTTTATTCCTGTATCTATTAAAGAAAAAAAGATAAAAATTAAAAAAGAATAAAATCAGAAAACGTGTTTTTTTAAAACTTGTTTTTTTTAAACTTGTTTTTTCCGTTATTCAGTCAAAACTCACTTAACGATTCCAAGTTTTTGCACATGTATGCATAAAGTCAAAACCTAAATGTTCTATAAGTTTGAGATTTTTTGAACGCTCCAAAAAAAAGTGTTTTTCAAAAATTCATATTACGAAACGCAGAGTGTTGGAAAAAAATCCGTATCAGACGCCTAATTTTTTTTCCCTCATCTTTCACCTGTCACCTTCAGAATTGTCAAAAAAAATTTCCTTTACCCAAAATCATCATTTTGTCATAGCCCCAACAAGTGTACAACGTTCAAACAAAACGTTATAGCTTAGTTTAAAATTTTTTAGAATTTTTCCTGAAATGCAGTTATTCTTAAATTAATCTCATCCATCTAAAGCAACAAAAATCAATTATCTACGACTTCGCGTTTATATTTTAGCTCAAATTTCATCATTTCGTTTACCCTATTAAATAACGGAATTTTTAAAAATTCTTCATTTGGATTAAGCTTTAGGTTATTATCTTTCAAATAAGCTATAGAAGATTTTTGTATCTCTAATAGTTTAATTTTAATTTTGAATTGAAATTTTTTGCCGCACTGCGAAAGTGCGAGAGTGTAACGTTAGAAAATGGCGTCACTTTTTTGTGGTGTTTGCCATGGTTCATCGATTTATAAGACGTTATCACGTCAAAAAAGTTAATAAAATAGTAATACCATTCAATAGTTCAATATTAGAGCTAAAGATTAACGTTGCATAAAAAAAAAGTTATAAGTTTGACAAAAAAGGGGCAAAAAATTAACTGTTTCTTTTCTCATGTTCTTATATGAAAAGTAACCAAAATACTTATAGAATCTGAAAGCCTTATATTATTTCCAAAGAATCATGATCAAGTCTGCAGGTTGCATTCAAAATAAAATAATAATTTATTGAAATCAGTCATTTTTCATGAAAAAAGGAAAAAAAAAATTTTTTTTTTTTTATACAAAATTTTGTCAATGTAGACGACAACATACTAAAAATTTTATATCAACTGAAAGCTTATTATTTTAGCTTTTAATTATTACCTTTATTATGTCTAGCCGACATCTACAAAAAGAGGTGGAATTTTGGGAATGCAATCAATTTTCATCCAAAAAAGCCAAATAAAACAAACGTTTTTATCTTCATTCAAACTGTTGCCCATTTTTTTTATGACAACCTATTTTAAATTTTATTTCACCGGAAAGCTTATCATTTCAGCTTTAATAATATGCTTCAAGCATATCATAACAAAAATGAAAAACTGGAAAAATCGTTGCGATTGTAAAAAAAAAACTCCTACTACCAACTAGGCCTATTGTTCTCAGAAAACTCAAATAAATGTTTTCGTAAAAAACACTCCACTATTTATATTTATCAATATAACAACATATCTACATTTTTGCATGATCCTTTTTTCTCAACACGAACTTTATCAATTCCCTTCATCTTTAATGGTCATTATATCTGCACCTTTATAAGCTTAAGCCTTCCTCCACAAAATGGCTTTCACTAAGAGTAATATTCTAATTGGAATATAATTTAGCAAGTGTGGCGACAATTTCTTTTATCCCAAATTCAACAAAATGCGGGGTTGAAATAAAGAGAAACCAACGAAATGGTCTTATATTCTTCCTCAACGGCTTTAACCAATAAAAGGTTAAGAGTGGGTGTCCCCGAATGACGAACTCAGACTTCATGTAAATGAGTTTGTGTGTATTAGTGACCTTTCTTCGCCACGTTCAACGTTCATCTCAACTCAGTTCTCTCTCGGTATCTTTATTTGCATTCTCTTTCCCTTTCTAGAGAACCAAAGTCATAAAATTAAAGTCTATTTAGGTAGAAAAAACAAATCAGCATCAAGGAAATAGCAAAAAAAAAAGGGTTGCAAGCCTTGCAAGTGTATATTGCGGTTTTGCTTTGCGCAACAGACTGCCTGTCTTTCCAAATTTTGTTTTCATAGAAAAAAATATATCCATACAGTTGCTCAGAAGAATACCTAACATGCAACATCATAAATTTATGAAAGAGATAAATAAACCAGTTAAAAAAAAAAAAAAAACAAGAATACAAAAAAAACTCGTTTATCCTATTCCATATACCTACCACGCAACACCATATACCATACATTGCAAACGTGCGAGAGATCCATTTCCTGTATCCTCTCATTTTCGCGAAAAAAATACAACAACACTTTGCATGCACTTAGCCTGGCGCCAATCCTTTTTTATGGAAAAACCTATGTACAAACAATATGTAGAATGCAGATACCTAAGTTCATCTTATTCTTTATACCACCAAACAACCACTCGACAGAGCGAGTGCGAGAGATCATGTAGAAACAAAATAGAAGATAATAAAGAGAGAGATACAACTAGCGCCAGCGGAATTTGTTTGAACTACAAATTCCAATACATACGCATTCCATGAATTTCTGAGGAAAAAAATGGAAAGTAGACTCTTTTTCAAAAATTAATTGTAAGAAAACTATTATAGCAATTCTTATTTTCTAACTTGATATTGATAGTAAAAATAATGAAAAAAAATAAAATAAATATAACAAAAAATCTAAAAATTCTGGTTTCATAGTACAGTTTATTGTTTTTGGGGCTACTTAAAAAGCGATTGGAGGGTTACAAAATAATATTTTCCAACAAAATATAGTTTTACTCCATAGTCCATAAACTAAGCTTTTAAATAAAATAAAAATCAAAATCATACTTTGAAAAACAAAGAAATTAAACCACTTTTTTTAAAAAAAGTTAAGAAAAAATGACTTTTTAGTATTTATTTGTTGTTTAAGACCTTAAAACTTAATATAAATTTCTTAAACTAATCAATGTAATAGTATTTGAGTTGAGGTACTTATTTCTTTTTATTTCGATGAATTTTATCAATAATTGCAGAAGTTATACATGTTCAAACATTGTAACATAAGGAAAAATAGCTTCAGTTTCGATTAATTTTTTTCTATGAAAAATACATTTTTAGTTTTTCAAAATAGTTTTACTCCGTAGTTTGATTCAACCTCAATCCAAAATAGAAATAAAAAAAATAAAAATTTTTGTCTAACTAAGAAACAAACCAATGTCTTTCAGGTCGTTCTAAAACAACGAAAATTTTATCATGTTTTGTTCTCTCTTAATTACAAGTGCACAAATTTGGAAATTGTGGGGATGAAGATATTTAGCCTTGTTTATTATATAAATAATAAAATTTATTTCATTCAATTATCTTTAAAAATGTAAAAGTTATTCGCCGATTTGTAAACGATAACCCGATTTTTGTGGTCCACTCAGCCTTAAGTACCATACTTCAACACGCTTTGGCCTATGCCAACTCAAGCATTCTGTCCACCACCACTGGCAACTGACATTGCCGCCGCCAAAAGTATTACCAAATCCCAACAAAATAATTTTCAACACTCTGCAAGGAGTAAATACTCGTACGATGGCATAGGATTTAATATAATCCTTCAGACTGTGAGTTTGTGCAATAAAAACTACAGAGTGGGAGTGTAAATTCTACTATAACCTCCCTTTCCCCTTCCATCATCTTGTCGAAAATAAAAATAAAGTTGCATTAAATTCCGTTGTTATTTTTGTTGCCTTTTTCACAACCACAACGCATCGTACAACAACTATAGAAATTCTACTAACCCCTGCCTCCTCTTTTTGTGTATTCAAGTTTTGTCTGACGTTACGTTTCGTAATTTTTTATTACGTTCCACCCCACTTGCTAAGTACTTCCGTCATCGCTCACAACAGGCTTATTTTTATTACTGTTGCTTTTGGGGTGAAAGAATTTACGTTACAATTCGAGTAAGCTAAGGGATGACTTGTACACTGAAAAAAAAAACTAAAAAAGAAGAAAATGTTCAAATTTTAAAGCAAAGTCAGTTTTAAGGATGGCAAAAAGGGTCGCAGCAATGAAAATCTCTTCCCTTTTATTTCACATAATCCTTGTTTTTTCTTTCAGTGTAGACTTTTTTATTTAATTTTGCGTGCGTATTGTGATTGTGATTCTGTTTCTGCTTCTGTGTTTTTTGTGTTTTTCAATTTCAAAAATGAATTCATACGAGAGGACGAGTATATCCTTCATGGAACGGATCATTGCTTTGCCGTATTTTCCTTTATGTGTGTGCATTGATTTCAAAGTTTTTTTTATTTTTTTTTTATTTTAAGTATTTAATCAGAGGATTTGGAACAAAAATAAAACAACCCGAACCGAAAAGAGGGTGTGAATTTGTAGAAATCCTTTGTCTGCCTCTTATGAGTGCAGTCGGTGAAAGATTAAAATCCAAACAAGAGTCTTTGGGAGCGAGAACATCTTGTTTCGTGGAAAAACATAACTTTTTGGAAACAATCATGCGAAAAGCAAATAAGCAATGCAGGTGCAAGTGTCTCCGTTGAAATAATAATTCAGAATTGAAAATTCGGAAATTAAATGTTGGACTTGTATTTTTTAACAAAAGGGTTGTGAATATTTTTTTAAGGTTTAATTCAAAACGAATTTTAATATAATAGTATAGACTTTATAACCATGAAGTATTGTGGATTCAAATAAAAGGAATCAAAACTTGTGTTTTTTCTTATTAGGTACAATTAAATAACTGCTAAGCTTGAAGGTTGGTTCACCATTTTAATGGTATTGTTGTTAAAACATCAACATAGAAGGTAAAAAAAAAAGATTTTACAACTTTTCTATCAATTTTTATAAAATATTTAATTTTTTGCCGTTTTACTGTTGAAAATTATTTTTAAAGGCAAACATTCAGAAGCCTTCTGAAAGTGTTTTATTCACAAAAACATGACAGCTAGAATGATTCACAGAAGAAAAATTCTCTTTTCGATTCCAAATCAAAATCGACTCGAAATCACACTAATACATAGAAATGGAATGTCAAACAAAATTTTCTCGTGCAAAATTATGTCGTTTTCGATTGGACGCGTCCAATGTTCATATTTCAGTTTAAAGAAAACAAAAATTTGAAAATAAGTAGTTTTTTTAAGCATCAAAAGGCAATTTGACTAAAAATACCTCAAGACTAAAAAACCCCATTAAAGAAAAAGGTGGAAACATGTGGAAATTTGTTTTATGTGCATGAGATGACAAAGATGTACAGTTAAATATATAAGAAAAAATTTTGCCCGACTATAACAAAAACATTTTTTTTTCTACCGGAAATTTCCTTAATTTTCACGTCTTTCTATGCACTCTTGTCATTTCAATTTTTAATATATTTTCAATAAAATATATGGAAATTTCTGTATTTACATAAAGTACATACCTTGACCTTGGACATGCATTAAAAATTTATCACAATATTATCACAAATCACAATAAAAAATAGACATCAGTTTAGACTAAGATCTTGGGAATTAGGGGTCAACAGTTATTATTTGAAACCGGTTTAAGTTAGCATGGGTATTGAGTATTGCGAAAAATAACGGGTCGAATGCAACTTTTTTTGTTTTCACTTATGACTGGATTTTGGGGTCGAATACTCCTCTGTGGGACGTCCAGAATCGTCCGGAAGCATTTAAAAGTCCTCTGAAAGTGTTTTATTGGCATGAAAATGTCTGATAGAACGCTTTTCAGAAGAGAAATTCTGTTCTCGATTTCAAATCAGAATCGAATCAAAATCAGTAATACATATTTAATCGAACGTCAAACTAAATTTCCTGGGGCAAAAAAAATAATATTTTTTATTTGATTATTAACTAACACCTATAATTTTAAATACAAATTTAAAACACTTGTAATTTAAAAATGAAGTAAAGAAAAGGCTGAAATGACATATATACCAAACTAGAGAAAAAAGACTGGAGTTAGTTTTCCGATTTTGTAAAAGTAAAATATGATAGGAAAAAGTAGGGAATAAGATTTTATGTTTTAGTTTAAATTTTTAATGTATTCATTTTTTTTTTTTTAATTTCAAGTTATGTATTTGTTTATTTCAAGATATGCAGAGAGATTCAAAAATTTTATTTAGAGACTTCTAGTTCCAAAAAATTTTTTGGTTTGCTCTTATGTGAAAAGCTTGCATTGAAAAGTAAAGTTTTTATGTAAAAACTAACAACATATGGTCTTAATTTAAGTTTATGACAAATTAAAAAAAAACTTAAAAAATAATAACAATTTTTTTTTACAATTGCAAAAAGTATCTCAAATGTTTTGAACTCCAAACCATGTTTGCAATTCATTTTATTATAGGTATAACAAGAATTTTAAGAAATATTGTTTTTGTTATTGACATAAAAATTGAACTATAGAAACACTTAATATGTACATTCAAAATAATTTATTGGTTCGTTTGAAATATATGATTTTTCAAAAAAAAAAAAAAAAATGGAATTTTATTTATTAAATCAAAAAATATTTTTTTTTAAATTGTTTCCTGATTATAACATTTGTAGGTACCTAAAATTTTTGTAAAAAGCAGTTAACATAAGACCTAAATAAAAGGGGTTTTTTTTCTCAAAACGGGTCTAAAGATTGATTTTGATTTTAAAAAAATATATGTAATGTGGCAATCAAGGTTGTGCTTTTTAAACAAAGAAAAAATATTTTTTGGACCGTTTTTAATTATTCCATAGAACCGTTTTCTTGATGCCCGACTTTCTCGTAAATGACACGATTGATTTCAATGAAATTTTATGTTCAGAAACATTTAACTTTAAGACTGGGTTCCCTTTTTCAGCAAAGTCAAATCTCATGTAAAAGCATTTGTGTGTATTAGTGAATGTGTTTCGCTCTCTCGCCATCGAATTCTCTGGTTTTTTACTCTCAGGATGTTGGTTATGGGTTTTCATTCATTGTCTCTTTGTGAGATCGCCATCGCACTCACGCTTGCGGGGTGACATGCAAGTGGATGTAGGTATACATAGATCTTTATATAGATATGGTTTTTGTGGACGAAAACTGGTTTGAAATTCAATATTTTCATGAAAGATTTCTGGAGTGTATATCTATTTATTTTTGAAATGAAAAAGAAACTTGCTTCCATGTTGCTGTTGTGGATGGCATTTGACTTTTTTGTGTATCAGAGAAATTTTTTGCATTATAATAATAATTATAGTTGTTCAGCGGAGAAGCAGGTAGAGGATTTGTTATGTGGGTGCATTGATATAATATACTTGACAGTATCCTTTGTGTAGTTTGTATAAAAATATGAGTAGATGCGCAGAAGGATTGATTTTCAGGTTCTTGCTCACTTTTGAGTTGTTCTTCGTTGATAAATTTTTTGTCTCGCACTCGCGCGTGCCGGCTGACATGGAAATATATTTACTTACAATAGGTATATAGAATGTTTAGGTGCTTATGTGTATGTTGTTTGAGGATGGACTCGATATCAATCCAATTTACTTTCAACACCTTTTTAATAAAGATTTTTTTTAAAGTCAGCAATGTAATGAACTCAGTTCGTAACTGAATCGATTTTGTTTTTTATTTACTTATACCTACATTATTAGGAAACAAAAATAAGGCAGCATTAATAACTTATAAGTTACTTTTTTTTTAAACCTTGAAATTAATTTTTCAATTATGTAATCAAAGATTAGGGAAGTTTTCAAAAATAATTTTCAAGCTCAACACTTTGAAAAACAATGATCTATTTTTTCAAACTGATATTTTATTTATAAATTCAGATAGGCATTAGCTACTTTTTTGCTTCTGTTTCCTCAGTAGGTGTAATTTTAAAAACTTTTTTTTGCTAAGAAGACACTGAATTGAAAATCCATTGCAAAACTATTTCTATAAATACCATCAAGTGCATTCTAACCACAAATACACTTACATATATAACCCTTTACCCATTCCCCCGCGAAAATATAACTATTATACCTACAAACCTACAAAAAAAAAACCGAATCCGCAACATATAAACAAAGACAATGAAAAACAAAAGGACATATTTATATTATATAACCCCGCACGCACGCGCGAGTGTAGTATAATAAACAATACAACCCAGAAATCAACCTAAATATGGAAATCAATCATTGTGTACGTGTCAAATGTCAATACACATTTTTACACATAAACAAGTGCATACCTACAAATGTACCCACATATCTAATCCTTTACCTATATCCCCGCACGAACGATGTGAATATTACACAATGCAGAGAATTTCACTGACACAAAAAAACCCAAAAATGTCATCTCGCACGCGCGAGTGCGATATTATAAACACAAAATGAATTGTTAGGAAAAACCCAAGAGTCAACAAGAACAAAACAACCCTTTTTGAAAACCAAAGATAATGATCTTGCAAAAAATATCTACTATCTACCTACTCTCTGCATCATCTTCATAATTTCATGAATGATTTCTGCCTGCCTGAGTGAGGAAATAGGAAACAAAAAAAAAAGTATTATGTAAACACAAAAAAAAAAAAACAAAATATAACGAGAAAATGAGAGCGCAAGAGCAAGTTTTTTTTCAATAAATAGAAAAGAACAGAAAAAAAAGAGTTCATCAGCGCCAGCTTATGCGTGGCATTCTTTTGAACTAAATTTGCATGTGTGCGTGATCAATGGAATTTTCAAAGTAAAAAAAGCTAAAATAGACAATAGACAAATCAAATTTTTAGTGTGTAAATAAAAAAAATATTTTTTTTTGGCAAACGGGTTGCATGAACAACTTTATTAACTTCTCATTAAAAAATACAAAAACATTTTAAAAAATAATCACGCTTTGCCCCACGACTAAAATGCTAAAAAAGTGCATTTTGACACCTTTCCTTCAAATTAACCGTTCAAACTAACTTCAAATTAAATTATTGGATTCTCCTAATTTCACTTTATTGTTTCCTTTTTGTTTCATCTAAAAACACTAATAAACGGTAAAGTTATTCTAAGAAGAGTGAGTAAAAAAGCATGAAATTACAACAAATTAACGAAGCTTTTTTTCTAATAAAAAAAAAAAAAAAAAAAATCTGTTTCACGTGTTGCATGAAAACACATTTGATCATTATAAAATAAAAAAAAAAAAAATAAAAAGTTTATAAACAACGGTGCCCCAACCACAATTCTGATTCAATCTAAATTTGCAGGAAAAAAATCATTTTCGACCCATATAAAAATCGCACAAGAAATGTTTCTAAAATTTAAATGATGCAAAAATATTCGTACGTTTATTACCTTTTCAAAAAAGTGCGTTTCATAAGATTATCTTATAAACTGCAAAAGTTATACAACAATTAGTCAACCATCTTCCATTAAAATGCTATGGAAACCCCCCCTTAATATTAAAATTAAGAAACATTTTCACAAAAAAAAATCACTTTTGGATTTTAAAATCATTTTTTTTAAAGGGACCAATAAATTTTATTCAAACTATCGGTTTTATGTGTCGATTTATATTTTCTATTTAATTACATACCAATTTTTGTTTTATTTTTTAAAAATTGGTATGAAAAAATAACTATTTTTTTAAATAATAGCACTTACGATTTTCAAAATTTGTTTCTAATAATTCTTTGTAATACAATAAATTAAATAGCATAATTCGTTTGGATATAAAAACCATTTAAAGATATGTTTTTTGCAAAGTGTCTATTATTTTTAATTTTTTAATTATTTTTAAATTTTTTAAAAACATTTTTTAGGAATTTTTAAAAGCTGTAATATTCTAAGCAACTTTTAACATAAGATCAAGTAAGTGCGACCTAGTCGGGTATTTTATTTATTTTGAAAGTAGGAACTTATTTTTTACAGTTCATTTATTTTTTATTCAATATCTTGAGAGCCGAAAAAAATGTGTTTAAGTCACATAGCACCGTTAATTTTGGTCCTAAAAAAAATATTCCATAATGTGAATATTTGATCGATGATAGACTTTTCTGGTCTAAAATGGGCTGATGCTTCTGAATTCCCTTAGTGTCATGTTAAATCGGCTATAAATTGGGCGCCATTTTTAACATTAAAACATTCCGAGCTCGAAATTTTATTCTAAAACTAAGTTGGAAACTGTTCGGTGTAGAACTCACGTTTTATCAAATTGAGTTACTTTAAAAAGTACTTCAGCATTTATAGTGAGAAATCAATCGACAAGCTTTACGCTGTTTAATTTTATATTTTTGTTTCTTTAGACTGGAGCTTGATTAATTGAGATCATTAACAATTTTGATAAATCCGTTAAAAGGTACAGTTCAGTACATATTTGAAAAAAATTGTATAGTCTTTTAACAAAGATTGACAATTTGTAGTTCTCAGACTTAAAGATCATTAAAACAGTCTTTTAACCAAAATCCTTAAGAAAAAACTAACCCTTATAAATGTTTTTTCAAGGTACAAAAAAAAACAACAGAAGTCAAACAAAAAACCCTGAAGCCGCATCGAAACCAAACAAAACCTCGAGCATTGAATCGCCTCCATGACACAGTGAGAGCTAATAAAACTGCCCATCATCACAGGCACACCGATCGCCTTCACCGCCACTGAGTGTCGCCGTATGCAAATAAACACCCGTCTCACATCTGCACTGTCCTCAAACATACAATCCCAAGATCCCAACTACTTCAACTTCATCTCCTTTGTCGCCTTCTTTATTGGCATCATCGTAGCGGTTAAGTGGACATAAGTTACCAAAAAATTGTCTCTTCATTTTGACCGCCCTGAAGAGAACAGAAAAAAGAAAAAGAAAAAAAAACCGCCGCCGCCCTCTGCAAATACCATGGACCACTTGAGATTAATTCTGTTATTTTATGTTGGTTCAAGAAATCAATATTTGACAGATGAACGTGGGGACTGGCACCGTAAAAACCGTCACCAGTATACTGGACCTCAAGAATACCTACCTTTTTCTATCAACACATCATCTCTCTCTTGTATTCTCTCTTTGGTTTTTATTTTTTAAAGAATCAGAAAAGTGCAATACGCGAAAGATGTCATAAATTTTGGTTCTTGTTTGGTGTGCGCAGCCGCCACTTTGTTCCTCTCCATCAGCCGTATACCGAAGATGACCTATTCTTGAACACAGGCCGAATGGTTGTTGTTTTCATTTTTTGTTTAGATTTCTTATGAGCTCTCTGGACCCTGTGCTGTGGTTAGAGAGTAGAGACTGTGAATTGGGAGCATCGATGTTTACCCAATATTGGTAAGGTAGTAGTGAAATGTTAAGTGATTTCGTTGGTTGATTTGTTCTCACGTCACCTCTCAAGCCCCCTTATGTCGCATTGATTGTACACATAAACTCAAGGCGGCCTGACATCAAAGCCGGCTTCGATTGTGGCTTTTTGTGTGTGAACCTATATTTTCATTGATTGCATAGCGCGCGGGTTCTGATTCGTTGACAATGTCAACGGATGAAACTTAGTATAAAGGTCTCTCCCCACAAGACCGTTCAATGCGGCAAAAGTCAACATCACCAGAGGAACTAATCGAATGAAATGTTATTGTTGTTGTTGTTTTGGGGGAACACAGCGGCGGTGGTGGTAATTTGATTGTGGGCATTGAATTTATGAATATTTATCACTCTTCAAATTGGCTTAATCCTTTTCTAAGCAAAGAGTTGTTTTTTTTGTTGACTTATCTAAACAAAGTACTTAGCTATACCAAAAAGCTGCCGATGAAATTTTATTTTTGTTTAATAAAACAAGCAAAACGGTGAGATTGGCATAAATGCAGTGATAGAGAAAATTGGCGGCGGTCAGTGGTCAAAGAATTTTATAGATAAAATGTCTTGTTTGTTATTAGCGCTGAATAAATAAATCGTCTAGTAGAAATGTTTAATTCAAAGATTGGTGAATTAGGCTTTTATCTTTGAGGTAATGTGGTAAAAAACTTCCTTTTGGTATTGAATATTTTGCTTCTATAATGCTTTACAGAAGCAACAATTGCATCTGTAAAGCTTTATAGAACCAAAATTGTTTGTCGGGATACTATTTGTAAGTATAGAAATAGCTTAAAATAATAGTTATGTTGGATTTTACACAATTTGATTATCAACATGACTCGAAATGACCTGTCAGCTTCTGTCAAAGTCGGGTCCGGTTTTTATCCGCCTGCAAGATATTTGGCACTCAAATGCCAATGTGGACTTAAACCACATCTTTGGATTTTTTATTGGTACGGACCCTTGAGGTACACATTAAAACTACAAGTTTCCGAAAACCAGTTTTTAACAGAAACCCTAAAAATGATTGCATTTTTTTGATCAGGTACGATAGAAAATTTTACCTTAACATTTAGTGTAGTAATTAAGGCATTAGGCCAAACTTAGTCAATTTTTTTGCATAAATAAAAAAATAAAGTATTGTTATTAAAAAAAAAAAAAACAATACTTATCATAACTAAAGTATAGTCTTTCAGCTTCTATCATAGCCGGACACGTACAGATACTAGGAATTAAAATTTATTTATATTAACTTTTACCAGTCTGAGATTTAAAAAATTGCTGACAAAGGACCCCGCACATTTTGTATGGGAGGTGCACTGAGGAAAAAATCAACTTAAAATCAACGAAAACCACGTTGATTCAACTATTTTTCGGAATGATTTTACTCGAGCGTTAGTTTAAAGTTGTTTACCGTTATAAAACATCTTTAAATCAAAGTTGTTTCAACTTTTAAAAAAGCATCAATTTATTAAAAAAAAAAAAAAAAATGGGCAGTCGCTGGGGATCGAACCTACAACTCTTGGGTTACTAAGCGAATGCTTTACTAACGTACTATCTCACTGTTGAAAATTAGAGTGATAAAATGCAACAAAAGCTGAAGTCCGACAAAAATAAAAAAAATTTATTTTGAAGAAGTTTCATGTTAATTTTTTCAACATTAAATCAACGTTGAACATTTTACATTTTACGTTTTTTCCCTCAGTGTGGCCCTCGGTGAAATTGTCTGAAATGTTGTTCTCTTAAAGCCCCTGATCAAAAGTTGATATGGGCAGAAAGTCGAAAAATGGACAGTTTTTAAGATAACGGGTTTTTTACCGAAGACTATCTCAAACCTTTTTTAAGGGATAGTATCTCTCTATTTTGTGTTTTGCGCTATTTTTTAGTGGAATCCATAGGTTGTTAGGGTCACCAAAATTGAATCCGAAGTCCATTTTGCCCCATCACCTCAGGTTTTCAAGATAACTTAAAAAAATGTCGCAGCCACAAAAAAAAATTTTTTTTATCTACGTTATTTACATGTTTTCAGCGACCTGAGCTGAAACAAGATTCGAATATTATTTTTAATTAGTTTTTAATTATGATTTAATCATGTTTACCATCTTTTCAACTCAGTCTAAGTAGCCTAAAAATACACAACAGTAAAAAATTGTTGGTATTATTGTATTTTTGATGTGCAATAGGGTGGTCCAATTTTTTGGTTTTTACATTTCCGTTGTTCAACACTCAAAAATTGGTTGCATATGTGTTTTGTATTACACACGTGAAATTTCAGCTTTTTAGGTGAAGTGTAGGTGGGCGCTCAACAAGCTCAAAGTTTTTGCTCACATGCTGTTATAGCTGGGTTCTCATGCCTAGTAATTAACTCTTGTTTTGATTTATCAAGTGGATTAAGTTATGATGTGGTAAAGTTTTTCATAAAAAACCAAGAGTTAAGTGATATTTTCACAGATAATAATTTTTGTTCATTTAAATTCGTCTGTAAGTATTTTTTGCTTAAAGTTAACAAAACAGAATTAATCAATGAAATACGAGCTAGTGACTCAAAACCAAAGAAACATGAACATCATTTACATGGTTGTCGGGAACATGCGTGCTTATCATGTTTAAGCCAAATTCCAACCTCAAGCCAAGTCCTAATACAATATAATCAGATATTAAGGGTAAGGTAAGGGTAACAAAGTCTAATATTCCAAAGCTGATGAGCGCCCTCTTCCTTTTACTTTAGAGGGCTAAAACTTTCAGCATGTGTTGGTATTGATGTCTGAAGCAAAATAATGCGTGGGGAACTAATGAATTATATGGTTTATTTTTTTGCCTTATAACCTGGACCACACTAATGTGCAATAATTCTTTGATGCCGGGTACAAAGGGGTTAAGTCAAAAAAATCGATTTTCGGATTTTTACTGGACTTCAGTCAGTTGTTTTTTTTTCTCTTTCGTTTGGTCCTATCGCCATAGCTCTAGCGTATCTCCTTCCGTTAGAAATGATTCGGTACAAAGGGTTTAAGTCAAAAAATTTTTAAATTGTATGGTACTAAGGGCGTAAGTTGACTTGACTTCTTTATTTTTGCATTCATTTTTAATTTTTAAATACAAAAATTGATCCTAAAGTCAAGAGAAAGAAGAAAAAAAACGAAAAGCGATTTTTCCACTGTATTATATTATTTCCAGAATACCAGAAACCATGTTCGGAGATTAAGAAGAACCAAGCCTCATGAGCTTATGATCTAAAAAAACATGGGAAAGTATTAAAAGTTTAAACTTCCCCAAAGTGATTTTACAAAGTTAAGAAAGAAAAATCTGATGTCGATCTCTCAAGATTGGTCCTGATAAAGAGGTGGTTTAAGTGGTTAAGAGTCCCACACTACTTGGTGTCGCATACTGCCAAGTGTCTTTTGAAGATTTCCTCCCGTCAAAAAAAAAAAAATACTATTTCAAAGAGAATTTTCACATTTGGTAATTAATCACAATTAATTAAAGTGCAATAATTCTATAAAAAAATGATTATGATACAGAAAAAATATGTATCCATTTGATTTCAAATTCTCGAATGCTCATTCAAAATATGACTTTTTCAGTGCATCTTCTCAAGTAGCAAACTGGTGTATAAATTGGTGTGAATTCATTAATTTTTAATTTACATCATCAAAAAAAAAAATGGTGTAAATTTTGAGGTTTAAAAATTAAACTACGTTTCAAATTTAAAATCGGAATAATTTTAATGGGGAATATTATTATCAATAGATTTATTGTATATTTTTCAAACTCAAAGAAATAGTTTTTCACCAAAAACCAGATCATTTTTTATACCTCTAGCACTATTTATATATTGAAAATCTGTATAATTTTTTTTTTATATTCAAAATGTATATCACAAAAGTGCAAAAAATACTCCAAATATTTTAGACTTTTGTGCTGTAAGAAGGAAATAAACAATGTTTTTGAACTTATTTTTTTTTTTTGTATTGTTTGAGAAATGCCTAACTGCAAGATACTCTCTCAATATTTAAATAAAATAGAACTATATAAAATAAATTAAAGGTTTTTTTTAAACTTTTTCATAAAATCTGTTTACAAAAATATTATTTAACAACATTTTTTCAATCCAATCTTTTAAATCCATGTTTTTAATTTGTCGAATGCAGAATTCGTGTTTAGTTTTTTTTTTTTTAATATTTTACTGAAACCTTCGTGCAATTTAAACTCGCTGGCGTAACAAATCTATCATCAAATCAATTTAATAGAGTTATTGTGGTTGTTGTCATTATTGTTGGCTGTATTGAATTGAACATTTATTTTAAAAATTGATTACAAAAAAAAAACACTCAGCGGACTGCGAACAAGGCATCAATGACATGGCCATTAAGTAAAACGAAAAAAATCACAACAATTGCCATAACAATAACAATAAAGCGCGCATTTTTTCAGTTTATAATCACAAAACCAAACACAAACAAACCGCATATATTCATAGGGGCGTGTATTCAATTCTATACACAATTTTTCCTTTTTTCCAATATTGCAAAGTATCCTAAAAGTAAATACAGAAGAGGAAAAAATTGGAACAATATTCTGCATTGAAGCAGCATTCAGGAATCAGCGTCCAGCACTCACAACGATATAATAAGCGTGTCCGTCCATATAACAATGAAAATTCAAAAGAATTAAAATTAAATTGCTTCTCTCTTGGATAAGAATATCCTTCGGTACAAAACCAACCCACATATTCGAAAGAGTGAATGAGTGTGTGGTGGAAATTAATTACCCACTCTCAATTCGCTAAAAGGTGTCCGACCGCGAACCACAATAAAAATATTTGCAATAATAGAGTTCCTACCTCGTCCTCGTCCTTTTTACTCTTCCCCGTGAAGATGCGGAACAAATGCATTATTTTTATTGTCCAAGCGAGCTATCCGATCCGTTGCTGTTGTCCCGTTGTGGTCCTAATCTACTAATGGACCAACAATAAACCTCAGGACGATATAATCTCTCAATGAATTCGAGAGTACATACTTTTCCAGTGATGTAATTTCTTATGGATGAGATGATGTTTAGACATTGGACTTTGGACGGAAGGATACGAAGGACCATCATGATGTAAGTATTATGATGAAATATGAGGCTGATGACGACGACCGGCGGGGTGCCAACAATGGCACCCAACTGTGCTAAATCACCGCTTTCTACTCCAATTGCTGTTCCCGGAAAGAAACACAACATCGCTACACAGCGACATCTAAACTCAATTACTGGCAAGAAAAATAACTCAATCAGCAAGGACCAAAGGGGGAACAACAATATGGCAGTTGTTCCTGTGAGAGCGATAAATAATATTTTTTGATGGGTGACGTGTGCCATGAATATGCTCGTTGTTCGTTGTAGTCAAAAGCAACAGAATAGACGACTTCTCCTTCTGAACTAATTTTTGTCAAACATTTACAAAAGCAGGGAAAAAAGGACGACGACGAGCAAATGGGAGTCACAACCTTCCGTGTACTTCTTCTTTAATAACGTTAAGAGGTGTAATAATTCCCGAAGCACAGTCTCTTGTTTTTTTGGAGAAAGAAAAATATGTTTATGTTGTTATGCTTCTCGGTGTTTCAGAGGAAAAGATGTATGTTCATTTTCGGTTCGGTGAGTATCAGTGTCATCATTGTCATCATCAGGTGTTTTTGGCGAAACATTTGACCATAAAATCCACTCATCGAACAGAAGCTTAACGGCTATTAAGGGGTCCAAACGAAACGGTTTTTATGTGTGTGTGGCATGAGGTTATATTTGAGCTTGTTGTTACTTAGCTTCTAACATTAACCATCAACAAAAAAGGTATATCCACAACCATTTTGAACAACAAGGATAACATAGTCAAAACAGATGTGTCACAACAGCACCAGCACACAAGTACTATCTACATTGAGGAATTTTGGGATTTTTGACATTAAAAAGTTGTTGGACATGTATCATCCAGCATCCAGGAGATATAGAATGCGATGAGCATTATGCGAGATGGTGATTATGTGACATTAGGCAGATGTTTAACCCTTAACTATAGTGGTGAAAATTTGTGGTGTTTTGAAATGATAAAATAAAATACAAAATTGAATTTTTTTATAAATTTTGTTTTTAAGCATCAAAAGATAACAATTTAAAAAAAAATAAAAAAATAAAAAAAAAAAAGAGAAAATTCATTTTCAACGGTTTTTATTAACTTTTTAAAAGTTGATGTGGGTCCCCTGGACCCACCACTATAGTTAAGGGTTAAGGGAAAATTGAACATAGTCGAAGATCGTAAAATAATTTTCTTTAATTAGTTAATTATTTTTTTTGCAAAGTACCAGCATTATGATGTGGAAGTGTATCTAAAATTTAATGGTTAACTTGGATATATTTGAAGCATCTGATGCTTCCGTAGTTCAAAAAGCTTTTTTTGTGAGACAGTATAAATAAATGATACATATAAAGCGGAAAAATAAGGAAATGTCAGAATCCTAGAACTCTTCCTTTTGTATGGAAAGGCTTTTAAATAAGTAAATTTTTGAGACCGCATTTAAATTTGTTGGTAATTTAAAAACAATGAGCTTTTTTTACATCCATGATTGTTCTTCAAAAGATAATATGAAGTGATTGTTTTTAAAAACAATAACCTCTTAGTTTAAATTATAATTGCTACTCAAACAAACTGCTATGTAGGTACTGATTGAAATGAAATTTTTCCCGAACTAGGACGACTTTATATTTTATGAACTTCTCTTCTCAAGGAGTTGATTTTTTTGTTTAACTTAGTAATTGAAGTTGTTTAACCTTAATCACTTTAACCAAAAATTTACAATTTACTGACCGACAGTATATTTGGGGTGAAAAAAAAGCTATTTTTAGAGATATTTGGCAAACTAGACCTCTTGCTGAAATAATTTATGATTAAAAGTTGTAATAAAAGATCTTCAACATTTATTATAACTTTTTTTTGACGTGATAACGTCTTATAAATCGATGAACCATGGCAGCCACCACAAAAAAGTAACGCCATTTTCTAACGTTCCACTTTCGCAGTGCGGCAAAAATTTCAATTCAAAATGAAAAATAAACTATTAGAGATACAAAAATTTTCTATAGCTTATTTGAAAGATAATAACCTAAAGCTTAATCCAAATGAAGGATTTTTAAAAATTCCGTCATTTAATAGGGTAAACAGGGGTAAAACGACAAGATGAAATTTGGGCTAAAATCTAAACGCGAAGTTGTAGAGAGTTGATTTTTTTTTGCTATAGATAGATGAGACTAATTTAAGACTAACTGCATTTAAGAAAAACCTCTAAAAAAAATTTTAAACTAAGGTATAACGTTTTGTTTGAACGTAGTACACGTGTTGGGGCTATGACAAAATGATGATTTTGGGTAAAGGAAATTTTTTTTTTGACAAGGTGCCAGGTGAAAGATGAGGGAAAAAAAATAGGCGTCTAATATGAATTTTTTTCCAACACTGCGTTTCGAAATATGAATTTTTGAAAAACACCTTGTTTGTTAGGGGTATTTTTGGGTAGTTTTTGATTTTTAGCTATTTTTTGGAGCGTCTCAAACTTATAGGACATGTAGGTTTTGGCCTTATGCATTAGACTGATTCAAACAAAAATTTTTTTTTCTTTTGTTCAAAGCATTGTTGAAAATATTGTTGGAAATGACGAAAAAAAAATACTGTAAAAGTTTCAGCCCTTAACGTTAACATTTAGTACCGCCGCATCGCAAATTTCTATTGTGTATTTGTGTTTAGAATTTTTTATCTTTTTAATGGTTCATCCAAAAGGCTTGACAAAATCATTTTCTTTTATAAAATTGTCCGCTCTACAAAAAAGCGTTTCGAAGTTATTCAACTTTAAAATATAAAAAGTAATTTTTTCTCATTTTTTTCCGATTTTTTGATGAAATTATTAAGTTTTTCAAAAAATTTGGCAAAATTTTCGAATATTTTTATTCTATGTTGTGTTTTGGTTTCACAGATCCTTTTATATAACTCTCAAACCCCTAATACTATCATATTAGATTTCTTCAATAAATTCGAATTATTCATTTTTTCAACTAAAAATTATTTTAATTAATTTTTCGCGTTCGTTTTTTTTAAATTTTATAAATGCAATTTTGTAGAGCGTTCAATTTTATACAAGAAAATGATTAAATCTAGCCTTTTTGATGAACCATTAAAAAAAAAAACCATGAATGAATCAGTCTATTATGCATACCTACATGTGCAAAAACTTAGAATCGTTTAGTGAGTTTTGACTGAATAACGGAAGAAACAATTTTTTTTAAAACACGTTTTATGACCGTTTTTAAACGATTTTCATCGTTTTTTATTTTTATCTTTTCTTCTTTAATAGATACAGGAATAAATTATATGGAGTAATGATATACCATGACAACGATTATATGTGTGCGAAGTTGATACGTCATATGAAAGGTGAAATAATAGCGTTAGAACATAAAAATAAAGGTTTTTTTTTTTGCTTTTTTTAATGAAATTTGATCGAGTTCAAAAAATTCTAGCTATTGTTGTAGATGTCTCATAGACCTGATCGATATATATATTTTGAGCTAAGACAATAAGCTTTCAGGTGGTATATAAATTTTTTTATAGGTTGTTAGGGACAAAAATGGAATTAATGACGTGAGAAAATGATTGTTTTCAATAAATTATTTTTATACTACTTTTTGCGCATTGTAAAAATTTAAAAATGGTTTTTTTCTTAAGAAGAAATACTTGGCTTTTAAACTGCATAATTTTTTTTTGTAAGCTTTTAGTATAAAAAAAATTAATATAATGAGAAAATAAAAAAGGTATTTTTTTTTAGCTTTTCTTGTAAATTATGATTGTTTGAAATAAGTAAACTCTTCAATTGACTCATTTTAAACAAAAGCACACAACCTGTTTTCTGACGACGTTATCACGTAAAATCATCGTCCGTAAACCGGCTTTACAGACAACCTCTTTTTTTTTTTTAGTTAACAAAAATAGTTCGATCTTGTTATTATTTTGTGAAATTTTACGTTTTTAATATTTAATATTTCAATATACCATTTTTTTGTTGAAACGTTTACTCCAAGATAGTGCAGAAAAACTTTGATGCTATATAAAAATACTGTCCAAAAATTTACGAAATATATTTATGAACCACTTAAACACATGTTTAACTGGTTTTAATCTCCAAATGAAGTAACTACGAGTGTGTAACTATTTGGTTTTTTGAATAACAAAGTTTTTTGGTGAAAATTATTATTAGGTATATTTAAATATTGAAACCGTTTACATTTTTTTAGTTCTACAAATTATGGGGATCAGCTTTTGAAAGACAAGTTCACAAGAGCAATTCTACGAAGACTGTCTTAGATAAATGTGCATTAGATCTTTGATTTTGCTTTTTGCATATATTTTATTCTGGAAAAGGAACTTCGAAAAATATGCTTTTTATAATTGAGACAACCAAAAATTTACGGATGTGACATGTGCTATTATGTCTTTAATTTTTCTTATAAAGTAGGTATGAAAATTATCTTTGAATTTTAACTGTGAAATTAAGATTCATAGATTAAATTAATAATAACGTTTGTTTTGAAAAAAAAAAAAAAAAAAATTAATTTTTCAGAAAAATAACACAGCTTTAGTCACATTTTTGCTTGTTTTCAAGGAGTTAGTTTAGGTATATGAAAAAAAACTATGCAATAGCTTAACAGTAAAATGTCTGATCAAATGCCTCATTCTTAAAAATAAAGACAAAAATAATTTGTTTTATTGTTCATCGTGTTCGCATTGCAAGGTACTAGTTGTCTGCACAATTAATACAATTAATAACATAATTCGTTGTCATTTCAGAATTCTTGTCAAAGAAAAAAATATTTATTACTAGACCCCACCACACTAAAACGCTTTTCAATCTTCAAAGAGAAAACAAATTTAATTTATGTGGGAAAATTCCTTAAAAACTAACTACGTCAAAAGAAAAATTCTTTTAAATCAATTTTCTCAATGGAAAATGTTAAAGTTTTACGAACTTTAGTAATCCAATTAGCAAGCAAATTACATGCATCTACATCAGCTATATAAAACATGAATGAATCATTTTTGTTTTAAAATTCTGAATCCCACATCAACCTACAAAAATTGCTTTTGCTTTTTATGGAAACTCTAAATAAAGTGTTAATTTTATATCCATAAAATAGTAAATGGTTTGAGCTTGAGTCATCGTAAAAATATAGGCAAAAGATATCAAGAGCTAATTAAGTCGTAAAGAGATGTGTTAGAAGTTAGATTTAGTCACTTAACATATAAAAATGCGATGTCTGGAGAGTGCATCGGCGACAAATAAATGTGACTTTATAAAATTTTGAAATTGAATAGAAGGTATTTAAAATATTTATAGGCACATAAAGTTCGAAAATTAATAGAACTTTTATACACAAAAAACAAATAAAGTTTTAAATGCGCACCGAGATTCTTTAATGGTGTTTATCATTTGCCTAATGGTGCCGAATGGGAAAACATAAAAAAAAAATTGATTTTAATTTTTATAGAAATAAATAAAATACAATTTTGTTTGCATTTTCAACTTTTTTCTTTATTTTTCTTTCACAAATTCATTCAGAACTTGGTTTGATTTGGTTGATTATATCAAAATATCTAAACAGCATATCAAAATAACAGTAATTTCAAAAAAAAAATATCAGTTACAAAAAGGATCCCCTCTCGAATCATAATTAAAACAAAACTTGACAAGGACCAAAGACATCTTAACTGAAAGTAGAATATACATTATTATTCCACAGAGTACCTATTTCAAACTCACCCTTTTTTGTAACACAAAATAATAATGTTAAAATAATTTCGGTGAAGTGACACCCTTGTAATGAGCAACCATGAAAATTGCGTTACGTTTGTTATAGTTTTTGTTGTTGTTCAGGATACGGATACGCTTATTCAATGCTCAATTGTTACCACTTCATTCGAGATGACAAACGGACAGAGAATATTCTTTGAAAACTCAATGAATATCGGTTTGGTAAGCCCGATACACATGTCCTTTTTAGTCAAAACACGACAATCCACTCTCAGATGTTGAAAATGTAAAATCAAAAAGGGGTTCCCGATGAATAGGAGCGTGCGCGCGTTGATTGTTTTTATTTAATCAAAAAGTTATATTTTTTTTCTCGAAAAGAGAAGGATACTTTACACATTGATATTGAAAGATTCATTGTAAAGAAGAAAAAAAAGAACATTTTCAAAAACGCGTGCCAAGTTATTGTTATGAAAAATGATTTGAGTGTTAATTAAAATATTATTAAGTGTTGAAAACTGAAAAGCGCTGAGCATGATAGGAAATGGGGTAAAGAATTTATGAAATTCAGTTGCACCTGGAATTTGGTAGTTTTGGCACGTTTTTTTGGTTTTTGATACAGAAATTTATAAAAAGCACCACTGTATGCTACAATGCTCTTAATTGATTAAATCTCTCTCTCTAATGTGGAAGTTTTTTTTCAGTTGCGATATAGTGTTCCAAAAATAACACAGCAACACAAAAAAAATATAAAAGTTCTGACCCGGGGCTGCGACTAGGTTTTTCATATAGTTTGTGGATCGCTGAAACCGAATCCGAAGTCTGTTTTGCCCCATCACGTCAGGTTTTTGAGTTATCTTCAAAAAAAGTCAGATAAGAACTTTTTTTTTTAGTTTAGACATTTTTTGAGGATACGGCAAAATAAACTTCGGATTCGGTTTTAACGACCCAAAAAATATATGAAAAACTTAGTCGCAACTCCAGATAAGAACTTTTGTTTTTTTGGTTTTGACATTATTTTGAGGATATCTCAGAAACCTGACGTGATAAGGCAAAATTGACTCCGAATCTGGATTCAGCGATTCAAAAACTATATGATTAACATATTCGCACATCCAGATCAGAGAAAAAAAAATTTGTTTTCGTGACATTTTTTGAGGTTACCTCGAAAACCTGACGTAAAGGGGCAAAACGGACTTCGGATCCGGTTTCAGCGACCCAAAAACTATATGAAAAACCTAGTCGCAACCCCAGGTCAGAACTTTTATATTTTTTTGTGTGGCTGTGTAATGGTTAAACGTCCAACTTTAAGGCTCTGGAAAACCAAATTGTAAAATATCTTTCGGTGTGACTTCAAATTTGGAAGCTTTTAAGCTTTTTTTAAAAAATGCAATAACTGGGCAAGTTTTTAAAATAACACACCACCAGTGGCGTATTGAGGGGGGGGCTCAGGGGGCTCAAGCCCCCCCCAAGCCTTCCAGATCATGTTATTTTTTACATAATTTCATTGTAATGTATATGCTTCACTGAAACTTGTTCGTAAATCTTATAGATTTAGAGGCAGCTCACATGCTCGAGCCCCCTCCAAGTTCTGAAACGGCTATTTGTGTTTGTTTGAGTAAGAGCCTTAGCTGTAGCTGGGGGTTGGGTGGTTTTTTTCGGATTTAAGTCCAATTCGAAATTCTTCAGATCACTTTTTAATATAATACGTACGTCGAATATCATCACCGTGTAATTTTGCAAAAGTTCTTATGCAATCTCGATAAACACTTTTTTCAAAAATTATATACTTCTCAAAGCTATTGGAAATAGAAATATTTGATATCTCAAAATCTTAGTGGTCAACATATGTAACTAATGGTTTCTTTCAGCAAATGCCAGTTTGGACTTCGAATTCGGATTATAAAAGCAACATATTACGAAAAAATATATATTTCGAATTAAACATCTAAAATAATTTAATGGAAAATTAGTTTCTAGGCTTTCACTTTCTGCATTTTTCACTCATTTAGATTTTCTGATCGAATTCAATTCACATTATTTCTGTTTGTAAATTTGGTGCCTTTTTTAATGAATCTATAATTTTTAGACAAAATATTATCATAACTTATTTGTGTCTCCTTATTTTTTCTCTTGAATTCTTCTTTTTTTTTCATTAAAATTGCCGATAAAATTGCATCCAGCAGTAATAATTTAACTTCAGAAACAAAATTAAAAAGGATGATCCTTCAGCTATGACAGTTCGAAGCAATTTCGAAGTTTTTGAAATTGATCCAAATGAAGAATATGATATTTTATTTCACGTGAAATCTAAAAGTGATTTCAATTCACTTTCGGTCGAATTGCGGAACAAGAACTTTAAAAACAGGAGACAGCAGTACGAAGCTGTCGACGTCGAGAGCAGTTAAATGCTACTATACAGGGTTCGGACTTCAGTTTCAAAATTTCGAAGCAAATTTGAAAAAAAAGTGAAGTAGATCCAAAATTTCGGAAGTAGATTTCAACATTAAACTTTCAGAACATTTATTTCCAAAAATTTATTCAAAAAAAATTATTTTTCAACAAAATTATTTTTCTTTACTTTTTTATTATGATCTTTTCCAAAAGATGTAACGGTGCTTAATGGTAAAACGGTTAATTCAGCATAATCTAACAAATTTTTGATCCGGAATTCTTCAAAATCAGTCAAAATTACTTTGACAAACTTTATTTCTATCTTGAATTCGAAGAATAATTGGCCTCCATTCATCTTTTGAGATATCAGTTGAGCTTTATTTCTCAATGCCTCGACCAGATTTAAAATTGAAGTTAAATCCCTTTCTCTAAATTTATAACTTGAAAAATATTTTTCAATTAAGAAATAGAAGTAGATCCTGAAAAAGAGAAGTAGGGAAGTAGATTTTATTTTTTGCCCAAAATCGAAGTAAATCTACTTCGATCGAAGTAAAGTCCGAACCCTGCTACTATACCACTTTCAGTATCGCAGCACAGCGCTTCACTCTCGATCAAAGGTGAATAAAATAGAGAGAAAAATTTTTCGTACCCCTCTAAAAAATGTTTGAAAAATTTTCTAGCCCCCTCCAAATTTTTTTCTGGATACGCCACTGCACACCACCGTACGAATTTTTTCGGGGTGTTGTTCACAAATAAAAGTAAGTAAGCGAGTTTTTATTAAGATTAAAATTTGTAATGCAGAGCCCTATTCTGCTATTCGATTCAAGTGAATCTAAAGATTTCATTCCTTTATAACGCCATACAGGCTTTGAAAAACCTCTAAATTTCATATTTTATTTAAAAGAGCTGAGCAGCGAACTTGTTTTTATTTTAATTTTTATTTTTAATTGTTTGCTTATGTTTTGCTATCTAGATTACATTATTTTAATAGCTAATTAAATAGTTAAACAAATTTATACTTCTATACATAAAGTAATCACCATCACTTTCGGAAGAATTATGAATATTACTAAGATCTAATTCCATGGGTATAATTCTGCAATTTAACTATTGTTAACCCAGTAAAATTCATATTTGGGTCACTTTTTGAGAATTGAAATGCAGCACTAGTTTTGATGCTTCAAATTTAAAGATCTGACGTTATAAGTAAATGATTAATCCAGTCGGTAATTGAATTCAACGTCGAACTCTTTTGAGTATGATCCAAACTAGCTTTCTTTATTTTTTTTGTACCTTGCTTACAACGCCTCTATCGAAAGAACACCTAGGTTAAGGTAAATGAATAAACCTTATTATGTTTTTTGCATGGAGTAAAATGTAAAAGTTTATATTCACTGCTAGACATACAGTACAAGCTGTACTTCGAAAGATAAAGATTTTTTTGTTCCAAAAATTAGTTCTTCAAACGTATCCATATTTATTTCTCGACCAGCAGCAAGTGTTGTCAAAATTAATGCAAATTTAAAGATGATATACTTATCTATACGGGTTATTTCGGAACTCAGCTTTGGATTCGAAAAAGAACGTCGACTAGTATTGACATCATGTGTTGTGCCATAACCAGGTTTGGGTATGTCCACCAGAAGTGCCATTTTTTTTGCCTGAAGTTCTCTAGAATAATTTTTTTTCTTTGATCAAACAGAAGCTTATGTTCTGGTCTACGAACTTGCCAAAAAAAAAATAAAGTGAAGCCATCGTTGGTTATTCTCCATAAAGATCTCCTTCTTTCTCTGGCAATGCTGCCATTTTTGCTTCAAACTGACATAAAAAGCCTCGAAATTTCTTTAAATTTCGCGTTTTCTCCTTCATTAAGCTCTTCCAATCCAATTAACTGCTTAATTTTGTTCGAAAAGTTTGAAATTTTCACAATCGAGCCATATTTTGAATAAGTCACCATTTTTGATGAACGCAGTTGATCCCATAAAATGTCAATTTCATAAAGAATTGCAAGTTTTAGCAAGATTTTTTTCGTGATTTAGTTTAAGAACACATTGCTGATTGTAAAACAAAAAAGAACCCAAGACTCATTTTCGACCGTTTTTAGAAAATACGTATTAAAGTTAAGAACGATGTTTTTTTTATTAGCACAAACAAATACACTAAAAATGGACATACAAAAACACAACCACAAAAAAATCGACTTTTTTATAAATCAATTTTAAAGAAGATACCTTCATTACTATTATTAACCATTGTTGAATTGATTTATAACCACACGAATATTTCCAAAACTATCAAAAAACTTTCAAAAAATATTTCGAAAAAAAATACCAATGTTAACGCGTCGATTACTCGTGCACCTATTAATCAATGTACTTTTTTTTACATTTAGAGCTTTCATATATGTAGGAAGACTTAACAATTAATAAAAATTACCGCTAAAATAGTTGTACTTTTTATTTATTGCTATGGGTCGTCCCACTGTGCGATGTAGGGTTTTTTGAAACTCTACAGAGGGGTTTTTGAAATTAATTTTTAGGGTCCAAAAATACATATCATATACTGATTTTGGAAAAGTTAAATATTCTCGAAAATGGCTACAAAGATTTTGTAATAAAAAGTCATATATTATGTTAATTTTAAACAAGTTCTATATTTCCATGTCTTTTTTTTTTTTTTAATCAAATTTTTCGAAAACTGGACATTTAATTACTAAAAAATAGCATACCAATTTAACTTGGGTAATTTTTTTGTTTTCAAAAAACTATCTATAAAAAATAGTTTTTTAAAAAAACGGCTGTAACGATTTTGAAAATATTTTTTTCTAAAAATGCTTGTTTCGGAGCTCAATTTGATTTAAGATGTTGTTTGTTTTCTTTGAAGAACGAATTTTATGTTTTTTTTTTATACATTTACCAAATTTCTACATAAAATGCCTACTTCTAGAAATTTGAATTCTAAGAACAAGTTCGTGTGACTCAGTCGTGTATTTTATTTATTGAGAATTTGCAATTTTTATACCTACCTACCCATTTTTCAATTTGAAGTGTTTCATACTTCACGACCATACTGTAACATTGAATAAATTATAATAAAAATAAAAAAATTATAATAATAAAATTCTGAATATCAATTAAAATTCTTCAAAATTCTTTAGATTTAAATCTTATAAGAGCATTTTTTTGTTTACTCTTAATTAACAAAACATGAATGCAAATTTTCAATTTTTTTTTTGTTTTTAATTTATCTTCGAGAATAAGATTTTATCAGACAAAAATCTGTGAAATCAATAACTCAATTATAAACCACAGGTTGTGTTTTGTTTTATCTGCGGAGACAGTATTAGCAAAGTCAAATTCAAATGGGAAAAAAAAGGATTCCTCCAGAGTATCCCTCATTTAAAAGCGAATAAATATTGTCATACCGAGAAGACAACTTAAAAATACAAAAAAAAAAAAAAAAAAAGAAAAACAAACCCACTTGAAGGTTGTTTTTCGTCCTGACATCAAGTACTGTGTAAATATGCGTCCAGTGAGTTGGAACGACTGTGTCACTGGCAGCAGAAGCAGATGCAGGCAACCAAGGGCAAGCAGGGTCACACAAAAAAAAAAAATTGAGTTGAGAATACTACTTTTATTGGGTGCACATAAAAACTCATTGTAGAATCATCATCATCATCATTCTGAGGGGGTAATGATGATGACTTTGACCGAAATGGAAAACATGTTTTATATTTTATTTTTTTGTTGTTGTCTGAATGAAATCTGTCGCTCATACACCTACGACGACGAAGTTGACGTTTGGATCAAAAAATATTTAATTCAAGGGTGCAGTATGACATTCTGTCAAAAATGAAGTAAGTCAACATTGTGAATATGATACACACGACCATATGCGATATGAAATTCTGTATCTTAGTTGAGGGTATTTCTGTCATGGTTGTACTTTATAAGTCACAAAAACCCTAGTGAAATAGATATCTGCGAGTAGTTAGAAGATGTCAATGTTCTTTGATGACTTTTCTCAAGGGATTCGATCTTATTGAAAACCGCATAATGATAAACATAAAAGTTTGCTTTAAGTATTAATAAAATGATGATTATTGCAAATTTGAATAAAATTTGTATGTAGAACAGAAAAAAGTGGATTAGAAACATGATATCAGGATGATAGAAGTCCTCAAAGAGAAATCATTGTTCAATGTTCATATGAATGAAAATCCAGGTGCTTCTAAACTGTGGGTAGTTTAGAATGAATACTCTTGAAAATCTATTTTGCAAAACAAAAAATTATAGGGACAACCCTTAATTGTTTTATATGAACGAAAATATAATTGTTTGTAAAACTAACTTTTAATCAACTTATTAATTTTAGCAAAAAGAGTGGGGTCTGAAAAATTAAGTTCCGAAAAATTCTATTTTTTGTACTAATATAAGTTATTATTAAAATTATCAGTTTGGAATACTTTTGCTCATTAGTATACTATTATGAAATAAAAATATTCAAAAGTGCATATTTATAAAAGTTTTCAAAATCGATAAAAAAACACAACAATATTTCGTAATAAAAATATACAAGAACTCTATTGTGGATAAAGAAAGTAACGTTCGACTGCAAACATTTTGTGGAATTTTCATGCGGAAACCCTACAAATTGATCAATCTTTGGATAAGGTTAAGTGCTGATGCTCGACATACAATGTTTCAAAACAAAATATTAATGAATTAAATGTATTTGCAATGTAGTTTATTCAAAAATTCGTTTAAACTCTTAAAGATATTTGCAAATTTTGAAAATTTTCTGTAAATTTTTATAATTTTACGGAATTTTTTTTGTGTAATGCTTTAAATCTACTTTTCGTTTATTTAAATTTGTATGGAATCATTATTTGTCCAGCGCCACCATTTAACGTTTGAATAACATGCTAAAATTTTTACTATCTTAGAATTGCAATTTTTGTAAAATTTTAAATTTTTTTGTAAAAAAAATCGATTTTTTTTTTCGTTATTTTTCATACGGTTTAACCGGCTGGTTTAAACCGATACAAAAAACCGGTTTTTAGACAATATCCACTTTTTGCACAATTACATAAAGAACAAAAATAATTTGTGAATTTCAAAATAATGGAAAATTCATTTCGCACTGGTTTTTTTTGTATGTCTTACAACTATAATTATATAATAATTTAAAAAAACATCGAACATTTTTAAATGACACACCTTAAAGTTTCAGCCCTATTCTGCTATTCGATTCACGTGAATCGAAGAATTCCCTTTCTTAATCATATCAAATTGGTTTTGAAAAACTTCTAACTTTCGATAGCAAAGTTTTGTTTCCTTCTTTTTTAGAAATTCTAAAGAAAAAAAAATTGTCTAGATTTAATTTTAACTAACTTTTAAACACTTCTTATTTAAGACTTTCACGTGAATCGAATAGAAGAATAGGGCTGTTTTTCCAAAACAATTTTAAACACAAATTTTAAAAATCGTATTCCTTAGAAATACATTTGTTTTAAAAGTGAAAAAGTAGAAAATTAAATATTTATTTTTGTAGTTTTTCTGAATGAAACACTTATAAAAATGATGCCGAAAGCTTACATTTTGGTTTAAAAAAGAATGTATATAGACTGATTCAAAAAATTTTTTTTTTTTTGTTCAAGGCATTACCGAAAATATTGTTGGAAATGACGAAAAAAAAAATACTGTAAAAGTTTCAGTCCTTAATATTAACATTAAGTACCGCCGCATCGCAAATTTCTATTTCCCATATGATTTACATGGGAAAGATTGTGTTTTTGAGTTTGGAAGTTTATAACTTTTTAACGGTTCATCAAAAAGGCTAGATTTAATCATTTTCTTGCATAAAATTAAACGCTCTCTAGAGTTGAGCTGTTTTTGAGAATCTCAAATCTGCATAATATTGATTTCAAATAGTTAGAAAAGTAAACAATTAACAGTATGTGGCCACATGATTATGACCGATGAAAATTTTCACAAATTTATGACTAATTTTATTTTATTTTTTCTGTACAGTTATTATTATTATATATTTCTACTACAATGCTATGAGTGTCACGTCCTTTCTAAGTAAGAAAAATTAAAGAATAAACAGGCTTGGTAATTTTTCGGGAATGAATTCCACAAATAACGCTCTTTGGGTATTCTTAGCGAAATGCTGCAGAAAACCTTATACGAACTGGTGGAAAAGCTTAGTGGTTAGTGGCTGAATCATTACTAGTCCAGTGCATTTATAATTTGACCCAGCAGTTTGTACCACCCCCAAATTTTTTTTGCTCATTCGATAGAGCATTGGCTCTATATCATTACCCTGATTTTTCGCACTCGCGAAATTCACCTTTCGGCCGCCATCTTGGATTTTAGTTTTTGTTGAATATCTCGATTTCTATTTATTCTACATAAAAATTGTGTAAACCAGAAACGTAGGCAATTAAATTTAGCGTCTTTTATGTTAAGAACACTTTTTCGATATTCTGAATATTAAAAAAGTTACAAGTCAACAAAGTAAAAAAAAAAAAAACAGAAAAAAGTGACAATTTTAAAGTTTTGAGCACTTTTTATCAAAATTATGAAAAAACCTTCCGTTATAAGATTATTCACCTTAAAATTCTCTACAACTCTGTTATACAACTTTTTTTCTATCGCTATAAATACAAAAGTTATTAATACTTTTTTTTTGTTAAAAATGCTCTTTTTTGTTTGTGTTTTTTATCTTTACTTTTTTCTTAATTTTTTTTTTACCAAATCTTAAATTTTAAATGATTAGTGAGTATTTTATAGCTTTACCTATGTTACAAGAGACAATTCAGAACCTGCAATATTTATGTCTCTTCATTGCGTAAAAAAGGGGTATTTTTTAACAAAAAAGTATTAATAACATTTGTATTTATAGCGATAGAAAAAAAATTTGTGTAACAGAGTTGTAGAGAATTTTAAGGTGAATAATCTTATCACGGAAGGTTTTTTCATAATTTTGATAAAAAGTGCTCAAAACTTTAATATTGTCAATTTTGTCTGTTTTTTTTTTTTACTTTGTTTGCTTGTAACTTTTTTAATATTCAGAATATCGAAAAAGTGTTCTTAACATAAAAGACGCGAAATTGAATTGCCTACGTTTCTTGTTTTCACAAAACGAAAACACACGAAATATTGAAAAAATCGTCATCAATTTTTTTGACTTTGCCTCTTTAAAAAAAAATCGTACTGGCATAATGTTTTATACATACGTAATAATACTGTACTGTACAGAAAAAACAAAATAAAATTAGTGTTTAGCGTTCTAGTTCAAGAATTAGTGACAATTGAAAATTTTCATGGGTCATAATCATGTGGCCACCTGCTGTAATTGATTTCTGAAGGCACTGATTAAGTTTCAAAAACTTTTTCATCCAACGGATTTAACTTTTTTTGCCTAGATAAACATGCATGTAAATTTCTTGACAACCTTACTGTAGTTATAAATAAACATTCTAAATTTTTAAATCTTCAAAAATTCTACCTGTCACACTTGGTGATCTAGTATTTTCAAAAAATGTCACCTCAATTGTCTTTTTTATTGTGGCCTTCAAAACTCCCCAGATTTCAATAAAACTACTAAATTCCCAGATTGTCCCAAGTGGTCATGTCACACAGTGTGGTAGTCTCGTGAGTGAACAAAAGCAAGACGAGACACAGAAAAAAAAAAAAACCTCAGTTTATTAAGTTACTGCCCCAGTCACTATGGCACTCTGATAAGAGAACCAAAAGCGAACGTCGAACTTAAGTTGTGTGTGATATTTTTGTTGTAGGTATCCCCTTTTGGGGATACATCTATACAAGAATTTAAATTTCACCTTGACAGTTGAAAAAAAGTTTTTATGTTTTTATTTACCGCGGCTGTCAGTTGCCTCGGATAACAATATTCAGCATCATCACATAGCGAATTTTGTTTTTAATTACTGTCCCCAGCGAAACAAAGACAACCAATCCTGCCATAAATTCAAAACTCAAAATCTAATCGAACAAAATAAATTTATTTGATTTTATTTAATTTTTTTTTTTCTTGGTTTGTCGCCATTTGAGCGGGTGGATGATAATATTGTTTTTATTTTACTCCTCACTGACCAAGGTATTTCATGTTTCGGAACGGAAGTTGTGTCTCTGTTGTCTCATATACATTTTATAGAAGTCCAAAAAAAGGCAGGTATATGAATTCAAAATGTGAAGAACGCAAGAAGCCGCTGAAAATTTGTTCGTGTTTGTTATTTATTGATTGTGTCGAATTTCAACACGATATTTTCAAATAATTAATTTGAATTTAAAATCAAAAAAAAATTGTTAACAAAAAAAAAAATTAAAAAAAGAAGCGTGTCTTGTTTTTTTTGCAAAATTGTCATGGCGTATTTTAAGTTGTCTATGGAAAATAAAAATTTGTCTCCACATCAAATTAGAAGAAGATACCTCGTATTAAAATTTTTTATTAAAATGTTGATTTAATTTAAATTCTTGTTCTTGTCGGATTGACTTTTTTGTTTTAATGCAAATGAGATTGGTTTTGGACATGATTTTAAAATGCTTTTATTTGTAACACAGGAGACAGAGATCAATTTATTCAAAGATTACCACAAATAAATTTTAAATGAAAATTGGTTCACATTACTGTTCTCATAACTTTTCTGGAAATCATGTTTGTTTATGAATAAAATATTTGGTTATCAACGAACTAGATAGATATGGAAATATCTCATATGTATCGAAAGATCAAATAAGGAAAAAAGAAACATGAACAAAGAATTATACAAAAGTTTTTAAATAAATGCTTTAGGAAAAGAAAAAAATACATTTTTATATTTTTTTTTGTTAATTATATACGTAAATATGTATACCTACCTAAAGAATTTTTTATATTTTTAATAGATATAAAAAATTTAAGAAAATAAAAAGCATTTAAATGAAAATGAATTTAAAAAGTTAAAAAAATGTTCACTGTGACGAGTACGTACTTTTTTTTATATTTTTTTAATTCATATTCATTTTATTAATTTAATATTTTCTCCTTTAATATTTAGTATTGAACATTTAACATTTATTTTAATGATTTGCATCATAAAAAATCAAAAAATTTTAAGTGACTTGAATCCAGAAAATACTAAAAATAAAATGCACGACTTACTCTAAAAGTAACTCTAATGTTAAAGCTTTTTACAGAACTAAATTAAGGAAAATTTTATCATCGTTATTTCATGTCTGATTTTTATCTCGGTGCCGTGAAATAACGCCGAGCGGAATAGCGCTGAACTCCAAAATTCGGCTTTATTTCGCTTTACAAAAACGAAATAACGCCGAGTTTCACAATGACAAAGTGAAATTACGCGGATTCGGCATTATTTCACCTTTTTAGTGAAGCAAATCTTGTTAAGTGGTGCTTAGGAAAAATTTCAATGCGGTCAGTTTGGTATTGAAATGCGATATTCTTGGCACAGGGACATAACTGCCGTACTAAGCAAAAAGGGCGCATGAGCCAAAAATCCAAAATTGAGTTAAAGGCATATTTGACATCCTGAAACAATGGCTCATTTATATGTAAACTAAAAACAGCACATTTCCAATTCCAAGTGGCTCAAAATAGTCAATGAAGATGAGCTCAACAATATTACTCCGCTGTATTCCTCAATAGAAAAATGCATTTATTACTAACTCTAAAATTAAAAAAAAAAAAATTAGATACGCATTTGGGAAGCTTGAACAATATATAATTATTGTGCAAAATAAAAATTATAATTTTCATACTACAAGTTGCTTAAAATCATTTTTGTAATTGAGCACTTACAATTCTCAACCTTTTCCCTTGACAGTAAAATGCATTTATCTCAAAACTACAAAAATGGATATGCGCCCTTTTTGCTTAGCACGGCAGATAAGGCCCATGGACATAACAGTCACTTTTGATTTGTGGGACTTAAGTCCCACTTGAGTGAGACATATGCTCCAAATTAAATGTGGGGCTTATGTAAAACTCAGGTTGGACATAAGACCCACATCTCACTAACAAAGAACTCACAAATTATAAAATAATATCCCAACTGCATTTGGGATAGCTACAAAATTCGATTCTTAACCCAAACGCTAAGCGGAAAAATATTTTGCCCACGGGAGAATTAAATTTGAGATGTGAAAATAAAAATTCGCGCGAATCCTCAAATTTGATTCTCCCGTGAGCAAATTTTTTTTCCGCTTCGCGTTTGGGTTCCGAAAATTAAATAGACCCTTCTCAAGTAGCACACTGGTGTATAAATTGGTGTAAATTCATTAATTTTGGTGTAAAATTGAGAAATTTGAATAAAATGGTGTTTTTATCAAAAAAGATGGTATAAAAATTATACCATCATCTTTTCTGTGCAAAATTTCAACATTTTTTTTAAGATTCCGTGCAAAAAATACGCCGATATTCAATTGTTTTTATAATACACCATTTTTGGTGCATAAAATTATTTGATTCTCAAATGAACCGAAATGGTATATTTTGTACACTCTCTTTGGTGTAGGAAGTACACCCTGTGGACATAAAATTCACCAGACTGCAGAAGTGGGAGACGTCATATTTTTCCATGGCCGCCATTTAAATAATGAAGACAGCGATTAATTATTTTACTATAATAGTACTACATCGGCCTAATTATCACGCTTTCTTACTTTTTTTCGATTCGTTTATATTATAATAAGAGAACGCTCTAAAAAAATTTAAAAACAACAAAAAAATTATAATTTTTGAAAAACTAATTTTTAAAATCGAAAAATAAAATCATTAATTCATTGAAATTTTTGAGGCGCTCGATTTTTAGACGGGGTAGTATCTAAAATCAGTAGATGGAATTTGTTTCGTTCTTAAATTAGGCACTCAAATTCATATTTAATCATTAGTTAATTGTATTGTGATAGAGAATAATTTATTTTCATTTATTTCATAAGAAATAGTGTACATTTTAATTCATCAAACTATTTAAGGTTAAAAAATAAACTTTGGTTCAAAGTATAAATCAGAATAATTTAAATGGTGTATTTTATCCATAGATTTATTGTGTATTTTTCAATTTCAAAGGAATAATTTTTCACCAAAAACCAGTTCATTTTTTAAACCACTAGCTCTATTTATATACCAAAATCGGTTTAATTTTTTAACCAGCGGAGTTTATTATATACGAGAAAATGGTATATTTTTTATATTCAAAATGCATATCACGAAAGTGCAAAAAATACTCCAAATATTTTGGTGTATTTTAGACTTTTGTGCTACTTGAGTTATGTAAGCAAATTTTATTCCGCTTTGCTTTCCACCAAAACAGGTGGGATTTATTTGTTACTTATCTTTGTCTTGTGATTAATTTGACCGCCCTATTAGCGAGACAATTTTCCGCTTATCATGCGAGGTTCGTTATATTCAAAGTTTCTTTTTTATTTAAAGAATCTGGCACAAAACGCGAATAAAGTAGAACAAAAGTTATTGTACATTATTGTTTAATATTTCGAAAAGTGTGGGGCTTATGTTCCAGTTAAATAAAAAAATATGTGGAGCTTATGTCCCACTCAAGTGGAACATAACTCCCATAAATAAAAAGTGGGCGTTATGTCCTTGGGCCTTATGTCCCTTCGCCACGTTTTTGTCACATTTTGAAACTAATCAAGATTAATGAATAATTAACCCTCTTTAGGCACACCTCTTTTTTGTGACGTGATAGGCACACGGTTGCGAATTTGGTTTATACTTTTTCATGCCGCTAGAACTTTTTTCGGTCACAATATTTTATAGAGAATCAAGTATGAAATTGATGTAAAATATTCCGAGTAATTCGAATATTGTATTCACAATTCCGAAAAAAAAAATATTTTCACCCTTATAAAGAGACTTTTTTGTGACCACTTTTTTTTGAAAAATCGTAATTTTTTTATTTTTGTCCTGCCAAATTCGCACCCGTGTGCCGACAGAGGGTTAAGAGACACATAAGACCCAAAACTTTTTTATAACCTATACCTCGATGGGATGTCCCAAATTGGTATCGGGGCCATTGTGCCCTAAAAATTTGGGCCTTATATGCCTTTGAAAATAAAAAAAAGTCACCGGTTAACTTGCGTCTGCTTTTATGGTCACTTTTATAACATTCGGCCTTATTTCTCAGTTGGGAGTCGAATTTCGGAAATCGGCGTTATTTCACGGCACCTGTTATCTCGAGTTCAATTTTTTTTTCGAATCCTAAACTTGTCCTATAGTATCTACATCGCAAGTAAAAAGCAAGCTGTCTCATGTACTTAACGTGGGTTTTTTGGGTACAAGTTGGCAATAACAACCCTTTCTGTAGATGCTTCTTTTTTTACTTTGAGTTTCAAATGTTATTAGTTCATTTTAGTTTGTTTCGAAAAATGCAACCATTCAAAGATTTAAAAACGTATAGTGTGATATCCTTAATCATATGGTATTCCTACACGATTACAAACAATTCCTGTGGGTTTGTGGTATTGTCTACCAACTTGAATAGAAAATCTATTAAGCCTCACCTTTTCAAAAAAAAAATAGAAAAAAAAAATATAGAAATATCTTTCAAACAAGTAGGGTAGATATCTCTTTGCATATGTACAAAAAAAATTGATTAATCTAATGCAAACTATATTTTATTGCAACATATGTCAAGTTGAAGTATGTTTCCATTTAAATTGCACCCGTCGATCATTTTTTATCCATCATCTATCGAATTTTTGTGTGATGTTGGATGTACGATTACGATAAAGAAAAAAAAAATTCAATTCATTGTTGAATAATTAACAGCTCAGTGTGGTGTTTGTACATCATCCATCCATCCACCAGCAGCAGACACTATATGCCTTATACCAACCAACGCAACAAAGCCATTGCCACCTCTTATTTAATTACCCTTTAAGTAACCATATCGAATCGCCAACCAAGCGTAGCGCCATAGCCGACGGGCGTTCTTTATTTTTTTTTTTTTTGCCTCTTTCTGCATATTTCACCCAATTTGATTACCAACAGCAATAGCAACAATGTTACGCAGGGAATATATATACACCAACTCTTTTGTGATGATGAACACAATCAAGATATACGCAGGACTCGAACTCGAGCTCGATTGACAAGGAACAGGAGCATCATAGGTAAAAGAGAAAGACACTAGATATACACAGGGAATATCATATGTTCGAGGAGTGTATTAACAAAGGGCAGCACAGCAAGGATACTGCACCCCACTCGATACACAACATCAACAAATTCCCCGTCCCTGTGTACCATCGTCCTCGTGTGTCGTCCCCGTATCTATTGCCATCCTATTGTTGAGTTTCAACTTTCCCTATTTCTAAACAAAATATCATTCGCCCATCCGGTGATGGTTCGTGCTATGTGTATACACTCTTTCGATATAACGGTGCGCTGTCATCCTGACAGCCAGCGATTCCCATCATCCTTTTATTTTAGAAAAACCAAAACACACAGAGGCTTGGTTGGCACGGCAGCAAGGAGCAGGAGCAGGAGCTTGTTTAGCGCAGCGCAGCAGCATCAGCATAGAATAGCAAACAGCACAACAACGGAAAATATAGGAAAACGGAAAAAAGGAACGCGTTGCGGTATCTGATTTCGTTGCTTTCCCTGTTGAATTTCGAAAAGGAAAATAAATATTCTTTCATATCCTGAACGAACCTCCTGAGCCAAAAGCGCTGATGATGGGATTCTAAATAATAATATTGACTTTGAGGACAACGTCGTCGTCTTCGTCGAGGTTGTCGATATTATTTCTTAGCGTAACGGTGTGCTAACGGAGCAGGAGGTATAGAATTGGGGTACTATGCTGGGAACCGGGAAACAGAATGGAGTCTTCTCGAGTGTGTTAGGACGGTGTGCATGTGCATGACTGTCTTTAAATTTTGATGAGAATTTTGTGTTTGTTTATATTTATATTTTTCTGTGTTTGGCATTTTGGGTGTTCCCTGTAGTAAATGATGTTTTATTGACAATACACAATATGGAAATTGAAATTCTAAAAAAAAAACAACTAAGTTTCTCATGAAAACATGAAGACCCTAATAACTGTATTAAGAAATTTCAGTTCGAAAGGTAAAGGGATAATACATAGACTTCCCAACCGGGAAAAAAGCCATTATGAATTGCTTGTTAACCTGTTCACTTGTAGGATAAAAGTTTTATTTTCATTTTTGACCCTTCGACCTTCCTTTAAATCTTGCATCTTTTCTGATAGTTCAGTCTAATAGCCCATAAGTTGCGTAAACTACATCTAAATGGTGTATTCGCAATACTAAATGGCGCCCAAAGCAAAAAAGTATAAAAATTAATAAGCAGGTACAAAATGTCAACGTTGCTAAGCAAGTATTTAGACAAGGGAAACTAATATTATTATATTAATACATTTTTTAACAGCACTCAATAGCCATCCCGACCGTGAATGGATGCCAGATCTTGTCCTCCGAAAAAATTATTTTGTTCAACTTGACAAATCACATTTCATAGGAATCGATGATTTCGGTTTTGTTTCGGAAGTATAAAAATGGATATCTACCGGGTCACCCCAACAAAAACCAATAGCTTACCCGTTAAAATGACGAACCGCCTCAGTAAAATCAAGAATTGCTTAGATTAAATCATGCATCTCTCCGGTAAAAACACGGGTTAGTAAAACAACGAGCATTTTCGGTAAAATTATAGGTCTTTCCGGTACAATCACGAGTTTCCTCGGTAAAATCAAAGGTTGGCCCAGTAAAATAACGGGACCTTTCCGATCAAATCACAGGTGTTTCCAATACAATTACAGTTTTCTCCGTTTAAATCAAGAATTGCCTAGATTAATCACTGATATCTCCGGTAAAAATATGAGTTATGAATATTCTCGGTAAAATCACGAGTCTTTCCCGTAAAATCACGAGTTGCGTCGGTCAAATCACTTGCTTCAGCTTTACCAAGACCTTCTTCATCAAAATAACGGAACCTTTTCCTTTACCTTTTCGGTAAAATCACGGATTGTTCTGTAAAATCACGGGTCTTCACGCTACAGTCATGGGTTTCCCCGGTAAAATCACGGGTTACCCTGCTAAAATCAAGAATTTCATCAGTAAACTCACAGACCTCGCTATTAAATCACGGGTCACTCCGGTAAAAACAAGGATTATTGAGTGTCATCAGTTAAATCACGGTTTTCCCGTGTAAAGTTGCCTCAGTAAAATACCGGTTAAGCCTAGGAGGGCACCGGGGAGGTTACTCCGGAAATATCATGAATTGCCTCAGTAAAACCACGAATTTAATCGGGATTTCCCGATAAAATCTCGGGTTACCCAGGAAAAATACGAAATTCTTTATAAAATCACGGATCATAGGTTTTTTACGATCATAGATTCTCCGTAAAATCACATGTTTTCTCAATAAAATCATATAATTTAATTTGTAGACTTTCATGAAGCCTCAAAAGTCCCTAGATAGTCCCGAATCCCTCCGAACCTACCACAGTACAAAAACGTAAACTTTAAACGCATCTCCGCGCCGTGCAACGTAACTCAAAATTTAATGAAGCTATTAGGCCAGTCATTATATACATTTGGAAATGCAAAATGACCGAGAAAGCTAAATTTTGGATATGTTGTAGAGGATGCTTAAAAAAGCTTAACTTGAAGTTTTCGACCAAGATTTCCTATGAGCTTTTTCCGCCATTTTGAAATAACTCGGCTATCTGACGAGATGCGAAAATTTTACAAGGAGCTTTTTTGTAGCTTTTAACGAGTTCTACAATTCATGCATACACATTTTTTATGTATCATGAACCGTTTTCGAGATATCGATTAAAAAAGTCAAAAATTTAGGACATGCCATTTGTTTTTTGACATAATCTATTTTTGGGTGATGAATATCGAAAAAATTATTAACATAAAATTTGTAGACCACATTCAGACCTACAATGTCGTATTTTTAAATTTTTTTTGGACAAAAATTACGACTTCCAGCCGGCCGCAAAGTCGTTTAGTCCGCTCCCACCGCCAAGCAAGCTGCCCGTTCGGTTGTAAAAAAAACAATCATTCATGTTTTTTTTTAATGTTTATATCATTATATCAGTAACACATACATACAAATGTATGTATTTATTTAATAAATAATGAGAAGAAGATGGTAATGGTTTTTTTGTTACCCCAATTTTATTAACCCAAATTTTGTAAATACAGTATACCGGCTTTTTGTGTTGATTGTGCATTTTGCTTCAATCTCTATATTATTTAGTTCATCAAAATTGCAATTAGATCAGTGCCAATAATTTTTTAAAATAAAAAAATTAGGATAAATGGTATATGAAAGCGGAAAAATAAATTGCCCACAAACTAATTGGTGGAAAGGGGGCGGGTGAATGCCTTGTTCGATTTCACTAGTAAAAAAGTTTTTTTTATAGAAATCAAAGTATATTTTTCTAATGATTTTTTGTATGCTGAGCTCGAATCTTTAGTCAGAAAAATTCTATCACGTTGAGATATAACCATGCCAATACATCACAAAAATAGTGTTTTGAACGTTCAAAATTCAATATCTCAAAAACTTTGCACGTTAGAGCTATTCTAATGCTAGATTGAATTTAAGAAGGTCAAAGGCCATTAGAAAAGTATAATTTGGTTTCTATGGAAAATTATTTCTCGCCAATATTATGTCATTTACGGAAAAATCGATCTTAAAAATCGTTTTTTTTTTTTTCCAATTTTTCTCAATATTTTTTAAATCAAAAGTATAGTTTTTCCATACAATCTTAAATAAAAGGTTTTAATCTAAGTAACTACATTCCAAGCTTTTTAAAAATCAAAAACTTTTTGGATTGACAAATAGGCCATTTTATCAAATTAAATTCGTCAAAAATCCAAAACTTAACTTTTTGCTCAAAAAACATTTAAAATACATAGAAAACATAACAAAGTAATTTTTAACCAAGATTTGTTAAAATCAAACCATTTTGGTAAAAGATAAAAATAATAAAAAAAAAAATAGTATTTTTTGCATTTTTTCAATATTTTTGAGAGTATATAAATAAAATGGTTTTAGTAGAGTTGTGACACTTTTATTACCCACAACTTTTGCATTTAACTTTTTTTGATAGGAGGTCTACTTTTGACAGACCTTTTACGCCCACCCACCCTTTTCCACCAATTAGTTTGTGGGCAATTTATTTTTCCGCTTTCATATACCATTTATCCTAAATTTTCCAACCACCCATATGCTGCTAATAATTTTTTTATTTTAAAAAATTATTGGCACTGATCTAATTGCAATTTTGATGAACTAAATAATATAGAGATTGAAGCAAATTACAAAACGCACAATCAACACAAAAAGCCGGTATACTGTATTTACAAAATTTGGGTTAATAAAATTGGGGTAACAAAAAACCATTACCATCTTCTTCTCATTATTTATTAAATAAATACATACATTTGTATGTATGTGTTACTGATATAATGATATAAACATTAAAAAAAACATGAATGATTGTTTTTTTTACAACCGAACGGGCAGCTTGCTTGGCGGTGGGAGCGGACTAAACGACTTTGCGGCCGGCTGGAAGTCGTAATTTTTGTCCAAAAAAAATTTAAAAATACGACATTGTAGGTCTGAATGTGGTCTACAAATTTTATGTTAATAATTTTTTCGATATTCATCACCCAAAAATAGATTATGTCAAAAAACAAATGGCATGTCCTAAATTTTTGACTTTTTTAATCGATATCTCGAAAACGGTTCATGATACATAAAAAATGTGTATGCATGAATTGTAGAACTCGTTAAAAGCTACAAAAAAGCTCCTTGTAAAATTTTCGCATCTCGTCAGATAGCCGAGTTATTTCAAAATGGCGGAAAAAGCTCATAGGAAATCTTGGTCGAAAACTTCAAGTTAAGCTTTTTTAAGCATCCTCTACAACATATCCAAAATTTAGCTTTCTCGGTCATTTTGCATTTCTAAGCCGTTTTTTCCGACATAATGACTGGCCTATATCAACTTGAAATAAAAGGCAAATTACTCGTTAAATAATTTGCCATTGCATGAACCTAAAAGTTTAATAAAATAATTACAATAAATATTTCTTTTAACAATTTCTTTATAAAAAAACATTGTGTTTTTTCGTTTTTTTGGTCTCTAATTTTTATTTAAGATTTGTTTTTACTAAATTTAGGTTCATGCAATGCATATAAATATATTTCATTTGAATCTTTTTTGATCATAAATAGTTTTCTGGACCAGGGAATTGCACGACGCAAACGCGAGGCGTCAACTTCAAAGAGCTGTAGAGCCGCCATTTTGTTTTTTTTATTTACTTAAAAAAAATTGTATAAATACTTCTTAATGTCAATAATATCATATACTTTTCCATATTTCAACAAATCTTCGGTTTTCCAAAAAAAAATTATTGAAAAAGCTGTCTTCCAGAGGGATCTCCCCCCTTAACTTGCTCATTGCACAAAAATTTTGAAATTGCAATGCGAATATGCCTTTTTCAAATTTTAAAATGCAATAAATCACTCTTTTAACAACAAATGTCTATAAAAAAAAAAAACCTAATAGCAATTCTACTATCCTAACAGCTTCATTTCCATGCCTCATCTGTCCTATTAATAAAAATAAAACCAACCTCAAATTCATTCATTTGAATATAAAAATTTCAAATTTAAAAAAAATGCATCCATATGTTGCAGAAAAAAAAGAACAATTTCAAATAAAAAAATTCATTGTTACTATAAAACCCGAAACATCCTTCTTCTATTCTTATTTTTAGACTCACTGTAACTATTCTTGGTGTCCGTTCCTATCATCATTCATAAATCAAACATTAAATTGATTACCTTATAGCATTCCCCTTACCCATAATCTAGACCAAAAAAAGTTGGGTAATAAAATTATTTCTAATAATCATCATCATCATCAAAATAATTATCAACCGAAGCGTAACGAATACGCAAATTCATAAAAAAAAAAAAGAGCTGCACCAAAAAATTCAGTTGGGTATAAAACCTCCCCTAAACCCTAACTAACTTCAACCAGATTTGGAAATGTTTTTCTTTCAATTCATGGCACATGTTTCCAAAAGTGTAGTAGGCAAATGTCGGAATCAATATAAATAGAGTTGTAACGCTACCGAAAAACAGCATCAGCCTCATCTACATAAATATATCTCGACTCGAGGCTTTGTCATATAAAAGTGCACAATATGACAAGCCTGACTATCATCATCACCCCTTTGGATTGTGTCACCCGGAATTAACCTCACTTTTTTACCCATGGCCATGAATAAATTGAATAGAAGAGTGTACTGGGACTAGGAGGGTGCCTCTTTGAGAGTATAAAAAAACACGGTTACAGTTATGCATGCATTCGCAACTATTAAAATCATATTATCCACATAAAAATATCCCCAGGGGGTGAGCAAGTGAAAGACATCCCTGTAAAAAAGGGTGAGTCTGAGTGCACTTGCTCTTTCATATAAATCTCAGGTCTGCTACTAACACAGCTCGTGGATGTTCAATTTTAGTGCCAATAATAATTGAAACATTATACGAGCCAGAGTACGAGTATGCTAGACCGCCTTAGGGCCATGTTTGCTCTTTCTACGTCAATTATTATGTCCACATTCGCCACACTCGCATATACACAAAACGGAGTTAAGAGAGGTTGGTCCGGAGGGCCTGATGATGTCTTTATATTCTAATTTAAATTTTATAAACCCCAAGCTGACGATGACTACCATAGTGAACTTTTATGAAGGTTTTCGGTTGGTTTTGTCCATTTTGTTGGTCAATTTTATTTTTTTGTAATATTTTCGCGTGGTAAGGTCCTTGTTCGTTTTTATTTTTCAACTGTAAAAGTGGATGTGATATGGCACTTTATAGGTGGAACCACAACATTTTACGACTCCTTTTTTTTACACTTCCTGTTGTAGGTGCCGGGTTTTGTGGAGACTTTATAAAAATTCTTCTTCTCCTTACTTGTGCACATTTAACACTATTCAACATTATTTTCGCTCCATTGAGTTTGTAAGTGCCAGCGAAGCTGTGTCTTATGATTTTTTACAAAGTTTCTGGACTGGATTTAGTGATGACGCGACGTTGGAAATAGAGATATATTTTTTTTTCTGTGGAGTTTCCTCTGATTTGACCATTTTCAAGAAGTTTTGTGAAAGAGTAAGTGAGTGACTGAGTAATATTTTTTTTTTGAAAATGTTGCTGCAAAGATTGTCCATTTTAACATGTGAATTTGATACACACAGAAAAAAAAAAAAGAAATGTTAAATCAACATGAAAAAATGTTGTTTTTAACTACGTTATATTTCTATAAAAAACTAAAAAAGATCACAGAAAATCCGTGCGATGTAAATTTCTTTTAACTCTAATAACTTAATTTTATAAAACTAGCCGGGTTTATTGGTTTCGTATATGTACTGAAATAAATATTTTATTGATAGATAATTTTGAGTCTTTAGTTTTGTATTTTCAAAAAGTGTCATATTAGATTGTATAGGTATGTTTTTTTGAATTTGTAAGATGATATCCCTTAATTTAGTCTGCAATACTTTAATCTGATTTATTAACTGGAAATGCACGTGCAACCCACGTTCTTGCTCTCATGGTAAAAGAAGCTAAGAATATTAAAAGTTTTTTTTTTTCTTAAATTTATAAAAGAATATTTTTAATTTTATAAGAAATTTGAAAAATAACAATATTTTCAATTTAATTTTATAAGAAATTAAAAAAAAAACTTAAAAAATAGCACTAGCCAACAATTTTCAGTTTTTGAAATTATTCAAAAAGATTTATATCAAATTTTATAGATTTGGGCTCAGCAGCTCAAAAAAACATATTGGTTTTTTTCTAACAGCTCTAGTTTTTGAAATATTAAACTTTTCATATTTTGGGAATGGTCATACTAATTTTTAAATTTTCCTTATTTTGAACTATTATTAAAATTTCCCAGAAAAATGTATAATTAAACTTAATGTATTTGGGGTCATTAAGCCTAAAAATCACATTCATTTATTTCTAGGAGCTCTATTTTTTTAAATATTTTAGTTTTCCACTTTTTAAGGGTAATTTCGTACTAATTTTATTATTTTAAATGTTTGTTAACATTTTCCAGAAAATTTTTTATCGAACCTAGTGCATTTGGGTTCACTAAGTCTAAAAATTACATTGGTTCCTTCCTAGGAGCTCTAATTTTTAAGATATTTTCATTTTTCACATTTAAAGGGTAATTTCATACCCTTTGTTGTTTTTCTTATCACAAGCGTTTATAAAGTTTTGCTGGAAAAATTTATCTCGAATGTAGTGTATTTAAAATAAAAATATCTACAAAAAAAAATTGTAAATAAAAAAAAATTTACAAAACAAAAATTGTATGAATTTGTATAGCTTTCCACGTAGGTATAAATAATTAAAAAAAGCTAGACCGCCTATGAGGGCAAGACGGTTTTTGTACTATGTTGTATGAAAAAATATTAAATTGGCCGGACTTTTAATATAAAATAAATGGCTTCTTGTAAGATCGATTATGTTTGTAAGTATGAGCAAGTTTGGTTGAAATCCCGAAAAGTTATAGTAAATTTAGTGATTTTTCATCAAATCGTAATGTTTTGTGTGAAAAGAAATTTGTACTTTTTTTAAATAAAATATTTAAAAGTCTTAACTTTTTCTTTTTTTGTAATAAAATTTGGGAACCGATGAAAATATAGCATACGTTTGTGATTATTGCAAAAAGATTCCAAATTTTAAGATAGAAACGGTTTTATTATCAACAGAAGTTGAAAGGGCGGTTTTGCCCCATGTGGGTTGTGGGGGCAAGACGGTTTTTTATTAGATGTTTTTTTCAAAACGTATTATCTTTTGTTCAGTATTTCAATTTTTTTTAATGATGAGATTTCCTACAAAAAACATTAAAGTTAATGAATAAACAATTTATTTTAATTAAAAGATGTTTTTTATTGGTTTTTAAGACGGTTAAACACTAAAGGGGCGGTCTTGCTCCTAATTCCCCTATGTATGCATAACTTTTTTTTTTTTTAATTTCAGAACCAATTTTGTTAGGTAGATAAAAAACAAAATAAAGTCGTTATAACGATTTTAGAGTCGTTTTTTTAAATATTTTTTTATATATAAAAATTTTTTAAAAATTTTAATACAAAAGTTTGGAATGCCATTAAAAAGGATATATGTATTAATCAACACATAAAAATAAAGTTTTTCACAGAAAGTGTACTAGTAAGATTTGTAATTTTTAAAATTGTAATAACGCTTTTATTTACAATCATTAAAATTGAAGTAATGAAGTATTGTATAATATTCTTGTCATAACTACAACACTACCAAAATGTCGAATTCAATTACAATTCTTCATAACGCAATATGTCTATCAAAAGTTTCTAGTTTCAAATCAAAAAAAACTGTCATATCACAGTCAATCACACACATCGGCAAGAAACAAAGAAAATAAAAACACTAAATCCAGCTCCTCAGGGTATTGAAATTTCAATACAAAAACAAAAAAAAAACAAAAACCTGACCATATGCGATAAATTTTCCATCTCTGATGTCAGTCATAGTCAAGAACACATCAATTTCGCAGACCAAAAAACATCCAACATTATTGGATTACACTTCAGGAAAAACAAAAAGAAAAAAACTGCTACTGCAATTTTTGCCTTTAAGGGATGCTTCTGCACTTAAAATAGAGTATCTAAATCACAGAAACAAAGAATAGATCTTTTCTTTTTTTTTCGTGACATATGTAAAATGTGTAAAGTGCATGAGGTCTTAATTTAATACCTAGTCTTGATGCTCAGTATTATACGATCATCATCATCAGATTTATAGTCATCAACATTAAAAATACTGTGTATAAATCCTTGCCGCCGCTCCCCTAATTTATTTAGTTGGTGTGTTCTTGTGCCTTTATTCTTTTATAGTTCTAAGCTATATGAGCAGACAAAAGGATGAGTCAATCAAATCTCAATGATGAGGGCTTAACGGCAGGATAAACACCCCTCGTTTTGGGCAAAGCAGATAATAGCCTTGAGGAGGGTTTGTTGTAGATTTAGTTAGGTATATGTGCTTGAAATATAGCAGCAAGTTGCACCATTTAAATTCGACACGCTAAGTGCTTGAATGAGACCAATGTACCGTAAGTAATCCCTTGTTTTAAAAATAAAATAACAAACAAAATCATCTAAATATGACTTTTTCATATCTAAATGGCGCGCGGTAAGAACAAAGGGTCAGTCTATCAGCAAATGTCAAAACTTTAAAATATATGTTATGTTTAAGTTTATTTTTTAATTTGTTTAAGTGAGTTTATTAAATGATATTTAACTTGGCTTAAAATTTATATTTTGTATCAACATTGAATTTTTTATTGCAGTCAATGCACGATTGCTGGTACGAGTATAGATCAAAAAATTCATCAAATTATCATCATCAAATCAAGATCATAACAGCGTTGAATAAAGGAAGAAAAAGATACTTAATACATTTTTGCATGCGTTCGAACCAATTTTCGAAACATTTTTTTTAGTTTTTTCTGCTTCTTTTTTACTTGCTCTATAGACTATAGGGCAAGTATTGGTTTCGTGTCGAAAAAAAAAATTGAGGTTTTAATCAAAACCAACATTACCTACTACGATGGAGAACTCCGAAAAAGTGGGTCTCGCAATTCCGTCCGTGCGTCTGTGTGTCCATCTGTACACATTTCTACAGCCTAAACGGGTGGACGGATTTTCTTCAAATTTGGTACAGATGATTTTTATGGAATTCTGAAAGTTGGTTTATTTTTTTGTTTTTTTATATCTCACTTAGAAAGTGTACCTCCCATACAAATTTTTCAAGTTATACCAAATAACTCGAAAACGGCTCTAACGATTTTGATTAAAAATTTGGTGTATAATTTTACAAACAAGACCCAACTTTTGATTTAAAAAAAATATTTTTTGGAAGGTTACTAACGGTACCTGCCATAGAACCGTTTTTTTGGTTTCAAAATATCTCTTACAAGACTAACCCGAGTTCAACGAAAATTTTTATACAAAAGCGTTTAATAAACCGCTCAAAAAACACATTTTTGGATTTTTAAAAAATATTTCAATTTTTTTTTTTTTGAAAAATCAATTTTTTGAAAACGGGTTTTTGAAATGTTTCGAAATTTTTTTAGTGTAAATTAATTATTTCTTCAAAATGGCATACCAACATTTTTTTTAATGTTAGAAAATTTGTATGTATAAAAAATTATTTTTTTAAAAAACGGCTCTAACGGTTTTCAAATTTTTTTTTCTTAAAATTTCTTTTCATACAAGAAATCAGATGGCATACTTCGTTTTGTGATCAAAACCTTTAAAAACCGAGTTTTATTAATTATAAAAACAGATTTTAGGTACTTTTTTACATAATGGAAAATATTTTAATTAAATCTAATTATAATTTTGCCTCATTTTTTTTTTTAAGATAAGATATACTTTTACCATAAGAGCAAGTACGTGCGACCCCAGTCGTGCATTTAATTTTTTTTTTTTTTTTTTTTCATACGAAAAATATGTTTTATAAACATTTCTTGACGGACCGTGATTGAATTTTTTTGAAATAAACGTTCATGGTCAAGCAAGGTTAGGGATGTATACCTGATTTTAGACTTTTTTAATTTGGAACTTCGCAGTTTGAATATATAGGGTAGGATGGTATAAGAGTGCGCGGTTGATAAGAGTGCGCAAAGCGATTTTCTACGGTTTGAAAGGGAATATAAGACTGAATGCACTTATTTTAGAAAGATCTAAATGAGTTTGATCTGCTGTCAAAATTTCATGCAAATGTGTTTGTAAACAGAGGTGCTAGTTAAGTTTAAGTTTTTTAGAACTTTTTTTTCCAATTTTTCTTGCCAAACAAATTAAATTTTCCGCTTAACAACAAAAAATAACAATAAACAAAGTATGGGACATTGAAAAGTCGACGAAAAGAAACATTTGAGGAACACGTAAGATTGGTCATAAAGTGCATTGTAAAATACATATATATTCTTCGATTACATGTCTGAACGTGTAAGAGTGCGCACCATGATGATGTATAAGAGTGCGCGGGTTATAAGAGCAGTTAATGCTTTAAAATAACTGGCATTTGTCCATATACCAGCAAACAGCAGCTAGAAAAAGCAATTCAACCAAAAAGAAACCAAATACAAGTTTTACAAAAAACAAGCGAATGAAAGTAACTAGGAAATATTGAAATTTTCTCGGAACCATTAATCGAAGACTAAATTGATTGTTCCTCATGCAAGGAGTGATGGGTTGAAAAATACTCTGTTTATTTAAATATAGGCAGTTTTATTTGCAACTTTTGTGCGAACTTACACCTGTACGCAGCTGCGCACTCTTACAAACTAGGCCGCGCACTCTTACACAATAGTGTGTATAAGAGTGCGCAAATGACCTAACGTGGTATTTTGTTTATAACTATTGAATTAATACATTTTTGTTACCAGTTTTAAGTTTTTTTCGTTGCTTTGATTATAAACTAAAAACTATATATAAAAAAAGTAGTTAAATTCTTTTTGTTATTGTTTTATTTGGTGTTTTGTCAAAAATGCGCACTCTTATACCACCTTACCCTAGCCTAGGGTGGGTCAAAAAAATCGAAATTTTTTTTTTTGATTTGGTACTCCGAAAAATCGATTGCTAGACCCCTCTAGAATATACACACCAAATATGAGCTCTTTATCTTAATGGGAAGGTCCTCCGCTTTTCAATTTTCCATTTTTACATCAAGCTTCTACTAAAAAAAAATAATTTTTTTATTAATTGACTTTTTAGCAAATTTCTTTTCATATTCTTGTAGGAAATTGAACGCTCTACAAAAAAGGCCTCATACACTTTTTTCGTTTATCTAACCGTTGAATAGATATTTGAGGTCCAAAAATCGAGAAAATCTTTAAAAATTCGTTTTTTGTTCTTAATTTTGTAACAAATTGAAAAATTATAATGATCAAACGCGCAAGACATATTCTTGTTGAAAATTGATTGCTCCACAAAAAAGGTCTTAATAACTTTTTTCATTAATCTAACCATTCTAAAGATATTCGAGGTCAAAGTTAAAAAAAATATAAAAACATTTTATATTTTTAAAAAATTTCTAATTCACTGAAACTTCATTATTTTCAAATTAGCAAGATGAATTCTTGTAGGGGCTTAAACGTTCTACAAAAAATTCCTTGGAATGAAATTGATTGCTTTAACCGTTTAGAAGATATTCGTATCCAAATCACAATGCATACGGGTCATAAGAAAACTATTGAAATCAGTGAGCATTGGTTTGGATACGAATATCTTCTAAACGGTTAAAGCAATCAATTTCATTCCAAGGAATTTTTTGTAGAACGTTTAAGCTCCTACAAGAATATATCTTGCTAATTTGAAAATAATGAAGTTTCAGTGAATTAGAAATTTTTTAAAAATATAAAATGTTTTTATATTTTTTTTCAACTTTGACCTCGAATATCTTTAGAATGGTTAGATTAATGAAAAAAGTTATTAAGACCTTTTTTGTGGAGAAATCAATTTTCAACAAGAATATGTCTTGCCCGTTTGATCATTATAATTTTTCAATTTGTTACAAAATTAAGAACAAAAAACGAATTTTTAAAGATTTTCTCGATTTTTGGTCCTCAAATATCTATTCAACGGTTAGATAAACGAAAAAAGTGTATAAGGCCTTTTTTGTAGAGCGTTCAATTTCCTACAAGAATATGAAAAGAAATTTGCTAAAAAGTCAATTAATAAAAAAATTATTTTTTTTTAGTAGAAGCTTGATGTAAAAATGGAAAATTGCAAAGCGGAGGACCTTCCCATTAATATAAAGAGCTCATATTTGGTGTGTATATTCTAGAGGGGTCTAGCAATCGATTTTTCGGAGTACCAATTCAAAAAAAAGAATTTCAATTTTTTTGACCCACCCTAATATAGCCCTCATTTTATTTTGAGACCAGCCTCTAACTGTACGCTCATTTTATCTTATGGGGTTTTCCATGGGTAACTCAGATTTCGATAAGAAAATGATTTTTTTTTTCGTGGATACTTACAAAAGGTTTTTTTTTTTAATTTGTTTCTGAAGTAAAACTTTTTATCTGCGACAAAAGCAGGAAAATATTCTTAAACTTCATGAGACATAGCTTTTTTGCAACATTTTAAAGATTTAAAATAATCAAGTTCTAACCCGTTTTTTAAGAATTGAGGAAAATCCGCGATAAGTCTGAAAAAATCGATTGTACAAAAGGTACTTTTACGAAATTTATTAAAAATTTTGCCTTTATCATGGGAACTACGAATCAATTATGTAATTCAATTTTTTTTTTTTCATGTGAAAGGATGTTTTTTGAGGTGTTGAGAAAATGTGGATTATTTCAAACACTAATTTACAATAATAATACTCTATTGAAATTATAATTATGTTACAAATAAAATAATTATGTTACATTGGAAATAGAAAGCAAGAATCTAGTGTTTTTAAATATCATGGTTAAAAGGGTGTTTTTTTTTTTATTGAAAAAATAAAAATTATGAGTCATCTTAATGAAATTTGGTAATAACGTGACTTTTTAATTAGGCCGCAAAATAAAGAGACTTTTTGAAGAGGAAGTAAATTCTGTTATAAGTCCCAAAAAGCCAATGATTCGAGTGGTATAAAGTAGATTAAGTATTAAGATTCAATTTCTCATCGGGACCAAATATAAAATGAGCTTTTGGCTGAAAGGTTGCTTTTTTGGGTGAAGTAATTATTGCGAAAAATCAGCTTTTTTAACTGGTATCCGATTGAAATATAGTGCCCATATAATTATTTTTATTGAAACAGTGTTTTTTTTTTTTTTTTGAGAAAAGGAAAATATAGAGATTTTGAACGGACATTTTATATGGAGATATTTGTGTTTCCTTTGCTCAAAAAACACCCCTTCGAAAGCTCATTTTATTTTTGTGTTTAATGCAAAAAGAACGTCTATATTTTACAATAAAGTTCTTAATGATTGAAAGATTGAATTATCGATATAGATGGCACAAAATCAGACACCGAATTCTATTTTATTTTTGCTAAGCAGTACAAACTTTATGTCCTAGGTTTTAGAATCTACTTTTCGGCAAATGCGAAAGTGATAAGTGATGACTTTTGCGTCATATTGCAACTGCCCGAATTACAGAAGCTATAAGTCGTCCCAAGAATTCCTAAAATCAACCTTATTTAATATCAAAAAACCACCTTTTCATCATTCCAACGAATAACAAAGTATGTTTCTGACAACCTTGAATGGCATTTAAAATTTTTGAAAAGAAAACACACTTCTTCTACCGCGCTTCCGTTGACAGTTCGCACAAACTGTCGCTGTCTCTTAAATGATTAGTAAAATCGAATGACAACTGTTTCTTAAGGTATGGAACAGAACTCTATATAAAACCACAATCTACATAATATCATGTGATATATTTCACATGATATTTGTCAGATTTTATTTTTGTCTTAATTTCACGAAATAGTTCCTTAATCATTCACCATCTGTGAAATATCTATATAGAACTGTCAAAACATCACCCTTTCTTACTGACAAGCTGTGTTCATCACAGTCTCTGAAAAATTCTTTCAAAAAAACTCTTTGGGTGGCATATGTGTACCGAATAACGCGGTCTTAGAAAAACACTTGATTTTTTCTGAAATATGTGAAAATCTCATTAACTCCTACCTCAAAACTGACAGTACACTGATCGCTAACATCCGCATGTCTACAAATAATCTGATCCGTGGAAAAACATTCTGCGACGAAAATAAATCGCGCGACCTACCACCACGCCAGCGACGACCGACCGACAACGCACGAGGAAAAGTCTCAAATTTCCACACAAAACCAAAACGGTACAAAATAATATTCAAAAAAAAACAAGAATGTAGGAGTATCAACAGACATGAAGACGGGAGACAGCATCTGCCAAAAAGAAAACAGAGAAAAAAAGTAAAAAAAAAAAACTTGGCCCTACTGAGCTAAGCTTGTCCATTAATCGTTCACCTGATAATTGCCGTGTTCTGCACCATGCATTCAGATATTAAGTACAAGACGTTGGTTAATCGTCCACAACTCAAGTTTCTCTGCTACGTTGTCTTGTCCCAGTGCAGGCCCCTTCTTCCCCTATCTTCCTTTTTTACCCTATCCAAAGAAAGAGGAGACCTTGTCTAATCGGGAACATGTCCAAATAGTTGGTCGGTTGGTTGGTTAGCTGATGGTCAGTTTTTGGTTTGGTTGCATGCTCTTTAGGTGCTCATATGTGTGTTGCACTGATGCAGCACTACACAGCACTATGCAATGCGCTATCGGGATGTGGTTGTCCATTTTGTTGGCAACACAGTCAAGTAGGTATAAGACTTGAAGGCTTCTTTTTTTCGTTTCTTCTTACTGGTTTTTTCATCTTGAAGAAAAGGACTGTAAAATCTATTTGTAGCATATAATTGCCAGCTTTGCTAGAGCAAACAGGTTGATAAATATATGCTGATGCACACTGCACATGAAAACTGTGTTCGCTGGAGGCATAGGAGGCCGAGGCCTATACTCTAAATGAGGACGCAAGAGCAGTGGCGGCCTAGAAGAGTAGTCAGTGATGATGGTACTTGCTTTCCGCAGCAGTATCATGATTATTTGGTTGTAGATGCAGATCTTGTAAATGGATGACACTTGGAAGGCTCTATAGCGTTGCTTGGCCGGACCGGCGTGATTTATGCAGCAATTGTCATGATGAGTATAATATAATAGTCGAGGTTATAAACGAAAAACACTTTTCGCGTGAGTGTATGTAGCAATTAAGAGGAAAGGTATATTGCAATTGCCGCATGAAGAAGCTAGATACACCTTGAAAAGATTCCATTCTAATGGATGCTTATACATTATGAGCAATTAGACAATACGAGTAAGTGAAGAAGAAGATTGCAGAACATAATTATTTAAAAAATTCTTCTTCCGGTTATTTGTGTGGTTTTTAAGGTTTTTTTATTAAAAAAATGGAAAACATCAATATCCTACATTATGAATGTTGTATGGTTTAGTCGGAGCGAAAGAAACTGAATAAAAGGCTTTTACAATTTATAAAAATTTTAAAATTTTTTAATTCGATTAATTATAAGATGTAAGGAATACTTTTTTTAAATTAAGAACGTAAAACATAAAAAATATAAGAAATGAAAAAAAAATGTTTTTGAGTGATGGAGGCTGGGATTTGAACCCAGACTTGTGGGGTTCTATAAAAATTAATTGTGTTTTTGAGTTTGGAATTTTATAACTTTTTAATGGTTCATCAAAAAGGCTAGATTTAATAATTTTCTTGTATAAAATTGAACGCTCTACAAAAAAGCTCTTATTAATTTTTTTGATGAACTGCCCCGTTTCGAAGTTATTCAACTTTAAAATATAAAATGTAATTTTTTCTTCATTTTTGTTCATTTTTTTGACGAAACTATTAGGTTTTTCCAAAAATTGGGCAAAATTTTCGATTATTTGTATTCTATGTTGTGTTTTGGTTTCACAGATCCTTTTATATAACTCTCAAGCCCCTAATACTATCATATAAGATTTCTTCAATAAATTGGAATTATTCATTTTTTCAACTAAAAATAATTTGATTAATTTTTGGCGTCGGTTTTTCTTTAATTTTATAAATGCAATTTTGTAGAGCGTTCAATTTTATACAAGAAAATGATTAAATCTAGCTTTTTTGATGAATCATTAAAAAGTTATAAAATTCCAAACTCAAAAACACAATCTTTCCCATGTAAATCATATGGGAAATAGAAATTTGCGATGCGGCGCGGCGGTACTTCAACAATATTTTCGGTAATGCTATGAACAAAAAAAAATAAAAATTTTTGAATCAGTCTAAGGTCCAGAGAACTAACGTCACGGGAACTACCTTCAAATGGAAAATAACTTAACCTCTAGTGGGAAACAATTTCACTTTTTCTTGGTATAGTTACGTCCCACTTTAGGTGGGAAATAAGTTCATCGAGAAATTGTGTGAAGATATTTCCCACCTACAATTGGATTTGAAGAATATAAGAAATTTGAGCACAGTGCAAAAAATTAAGCTTTATGCAATTTTCTAAAAACCCAAATACACAAAAAGTCAATTTGGAGAAATAAAGAGTTAGAAACCAAACACTTTTTGGCACAGCTCTTTGTAAACCCTAATAAAGCTTACTTAAATTTTTCATCTATGAATTGAATTTTGAAAGCAAACGTTTCTGAAAAGATTCAGAGAAAAAAAAGCACGAGAGTTTTGAATTAATGGATTTTCAAAAAGGACATAAAAATGAAATGTGAAAACTTGGAACGTGTTTACCAAAATAACCGTTTTAAATTAATTGTTATTATTTAAATTAGTCTTACTGAACTTTCAATTAATTGCACTTTTTAAACCCAAAGTGAAAAATTCGAGAAATTCAATGTCAAAGTCCAAACGGGAAGCGGACAAAAAATTTGCACAGGGGAGAATCAATTTTGAGCTGTGAAAATAAAAAAATTCGCGTGAATTTTTTTATTTTCACAGCTCAAAATTGATTCTCCCCTGACCAAATTTTTTTTCCGCTTCGCGTTTGGACTTTGAAATTAAATAGAGTTTATCACAGTTACTCCAGCTCAATTTGTTTTGAGGGTAAAAAAATTTTTCTTGTTACTTAATTCTAAAGAGTAACCATTATAAAAAAACTTTCTTACTTTAAATTAAATTTTAAATTTTAAAACTTTATTTTTCATTTTTATTTGTCATTCCTTACAATTGTAAAATAGAGTAGATACCACAGGCCACATAAAATAAATTTTGCGGCTGCAGTTGAATCTTCAAAGGAAGCCTACTGTATTAAAAAGTGAAATTATTTCCCACACTCCGTGGGTAATAACTTAACCCAAAAGTGAATTTCGTTCCTACAAAAAAGTGAAATTGGTTCTCACATTCAGTGGGAATTAGCTTCACTAGAAAAATGGGAAATTATTTCTCACTAGAGGTGAAGTTATTTCCCATGTGAAGGTAGTTCCCGTGAAGTTAGTTCCCTGCACCGATCAAGTACGATGGCTTTTTTCCTCCGGGCAATTGACTCAAAAACCTCTAACATTTTGAGGTATCGCGTTGGAAATCTGAAATTTCAGACGATTGTATGGTCAGCATAAGGTTTGACTTGATTCTGATTGAGAATCTTTTGAAAATTTTGAATGTATTGTAATAGCAGAATTATTTAACTGGCCTTATCTTTGCGAAACTACGTTTTATTCGAAAGAAAGTTTTAGTTTGTCTCAAAACTTTTTTTTTCTGCGGACAACCGTTTCTCCACAATTTTGCATCAAACACAATTTTCTTCGTTTTTTAAGTTGTTTTTTTACACTTTCATATCATTTACGTCAAAAAAACACGTTAATGAGTATTAATTTTTTGTGCTTTTTATTAAAGCCCAGTTTATTTTCATAAAAAAAATGAGTTTTATTTTATAAAAAAGGCTACTGAAAGTAATTAAAAAAAAATAAACAAACTGAGTGAATTTAAAAAAAAAAAAATAATTTTTTAATACAAAATTAACTTAAATGAATTAAAACTTTTTCTGAGCTATTGTGGTTAAGAAAAGAACACATAGATAAAGCTCAGAAAAAGTTTTTAATTCATTTAAATTATTTTTTATTTAAAAATTATTTTTTTTTAATTCACTTAGTTTGCAGGGGCGTACACTCCCTTGGGGCAAGCGGGGCAGTGCCCCGGGGCCCCCGACCGACCCCAGGGCCCCCACTGGAGACAATGCAGTGAAAAAAACTGTTAGCATAAATTGAGTTACGAAGTAACCAGGGAGACAAATTAAATCATTCAGTGTAATGTATAATGCATTGGTAGCCACACAATATATGTATATTGATTTTAAAAAAAGTTACCCCAGGGGCCCCAAAAATAATAGACTGCTTTTTTAAAAGAAAAATTATAATTTTATCTAAGGGCCCCAAAAAATATTACTTGAAAAATCTTTGCCACCACCAATAATACATTAGGGGCCCCAAAAAAGCAAAAAAAATATTATTTGAGGGTCTTCAAAAGTGGTTCAAAACAATCAAATGGAAAATTTAATATAAATTCAGGGGCCCCAACATAAATACATCAGGGCCCATAATAAAAAATTACGTTATTGGTGGCATTCCGAATATTACTTCAGAGCAGAGGCCCCAATACCTATTAATTCTTGGCTCCAAAAAAATTATATTATATTTTAGGGGCCTCTAAGCACTTAATTTTGAGGCTCTAAAAATAATTTTTCAGGGGCCCCAAAATAAAAAAAAATATGTCTGATGATGGAAAATAAAATATGTATTTATTACTTCAGAACAGAGGCCCCAAGAACTATCAATTCTAAGCAAAAAAAAATTTTATTTTAGGGGTCTCTAAATATTTAATTTTGGGGGCCCCTAGTACAAGTGTTTACTACTTTTATAAGAGTCATTTTAAGTAAGTATAGCAAAGTGCATTACGAACATATTAAAACATTAAAATAAACCTAAAAATAAATAAGCCATACAAAAAAAACCTATGGCGTATACGTAATTTTTTTTTTAACTAAGGGGCCCCCAAATATCAAAGGGGCCCCAAAATTTAGTCTTACCCCGGGGCCCCGGCGACTCAACGTACGCCACTGTTAGTTTGTTTTTTTTTTTTATTACTTTCAGTAGCCTTTTTTATGAAATAAAACTTATTTTTTTTTTTTATGAAAATAAACTGGGCTTTAATAAAAAGCACACAAAATTAATACTCATTAACGTGATTTTTTGACTTAAATGATATGAAAGTGTAAAAAACAACTTAAAAAACGAAGAAAATTGTGTTTGATGCAAAATTGTGGAGAAACGGTTGCCTGCAGAAAAAAAAGTTTTGAGACAAACTAAAACTGTAATAAATTCTTGATTGGTTGTAAAAAAATCTTTCTAATCCAGTCAAATAAGGGTTTAACCTCGGAATGAATGTTAGTAGAAATTTTTTTTGCTCAATATCTTCCTTTTGCCATTCTATAACATATCTCAAAAGTCTAGAAAAATCTCATGTCCGCTTGTCGCGATTTCAAGGTCAAATCGCGAAATGGAGATTTTCAAAATTAGCAAAAATAGGCTATGGTATTATATACACATATGATACATGATTTCAAGGTATTTTTTAATGCTGATTCCAAAAAATCTAAAATCAAGGCAATCTGACGTCTCTGAAAAAAGTTATACCTGTTTTTCATCTGTCAACTCATATTATTATAACAGTTGCAAACTTACTGCCGAAAAACCCTTAAAAGTTATGGTAGCTGAACCAAATTTTGCATGAAGATTTTAGAATCCATCATTATTAAAAATCAAAACAATCCATTACAAAAAATATATAACCTACGAAATAATGGTATTTTTTGATGGAGGGGCTAATTATAGGATATGCACTAAAGAAGATTCTTGTTCATCTTAGGAATAAGTGCGAATAGGCTAATTTTTTCATTTTAATCTTTGTTTGGATATTCTTTAACTACCCGCAAAAATCTAAAAAAATCTCATGTCCGCAAGTTCTAATTTTCTTGGTTTGAAGATAAGGTGCAGATTTTAAAAAATTGAAAAACTACACTTCAGATAGGTATTTGTGTCAGATCAACATGAATAAGGTGCATTACTTTTTAGGGATGGTCAGGTTGACTTGTTTGTGAGTTTTGTTGGAATAAGTGTTAAAAAATACCTTTATATCATGTCGCTTATGTTGGTATACATATAAAAATTTAAACTTTTCTTATTAATTTTTTAAAATCTGCACCTTATTTTCAAACCAAGAAAATTAGGACTTGCGGACATGAGATTTTTTTAGATTTTTGCGGGTAGTTAAAGAATATCCAAACAAAGATTAAAATGAATAAATTAGCCTATTCGCACTTATTCCTAAGATGAACAAGAATCTTCTTTAGTGCATATCCTAAAATTAGCCCCTCCATCAAAAAATACCATTATTTCGTAGGTTATATATTTTTTGTAATGGATTGTTTTGATTTTTAATAATGATGGATTCTAAAATCTTCATGCAAAATTTGGTTCAGCTACCATAACTTTTAAGGGTTTTTCGGCAGTAAGTTTGCAACTGTTATAATAATATGAGTTGACAGATGAAAAACAGGTATAACTTTTTCCAGAGACGTCAGATTGTCTTGATTTAAAATTTTTTGGAATCAACATTAAAAAATACCTTGAAATCATGTATCATATGTGTATATAATACCATAGCCTATTTTTGCTAATTTTGAAAATCTCCATTTCGCGATTTGACCTTGAAATCGCGACAAGCGAACATGAGATTTTTCTAGACTTTTGAGATATGTTATAGAATGGCAAAAGGAAGATATTGAGCAAAAAAAAATTCTACTAACATGCATTCCGAGATTTACCCCTTTTTTCTCCTTATTTGACTGTATTATTCGAATAAAACGTAGTTTGGCAAAGATAAGGCCAGTTAAAGGACAAGAGAGCAAAAATCATAAAAACCGTGGTAACTCGAAAACGGGACGAAAACGAGAAAATTACCTCTTAAGTTTTTCGACTTAAAATAACCTCAGGAATTCATGGTTTTCATTTGGGGCGGTGACTGTGGGACGCACTGTATATGATTTTATAAAAAAAAAACGTTAGGTACTTTTAAATAATCATCTTCATCACTATAGATTTTTGGGGAACAATGCTCTTTTGTTTCTTGCATTAGGCAATGTTATCTAAAAGTATTTCGGCTATTTTGTTTTATTTTTTTTTTATAATAATAAATTAGAAAAAACTATACTCGTAGAGACGTGGAGCATATCAACAATGAGCCATTATGAGATGTATTCAAATGACACATTCGGTATGTTATATGTCTATACGAAACTATCCATTAAAAAGAAGCTGGTACTTATGGTCATTTATATTAAGCCTTAGAAAACAATATTTTGTTTTTTTGTTTTCCTAAAAATTTTGGTAACATTAAAATTTATTGGAAACAGAAAGATATTAATACTTTTCAAAAAATGTTTTATTTAAACATTCATACAAAAAACTAGCAGTTCTGATTTTTCGTAAAAGTTGTAAACAAATTTAAATTGTGTTAAGAAAATTCTAAATTTTTAACAATATTTTGGAATTGGTGCAATTTCTTAAATAATTCTTTATAATTATTATGTAGTTGTTTAACTTTTTCTTAGAAGATAACTTTCTGGGTTTTTGGTTTTTATACCATTAGTCATGATTAAGTTTATCACAAAATACCACATAATCAGTTTCTCAAAGGGTTAATCCTATAATACTTTGCTAGGCTTCATATATCATAGGCAGGCATATCTTGGTATATTACACATCATAAAAAGAAAGCTAGATACACATATATACAAAAAAAATAAAATGCACGACTGGGTCGCACGAACTTGCTCTTAGAGTTCAAGTTGCTTAAATTTTTAAGACTTTTGATATAGAAATTTAGAAAATGTAGGTACCTACTATATGGGTACAGAAAAAAAAATAAAAAAAAAAATTAAATTCGTTTTTTAAAAAAATAATATAAAATCTGAAATCAAATTGCCCCCCAAAACAAGTATGCAGTTTTGATTGATATATTAAGATGCATTTTTAGAAAAAAAATTTTCAAAATCGTTAGAGCCGTTTTTTAAAAAACTAATTTTTTATAAATAATTTTTTGGAAAAAAAGTTTTAAAATACAACTGGTATGCCATTATGTAGAAATCACTGATCAACATCTAAATACAAAATTTCAAAAAAATTCAATGTCCCGTTTTCGAAAATTTGATTTTTCAAAAAAAAATTTTCAAAATTTTTTTAAAAATCCAAAACTTATTTTTTTCAAAATTTTATTTTTGGCTTATATTTAAATTATATAAATGCTTCTTAACAAAAAGTTTCGTTGAAATCGAATAAGAGGTTTCGGAGATAATCGGATTTGAAAAAAACGGTTCTATGGCAGGTACCGTTAATAATGATTCTCAAAAAAAAATTTTTTCATTGAAAGATAGACCTTAGCTTAAAACTAACATTTGAATTTTTTAAACAAAATCGTTGGAGCCGTTTTCGAGATATTTCAATTTTACTAAAATCGGTATATGACAAGTACCGTTATTTTTGGTCCAAAAAAATTAATTCCAAAAACCCCTCTGGAGAGTCGCCAAATAACGCTACATACCAAGTTTGACATTAATCGGTCCATCCGTTTAGGCTGTAGCTCCTTATACAGACAGACAGACAGACAGACTGACAGACTGACAGACAGACAGACAGACGGACTTCCGGGACCCACTTTTTTGGCATTGTCTACCATCGTAATGTCATGGAAAAATGTTATCTCAACTTTTTTTTTTTGTACGAATGCATAACTTGATATATAGTACCTATATCGCAAGTAAAAACTAGCCTAATGCATTGGTAAGATTTTCATACCCACTATAATTACTTACCTTAGTGATGCAATCATATAACTTATTGGCTTTTTCAATTTTGCAATTTCTTATTTTTTCTTATTGAAATGAAAATTTTGCTTAATGAACCTTAACCAAAGTGGTTTTAGTTTTTTGGTTAAATTTTTCAAAGTAAAAGAAAACTCATATTAATGTGGTTTTAAATATTGACAAAGACTGCATTAGATAATCTATTTTCCAGCCTTGTACATTTGTTGATTGTGTATTACTTATGGTATCTATTGGTTATTCAGTGGTTTTCTACTGGTTAATAAAAAAAAAAAAGAAGCCTTTTAAACCCGAAAACAAAAACCTTCAGTTTAATAAGCTTTGATTTATTGTTTGTTCATTAGAAATTTAACATATAGCAAAGTAAAAACAATACAGTTTCCTTGATTTAAACTGATACAAAAGTTATAGAAAAAATTTCTTGTAACATACATACATTACATAGACATTTGAACAAGATAAAACAAAAGAATATCGTTCACAATAGAGATTCACAATACCAAATTTTATTTTCGATGATCGACTCTATCGAAAAGTCGTCTATCGATAGAGAAATGACAATCGAATTAAGGGCCTATGTCGCTAACTCTCAGGTACTTTCCAAATATCGCAACAATAATTATTTGCAAAGACTTAGGTATTTAAATTTCAAAATATTAAAGAGCAAAATATTGTTATGCTAGCATAGGCCCAATACCATAGCCGTAGCTAGGATTTCATTTCGGGGGAAGGGGGGGGGGGGGTTACCTCAGACTGAACAAATTTTTTTTTAGGAATCACAAAACTTTTTTATCAACTATGTATATGTAACTGCAGTCGATTCTTAGAGCGGAATTCAGAGTCTTCACTCAAGTAAAAATTTGACTCAAGTGAACATTTGCTCTTGCGTTTGGCCCACTTAAGCTACTCGTTACATTAAGAAAACTTAAGGGTTTCTTTAATTTTAGCTTATAAATACCAACTGAGGAAATTTTGAAGTAAATGCGTGAGCAAACACTCAGAAAACTCATCTCAGACTTGTGCTTGATAAAAATTTTACTTAAGTGATGACTCTAATAATTTCCGCTAAAACAAATGATCATTAGAAATTAGTCGAAGCGAAAATAACTTGCCAATATCCTCCTTAAGTATTTATTAGGAGAGAAATTCGTAGTTAAAAGTTTAAAATAGCTCTGCTTACCGTAGAAGAATTTAAAAATGAACCGGCGGCATCTCTAGTTTTAATTGGTACAAAGAGTGATAAGTTGTTTGATATAAAGAAAATTTTTTTGAAGAAATAAATTTGAACCATTCTTAGGCTTTATAGAAAAAATTAGTTCGTACAGTTTTATATATAAAAAACTAAGTACTTTACATTGAAATTAAACTTTAAACTATAATTTTTTTAATTTTCTATTTTGAAACAATTTGATAATAGAAAGCTAAAAATATGTAACACTCTCTGAATAAAATGATATATTTATTTTCGTTTATATACTAGATTTAAGCTTTACATAGAACAAAAGTGGGAAACAATCAACTGAAAATATCTCCGACAATAGAAAAGGTGTCGGAAAGAGTTAAGCAGATTTAACGGTAAAATTTCAAAAACGAGATGTGATCGAATATTTCTGTCTTCGGATTCGAGTTCAGCAAACCTTTGAAAAAGTATAGTTTAGTCTCTGCACCATAACCTTGTAGAAATACTTGTATTATTTGGGCCAAAATACAATTTAATGCCTAAAAAATGTCCCTTTTTTTGAATTTCATTTTTCTTGAAGAAAAAGTACAAATTGTTAGAGAAACTATATTGAGTTATAAAATTAACATTATTTACTTTTACAAGTTTGAAACCCAAATTTGGATCGAATTGTTTACAAATCACGGTAACATTGTGGTTTATCTTGGTAACGCAGTGGTATTTAAAGTTTTAAAGCTGATTTTGGGTTATAAACTATTAAGAATATTTAATTTAAATTAATTTTTCTGTGATTTAACTTCATAGGAAACTTACGTTGTTCCTATATCCAATTGAAACTGAAATTTACAGTAAAGTAAGGCAGTTGTTTGGTTTGATCACTTTCTGTTTAAACTGTCATAAATATACAAATATCATTCCAAACATATCGGGGCAAATGCTATTTTATAATAGATTAAAGTTTAACCGTTAACCATTCTACGTCAAATAAAATATATGAAAATATGTATAATGTATATTGATAAAAATTTAAATTTATTTTTTTCAAAATTCACTGTCCAAAGGGAAAACTTTTTAGGCACTAAATAGTATTTTGGCCCATTTAAGGGGTTCTTAAAAGAACTTCCTAAGTTGTTTGTATGGATCTTAAGGAAATGATCAAAGAGGTAATAACTAGTTTTTTGAAAAATCCCTTACCAAACGTTGTAAAAAAAAAAACTTCATCGACAGCTTCTTTGAGTAGGTATACAAAATTGGAAGAGACTTTAACGAATATTTTCAGACAGGTAATTAAATTCCTTAAATACACAAACAAACCATTTAGTGCTGCACATATTAGACTTGTATTTGTCTATACTATCTTTTGATTTTCTGAAAAAAGTTTCTGGGGGGGGTTAAACCCCATAACCCTACCCCCTAAATACGGCTATGCCCAATACAGAAAAATTCGAAATTAAAAAATAGCAAAATAATAACTGGAATTTTTTTATTGCGAAATGTAAATTTTTCAGGAAAAATTTCTAAATAAATGTGTGCAAAACAATCAAGAACAACCAAAAAAGTGCAAACTAAGTTAAAAAAAAAACTTTTTGCTGACAAAAATATGGGAAGTAAAGTCAAGTAAACATATTTTACCAATAATGTAGGTATAAAAATGATTAACCTTCAAAAAAATTATCCCAACAATTTCTAATTGGTAGAAAGATAGACAGCAAAAAAAAAAATTAATTGAATGAATTGAGAAACATAGGTATCGAAAATTGAAAAAGTTAACCAAAAACAACGAACAAAAAGTCTAAAAATTAAAAGCTTGATGTAAATTGGTGCAAACTAAATTATAAATCAAAGACCTATAACCTAACCTCCTCGATTTGTTTTCTTCTTCGACAAAAGGGAGTCTCCATTGATATTAGGTATTCTACGTTAAACAAAAACAAAACTTAAATGAGTAGACAAAGATATCTTTTTGCAATTAGGTCGTCCTTAAAATTAAACTAGGTATAGGTACACTGTCTGTACACATCTATACCCACCAATATAGAAAAAAGGAACAAAATCGTAGATATCTGTTGTACCATAACGAAACGACGACAAAATTATTCCCAAAACGAAATTCCCTCACACCAAAAAATTAAATTCTCCAAAAACTTTTGTTGTAAAAAATTTGAAAAGCAAAAAAAAAGATAATTTTCTGATACAAAAACATCAAGGACGAGAAAAACAACGACGACAACGAAAACATCGAAGGCAAAGACAAAATTCAATTTTGTATTTTTCGAATACAAATGTGTCTCCTTCTACCAACCTACCTTTGCTTCGAAATCATACCAAAAGTTCATCTCTCCTACTTCTTATTAAATCATTGTCAATATGAATCAATGAAAGAGCTGAATAAAAAAAAAAAACGTTTTTTCAACTACCGAACGCTACAAAATTAAAGATCCACGCACGCCAACAAAAGGATACGCAGGACCAACGACAACGACATGAAAATGAAAAAGTGAAATTTAATTCTGTTCCTTTCAATGGCTATACCTACCCCCAACCCTTAACTTCAACCCCAAACTCTACAAAAAATATTATTCGGGTGGAACCTTAAATACAGAAACATCGAAACGGGTGATGGTTAAAGAAGGGGCCTTATCCGGTCGTAACGTAACTCGTAGGGTTTGGTGCAGTAGTAGCAACAACCAACAACAGAAAGGATATGGCAGTGGTGGCAAAATGTTGACAGACCGAAAAATAAAAATATTTTCCTGTGTTACTGAACAAAAATAAAAGAAACAATGAAACAGGACACAAGAACAACAGAAAATCAAAAAAAAAAAATGAAAAAAAAAAAGAGAAAAGAAAAAAATCAAAATTAAAGTGAATTTTAAAGACTTTCGATGTAAGTTTTGTGGCATGTATTTAAGAGTCGAATATAGCTGTCTCTTTCATTTGTGGTAAATAAGCAAGGTAAGGGTATATAAGGTGGCAACAGTCACGCCCCTAAAATCTTCACAAATTACACACACAAATACACTCTCTTCTGATTATATTGTCTTCTCTTTTTCTCGCACTATTGATGTACATTTATTCGAAGTTCGAATTTCGAAAATAGGGGAAATAATTCAAATTCGAATGAAAGAGAAAGAAAACATTCACAAAAAGGTAGATATAAAGTGAAGATTCTTTATAACAATAGAAACAACAAAAATACAAAACAAACTCACCTTATAAGATCCGGTAGGCGTTCCAGTACTTTGGGGTGTGAGTGTTTCTTGGTATAAGATGGAGATAGCGCCACAGTGCAAGCGAGCATTAATTCAGTTGATAGCTCAACGGGATGCTGGGGAGATTTCTCCTCCGGTAACTGGGGATACGAAAAAAATGAAACAAAAACAGCAACAAAAAAATTCGTAAGAAGAGACACAATATTATATTTTGAAATGGAGTAGTAAACGGGCTTGTTTTTGAAGGTGATGGCGATGGGGAAATCTCACGTAGAAAATGGTTTATTGAATTTTCAGTGACTGTTTTGGATTTTTCTTTTTTTTTTTCTATTCGTTTTGGGGTTTTTCTTGATGGAAAATCAATAATGACATGAATATTTAAGGGACGAAACATAAAAAAAAAAAAAAAAAGAAGTACAGCGCTTTTGCACTTGCACTTTCGGTCTCCAGGTCCCAGAGACGTTAAAGATGATTAAGAGGCGATGACCTTTTAGCTTATACAATTGTTATCTATCTAGGTATAGGCCAGCAGATAGCTGATATAGGTACTCAGTACTCAGGGGGCTAATTTATTTATGGCAGAATTTAGAACTCGGACACAAGAATTTATTTTTGAAACGAAAGTTATGATGCTGAGTTGTGGTACAGAACAAAGTAGGTGAAACCATTGGTAATTCTAAATTAAGTGAGTTTTCCTTGGCTTTTTATCTGATCAATGTTAACATGAATTATACCTAACTAGTTCTTAAAGAATTTATTTCACATGGAAATAATTAATTTCACGCGATGGTTTAATTTTATAACCAGGAAAACCTTTTTCTTTGGTGGAAACTTTTAGGAGGAATAAAAAAAAAAGAATTATCTCAGAAATTGTAGCTAATTAAAGCAAGTGATTTTTTCGAATTTTTTTAACTGTGGCCTGAAAAAACTGAAATTACTTTTTAAACTTAAAATTGAAATATTAAATCACTTATGGGAGCTACAAAATTGATTTTTGAACAAATCACTATTAATTAGCTTCAAATTTGGACATCAACAAAATTCTTAGCTATTTTTTTTTTTATTTTCTTCCGCTAACTTCAGTCTTATTTAATCGATTTTTAAAAACAAAAAAAATGTTGAAGCTATAAAATCGAAGTCTGTGAAGTTTAAAAGTATTTAACCCTTTCGGACCCAGCGTTACTCTCATGTAACATTTTTTTAAAAATTCGTAAAAAATATTAAATTAAACAATTTTTTAGGTTACGATGGCTTAGTTGAAAGATAATAATGCCTAGTTGCCTAGTTACTAGATTATTACAAAAAGTTAGTCAAATATCATACCTTTAATTTTTTTTTATCGAGAAAGGGACTGAAATTGACATTTTTTTTTTTTGCAAAAAAAAAATTTTTTATATATGGTCACAATTTTGAAAAAAAGATATAAAAAATGTTAATGCAGAAAGTATTTTGTTTTTTTGCTTAGAAGAAGTAGCATACATTATAGTTTCATAAAAATTTATTATCTCAGTTCTCCGACTTCGTGGTTTTCGTCATGCCGTCCGTCGGTCTGTGCGTCCGTGCGTCTGTGCGTCTGTGCGTCTGTGCGTCCGGCTGTACATCGAGCTAGGGCCTAAACGGATGGATGTATTTGCTTGAAACTTGGTAGGTACAGATGATTTTTACGTAATTTCCTAGACCGGTTTTTTTTATTTTTTTAACCCTTTCGAACCCAAGCTATGAAAATCAATATTAAAAAATGTTTTTTCGGTATTATCGGGTCAAAAACATCACAACTAAGAAATATGAATATCAAAAAGTTGTTTTCCAAAATAATAAATATCAAAACTAATGTGTTTTTCTCATGTTCCATGTAAGTAACATGCACTGCCTATGACCACCAAAAAAAGTCGGAGAACTGAGAAAATAACTTTTTATGAAACTATAATGTATGCTACTTCTTCTTAGCAAAAAAACAAAACACTTTCTGCATTAATATTTTTTATATCTTTTTTTCAAAATTATGACCATACATAAAAAATTTTTTTTTGCAAAAAAAAAAAAAATATGTGAATTTCAGTCCCTTTCTCGATAAAAAAAAATTAAAGTTATGATATTTGACTAACTTTTTGTAATTATCCAATAACTAGGCATTATTATCTTTCAATTAAACCATCGTAACCTAAAAAATTGTTTAATTTAATATTTTTTACAAATTTTTAAAAAAATGTTACATGAGAGTAACGCTGGGTCCGAAAGGGTTAATACCTTCTTTTTAACGCATATCTCCCATATAACGTGTTCGAGGTATTGCAATTTTCTCGAAAACGGCTCTAACGATTTTGGTTAAATTTGGTGAACGTAATAGTCTTATTGATTCTAACAAAATTGCGTTTTTAGTTTTTCTAGAAAAATGCGGAGAACGAAAATATGGCATTTCCGTTTTTTGCAAAAATTGACATATTTTTAAGGTTCGTTTATTTCGTCAAAGCATTGTTTTCAAAATTTACAGACAGGTATTACTTTTAATTTTGAAGTGTAATATCGTCGGTCTCATGAGAAAACCTCGTAACTCCCAAAATTAAAATTTTACAGGAGAGACGAAAGAGTAAACAAACAACAGAATATTTGGGAAGAAACGCGCTGTGTAAAATTTGAATTTAAGTCTATTTTGAGTTTTCGGAACGACCCCAAATTATCTGGGTTGCTCCGCTGACATATTTTCTAAAGAATGGCATTCAAAAGTAATTTTTAAAAAAAGTGGAGTTACGAGGTTTTCTTATGAGACCGACGATACATATGTAAAAAAAAATATTTAAGTTTTTGAAAAAAAAATATACCTACAATTTAATTTTTTAAATATATTTTTTTTTTTGAATAATTTTTCTCTCGAAACTTAACAAAATCATAAATTTTTGATAGATATTTAAGATATCGATACTTTGAACCACAAGAGCAAGTACGTGCGACCCAGTCGTGCATTTTATTTAATATTGATTTTCATAGCTTGGGTTCGAAAGGGTAGATTTTAATCATTTTAGAATTAGTCTGCTAACTTCAGACTTACTTTAGTGGAAAATTCAATAGCTCAAAAAATTTGTAAAACAAATTTGCAATTAACTAGCGACGTTTCGGGGATAATTTTTTTTTATTACGCCTCAAAGTCAAAGTAAGGGATGTAGGAAAACTGATACAGGTGTGTTGCGACACACACCCAAAAAAAATCGGTTGTAGAAATCACAACGAAATTGACCCGACAGACAACCAATGTTGTCAATTTAATCAAGAAATAATTGTGGCACCGAATTGTTAAAATTACAACATGGTTGTAAATTCGATCGCAAAATTGTAAAACTCACTATACAGGTGTTGCAATTTTCACAATTTGGTGATGGAATTACAATTATTTCTTAATTAAATTGACAACATTGGATGAAGGGTCAATTTAGTTGTGATTTCAACAACCAATTTTTTGGTTGATCCGCTATCTTGTGATTACCAAATAGTGCACACAGCCGGTGTTAGCACCAAAGGTAGATTTTCAAATCTTTTGGTAGGCACTGGCGCTTTCATCGATCCAAATTAAACATTTTCACAGAGATTGCAGAACAGGTGAAAATCGTTGTTCTTGTAGGTATAAAAATCAAGTGACTTCATTTTTGAACTTTTTTCAACGCGCGACGGATAAATATTGACGTTAAAAAACTGGAGATTTTTTTTAGTTTTTGGATATAGATGAGATAAAGATGAGATTAATTATACACTGGCCAATAATTTTCAACTTTTTAAAATTCTCCAGAATGATTTATATCAAATTTTATGGATTCGGGTTCCCTAAGTTCCCTAAGCTCAAAATATTGGATTCTTTCTAGCAGCTCTAGTTTTTGAAATATTTAATTTTTCATGTTTGGGGGATATCCATACTTATTTTTAAGTTTGCCTTATTTTGAGCGTTTATTAAAATTTTTAAACCTAATGTATTTTGTATTCTTATTTATTTTGTTACGAGTATGTTTTAAGATTATTGATTCAAAGTCATTATGTAAGTAAAAAATCAAAAATGTTTGAAAATTAATTAAATTTTTTGTTTTTGTAGGTACTAAGATAAGATTAAAGAAGGTAGAGTCGATTTTGCTGCACCCGCGATCGTACTTTAAACCCTTCCTATTGACGATTTACTTATTTAATTTAAATAAGTCTAAATCGAAAATTAACAGGTTTAATTCACTCTTTCAAGTTATAGTTCAAGCCGTGTTTTATTGGTACTCAGTATTTTACTGAGTAAACATTTTATGCTGTAAACAACAACAATTGATTACTTTTTTTCATTTTCTAATTATCCTTATTGTTGAAGGACCAAAAATGTATAAGTTTAGGAAAAAAAATGTCTCTATAACCCAACAAATAAAAAACTTTTGTTTATCCTTAGCAATCTTTTGTTGTTGTTTCCCGTGTAAAATTTTACTAAGCTAAGTACTGAGTTACCAATAAAACGCGGCTTTATTCAAAATATTTTCGTATTTGTTTGCAAATAAACTTTAAATGGATATAAATCTTGCACCCGCTATAATGGAATTGCTTTACTATTGAGTTAAAAAATCTCGAAAACATCAAAAATGTTGATATACATTATGTGCATTTATAATATAAACATTTTGTTTATACATAACTGATTCCGACAAATTGCCGAACAAGACGATTTTGTTCAAAATCAGCATACCTACCTACCTATTTATTTTAAGTAGAGTCCGAAAACTTTATGTATCACTTAAAAGAAATGGTAACGGAGTTACGAATAACAGAGTTACGCGCGACAGAGTTAAGGCCGTCAAAGTTACGCGAAACCGAAGTTACGAAAAACTAGAGTTACGAATTCTAAAGTTATGTTAAGCTATGACATGTGATTTTTGTGTTGGCAACAATTGCGAGGAACGATATCAAATTATGGAAATACAAACAAGAGATTAACATTTTTCTCATGTGTCAGAACTAAATGAGTTAAGTGAAATGGGTTTTATTTAATCTTGTAAAATTTTGATAGGATAGGTATAGATATACAAAGTGGGTATTAGGGTGCTTCTTAAAAATCAATTTTCGAAATTTTAATGGGACACCCTTTCATTTTGTTCTTTCTGCCTTAAATATAAATTGGGTAAAATTTGGTCCAGTTTAAACACGTTGTAGGGGTCGCTACCACAATTCAAAGTTGTTTTTTTTCTCAGAAAATTTTAAAATTTTTAATCAGAATTTAGTACTTTATATTATATCTTTAGCTGTTTTGAAAGAAATTTTGATAAAAATACAGTGGAATAAAAATGACGTTTAATTTTGAATATTTTTGAATTTTACATTTTTTTTGTGTTATTCTGTAGAATAGCTAACTGAATGATTTTTCTAAATTGAAAAATTCAATGTTTTTATCTGATTGTTTTTGAGCCTAATATCTTTATTTGTCAGACAGTTAACTGATTGTTTATTAGAAGATTGAAAAATCGGGTCTTAAGCGTATTTTGTATTGTAACAAAAAAATTTTTTTGAAATTGATCTTTTTTTTTTACTTAAATCTTTAGTGAATGGTAGCGACTACTAAATTTTAATATTAAAATCGGAAAAAAATACTATATTCTATGCTTATATGGTAGAACATAATGCAGGGGTGTCCCATTAAAAAATCGAAAAAAAAAAATTCGACCATATAAGAAGCACCCTAGTGGGTATTACAAAATACGCTATGAATAATTATATTAAATAATAGAAAAAAAATACGTAGGTGCAATATTAGTTGGACAAATAAGATGTTAATTTCAATTATGTCCCCCAAACTTCCATAAGAATACTTATGTTTTTTTTTCTGTTTCAACGTTTTTGCGATCTTCTCACAAAAACAAACATTTATGTATATCTATACCTATCCAATCAAGCTTAAATAACAAGATTAAATAACACCCATTTTCGCTTAACTCATTTAGTTCTGACCAATGCGAAAAATGTTAATCTCTTGTTTGTATTTCCATAATTCCATATCGTTCCTCGCAAGTTACGCTCGTAACTCTGTCGCCCGTAACTCTGGTATTCGTAACTTCGTCGGTTTCCCATTTCATGGGTATACAGATTTTTTTTAAAATTTGGTACATATGATTTTCATAATTTGCAATTTTGTCGAATTTCTCACATCAAAATTCTTCGTAAGTATACTCGTATTTGGGACTAAAAATGTAGAAGTCAGTATAGTATAGATATTCAAAGTACTTATATTTGTAAAGTACGATTAATACTTATAGCTTGGTCGACAAGAATATTTATTATCATACGTTTCAATTCATTCAATCTTTATTATAATTTTTGGTGAACCCAAATTACCATCATTATCTGTCAAGACCAAAACAAAAAAAAAACATAAAACCACCGCTGAAATCAACAAACTTACATACAACAATGTAATCCATTAATTCGGATAAATGTCAACCAAGTGGCGCCACTTGTTAACTTTGCAGCTTACTCTGCATAGGTACAAATAAAATATACATTCTTTCCTCTCAATCATACACAGATGGACGCCACAGAGAGCGAGATGATGAATTGATCACCCGGTTAAGTGGCGCATTGGTTAAAAGCGCTCCATAAACTACTTCATTGTTTGATTTTGACAGCATAGTCGAAGTCGAAGTGGATGGTGGCATTGGAGTATTGGATGCTTATATGTCATTTCCATCATGCGCCGCGCGCCACAATTACCTCGTTTAATCGAGTATTTAATGTTGATGTTGTCTCTGAGTTGAGCGGCCATCATTGTTTTATTGTTATTGTTCTCCGTTCGCATATCATTTAATGATCGAGAAAAGCAACTTATAAAACAAAAAATATAAAAACAACATTCATACGTTTATGTAAGAAGTACCTATACAAAAGAAGAACATAATCTTTTTTTGTGGTAAGGCGGCTGCCTCAAAACCAATAAATTAGATACATTCAAGTGCTTTTGACGGACGGCATTATAATGGTAAACGGTGCTATATGTTGAGTATTGAACTCGGTGAGGTCAGCCTTCTATCCATTATCGTTAAAGTAAACACGAACTCAAAAGCAAAAGCAACAACAAATAAACTGACTAAAAGTGCGTAAAAATAAAAATAAAGTCAAAACAGATTTTTATCAAACATTAAACAACAAAAAAAACTTTATGACATATCTTGAAACCAATAAAATAGAAACAAGAACATTAACTATGGACCTAACATAGCTTACCTAACATACGAAAAATATCACTTTTTTGGCAGTTTTTTGTAAATTTCAATTTTTCTATGTTGGTTAACATTTTATAACTTAATGTCTTGTTATATAGAAAATTCTTGCAGCTTTCAACATCCAAAAATAAAAAGGTAGGTACGTTGCAGTGTTAAAGAGCATTTCTGCAAATTGATTAAAATTTTAATTAATACAAAATTTATGTCTTAACATAAATCAATAGTTTAGGTAGGAAAAGCGAGGAGAATGCGAGCGAAACGAGTTTTTATGTTAGCCCTGTTCCATTGGGAGGTGGCAAAGAACTACTAGTAGTTTACTAGCGATTTCCAATGGAACGCACTTTCAACGAATTCAATAAAAGTCGTATCTACTCGGGAAGAAGAGCATGAGTAGATGATAGTACTAGATTAACCAAAACATTGTACTCTATTAAAAACGGCTTTTTTTATTTAAGACATTTAAATAAACCCATTCAAAACGTTTCCCTATATCAAAACTCTTGGGTATTAATAATATTAGTTAGAGTAAGAAAGTGTATAGTAGGTATATTAGCACTAGTTTACAAAAATATTCAAAAAATTTTGAAAACGAAGTGGTGTTATACTTTTTGTATAGATTTAAACCCATAAAACTCGAAATTTAAATCTAAGAAAATGTTTATGGATGGGTTTTCGAAATATTAAATTTTTACTTGCTTGAAGGGCAAGTAGCTTTAGGTTTCGTGTTAAAAAAAATTTCGAGGTTTTAATCAAAACAAACAATACGATAATGGACAAGACCAAAAAAGTGGTTTTCGTCATGCTGTTCCTCGGTCTGTGCGTCTGTGCATCCATCTGTACATCGAGGTAGGACCTGAACGGATGGATGGATTTACTTGAATCTTTGTAAAGATGATTTTGCGTAATTTTTAAGATTCTTTTAAACAGTGAACTTTCCATAGAAAATTTTTGAGTTATTGCATTTTTCTCGAAAACAGTGCTAACGATTTTGATTAAATTTTTTTTTTTTATTTATTTAGTACAGCTAAATACTAGCTTCAATTTACATTAATTTACAAATTTTAACAAAACATTATAATTAGGTATAAATTACAAAATCGAGTAAAAATTTGATTGAAATTTAGGAGATAAATTAAGTGATTGGTCAAATAAATTATGAAATCTATTATTGAAAACATTAAATAAACTGAACATTACATTTAAAGGAGAAAAACGTTCGTAATTGGTACGATAGTTTGAGATTAATATACTATTGGGGACATTTCTGAAATTGCGTTGAGGAATATTAAAATTAATGCGAGACAAAAGGTGCAAAGAGTATATTTTCCCATTAATTAATTTTACAATGAACGAAAAACATAAATAAGACCTTCTATTCTGAAGACAAGGCATGTCAATAAGTTTGAGCCTGTCTATGTATGGGGGGAGGTTGTAAGGGTTGTCCCATCCTAAGCCTCTTAAGGCAAACCGCAAAAACCTTTTTTGAACTCGTTCTAGCCTCGCTATGTGACACTCATAATGAGGTGACCAAACCTGACAAGCGTACTCTAGGATGGGTCTAACAAAAGTTACAAATAGGTGTTTTGCAATAAAAGGATCGGAAAACTTACGTGACTCTCTCTTAATCCAACCGACAAGCGAATTGGCTTTATTGCTTATGGAATTGATGTGTTCAATAAACTCCAGTTTAGGATCAAATAAGACACCAAGAACAGAAACTTGACTTACATTCGACAAGGAAACTCCATTTAACAAATAATTGAAAGGAATTTTAGATAGTTTTCTCGTAAAACTCATAAAATTGCATTTATTGACATTAAGAAGCAAACAATTACGAACACACCAATCGAAAAATGAGTTAAGGTCACATTGCAACATTTCACAATCACGAACATTAGAGTCAGTTTTAAAGATTGTAACATCATCCGCATAAATAAGGCAATTCGAATGTTTCAAGACGGATGGTAAGTCATTTATGAATATTATAAAAAGTATAGGGCCCAAATGGCTGCCTTGCGGTATTCCAGAGTTAACACAAAAGTATTTTGATGGACAACCATTGAAAAGCACCGAGTATGATCTATTTAATAAATAAGATTGAAGCCACTTAACAAAGTTTTCATTAAATCCAAGAGCTCTCAACTTACTTAACAAAATTCTATGCGAGAGTTTGTCAAACTCCTTGCTGAAGTCTGTAAAGACGCAGTCTAACTGTTTCTTAGTTTTAAATGACTCAATACAATTTTCGGCAAATTCCATGAGAAAAGTCACGGTAGAGCGGCCTTTTGTAAATCCGTGCTGATTTGGGACAATGACTGATTTAACAAAGAAAGACAAAGATTCACAAATAATAGCCTCAAAGAGTTTCGGAATAACCGACAGCTTTGCTATAGGTCTATAGTTTTGGACCTCGTCTTTTTTTCCTTTCTTATGTAGATTGATAATAAATGATTTTTTCCAGATGCAAGGAAATACACAAGAAGATAACGATATAAATATGTACGTAATGCTGTAAGTAATGTTAGAGTTTTTAGTTTTTCTCAAAAAATATTTTTTTTTAATTTTTCGGACTTAATTGTTAAATTGGGGAAATCTTTCTTTCTCTCTTGAGCGCTCTCTTTTGCTATATACAGCACAACTTTTAAAATATGAAAAAGTATCAGAATAAAAATTACAAAACTTATGCTTAAAAATGACTGATCGTGAGTGTGGACAAATCTAATATTTCAAAAACAGAAGCAGCAGCATACTAATGTATACCATAGTATTTTGCTGTTCTTTTTTCAGTAATATATTAACCTGAAAATCATAGTACCTACATTAAAAAAAAAAGTTAAAGAAAATTTTTTAAATAGTATTTTTTTTTTTCAAATCTTAACTTAAAGATTTTGAAAATTTTAAAATACAAATTTTCGAAAAAAATTTACATAATCAAAAATAGTTATTCGGGGACGTTTATCAAGTTTTGTTTATCTCGACCACTGTCCACAAAAAAAAATCAGTAGTTTGTATCTTTTCGACTCAAAACGATGTCAATGAAGCCGTTTCTCCAAGCTTAATTTTTTTTTTCAAAGAAAGAACACACGTTTGCAAACAAAATTTTATTTATTTATTTTAACAAATTTTTTTTAACTGCGTCATATTTTTTTCTAGATCAACATACACAATATATTAAATTCCAAAAACTACACTAATAAATCAAAAATTCTTAATTATTGCAAATATTCTTCCAACGATTGATTCATTCTAAAAATACATACATATGTACCTACAAAAAAAACTCTTTCATCACATAGCTTTATGAAATGTAATATGAAAAATCAGGAAGTCAAACTATATAAGAAAAACAAAACAAAAAAAAACACAACCTCGTTCTAATAAAAATAACAAACCATCCATCGATCTCATTTTGTTGTGTGTATTATTTGAAAAAAAAAAAAAAAAAATTGAAATTCCAGCAGCACGAGTAATACACCACAAAGAAACAAAACCATCAATAAATACCACAACTCAACTAATTGCCTGCGCCTACAAACGGGTAAATAGCCCGTCAATCAATCATCAGACGGAGCGACACGCGTGCTAATGGATGCGCCCGCCATTCTGTCTTCTGAGAGTGAAAACAACACACAAAAACAAAAAAGCCACATTAATGTAGGTGTCATCGCCACATGGTCATAATAATCACACGCAAGAGTCGCACCGCGCCACCACCCAAAAATAGTCAATTTGGAAAAAATTAAAAAAAAAGGGGAACAAAAACTTACTTGTAAACTCTGGAACAAACAATCAAAGAGTGCCGTAATGGAATTACCCAAAATGGAATGCCGACCAATTTGCGGACATAATGTGCAAGCATTTCGATATAATTGAACTGCCAAGATAATTGCTCTGGAAAATTTGAAAAATGATCAATATTTTTGAATTCAACGAGAAGATTTTACTTACTTTTTACTAATTTCAGAGTTTGGTTCGATTCCCTTCGTTACAACGCAATTTGTTATAATTCCCAGACCATCCATCAACAAAAAGCACTGAAAATCAAATACTTGGGCCTTGGCCATTAATCGCACCAATTGTCCCAAAGGTCGTTCAAGCCCTTGTGGACCACCACCTTTCGAAATGAGATTCAAATATTTCGGAACTTGACTTTCACGCTTCATGTGCATTGGAACTGGTTGAAGTTCTTTTAAGTATTCCTCAGCGCTGGAAGAGGAAAAAGGGTTTCAAGTTAAAAAAAAAAGGGTCAAACTAATCGCAAAAACTCACTTCAATGACATCCTCTGTTTAAGTTTCTTCATCTTCTTCTTATAGCCCCTGGAATGTTCTCGACTAACATCTGAAACCGTCGACGATAAATCTCCATCCCCATTGGTGGCATCACCTTCAACATCTTCTCCATCCTCCCGCTGGCCATTCTCATCGACATTCCGTCCGGGAATAGTCAACTCTAACGCCCTCTGTCGAATATGTTCAATATTCTCTTCATGACGTCGAGCTGATTCCTTTTGTTTTTGCAAGATCTTTCGCTGCAGTTCTTCTGTGGTTTGTTGCTGTTGCACCTGAAGAGCAAGTAATCTCTCTTCCCTATCCCGGGCTTTCTCTCTAGCCAATGCCTGTCGCTGTTTTTCCTTTTGTTCTTGCATTTTGCCTATTCTCTGTTCCTTCTCCAACCTTGTTTCATTCATTTTTTCCAGTTTCTTTTGTCGAGCTTGTTCCAATTCTTGCCTTCTTCTTTCAACAGCTGCTTCCTTAGCAGCCTTTTCTTCAAGTTTCTTCTGACGCTCTTGTTCCAAATCTTGCAAACGTACTTCGGTCTCTTTGGAGGACTCGAGTAAGTCCAAACGCTTATTTTGGGCTTCCATGGTTTTGATAAAAACTATTTCTTTCAGTTTTTTCTCCTCGTCATGAGCTTTCTCGATTATCTGCCGAAGGTATTGATTCCGGTTTTCAGCTGCGCGTTGTAGTCGTCCTTCCATTTTCAGACGTTTTTCTTCAATCAAATGCTGCTTGGCAGCTTTGACATCTTCAACTCGAGCCAGCAAATGTTGAATTTTGATGGCCTTTTCCTTTTGCAGATCAGCACGCTTTTGTTGAGCTCGATTCTGCTTTGCTTGATACTTCTTCAGAGTCTCTTGAAGTGAACGCCTTCTTGAAGGACTTGACAATTTCTGATGCAATTCCTGAGCTCTGCCAGGATGCCGGCTAACATATGCCTGCAATGTTGCCAGTGCTTCTTCACGTTCTCCCCATGACATATCGGAAAGTAAGGCCTGATACCGCGTCTCTAAACTAAGATTTTCATCTTCAACAAAAACCACCCCAGCATCATTATCATCATCATCAAACTCACGCTCCTTCTCGAGCAATACCTCGCAATCAGTTTCATCAGTTTCTGTATCCACATCAATTTCTGTATTCTCCAACTCACGAATTTGCCTTCGAAGAGATTCCTCTTCTTCCAGAAGCTTCCTTTGATCCTCATCACAATCTGTATCGTCCTTCTCCTCACTCTCATCACAACTTGACAAAGTATGATTAGCTGCAACAGCCTGGTAAAGGTCTCCAATGGCCTTGGAAAAATCCCGATTGGTCTGGATTTTAATGTCAATTTTATTGGCATCACCATCTAAATCTGGAGTAGCACTTTTAGCCACTTCGGATATATTTTCCTTGTCCAAATTTTCATTGCTTTCTCTAGATTGTCCAGGAAGCTTATGGAACTTTTCACTCCGCATATATTCCTTATGCAGGGAAGTTATCTTCAAACCTGTGAGATCGGATTTCTGTCGTTTTATGAAAGTTTGACGAGTATTTGATGGCCCTCCCGAGGATGACGATGAGGAATTGAGACCACTTCCAGAGGTGAGAATAGATTTTCCAGGTGCTCGTTGAGGAAGTGAATTCACCTTTGCCTTGGCATTTTTGATTTCTGGTTTAGACAATGTTTTTACCAACGACTTCTCGGGAGCTACCTTTGGTGTTGGTTTCGTTGCGAGTTTTTCCTTTGACAATCGACGATTCGATGGAGGAGGCTGAGGAGGGGGAGATGTCCTTCCCTCATCTCTCTGCTGCTCTTCTTTCTCATTCAACAGAGCTAGAGTTGGTAAACTGGCATATCCAGTTGGTTGATTGAATCGATTGGCCCAGTGTAAACTTGACCGACGACGATTCTTCACAGTCAACCATCCACCATCATTGTGGGTGGAATCTATGGTCAACTGCTTAGGCTCTGATCGTCGTTCCTGTGGATCAAAAACGCTTCCCCTGGACGAACCAATTCTTTCATTACTCGCTTTGAGTGTCGAACTGGAACTGGTAACATCTTCTCTAGAAGATTTCCTTGAAGCTGCCTTCGATTGGAATGGTCTTTGATTTTTATTGGGCATTTCAATCATAGTACGAGATCGTGTGGCAAGCCGAGACCCTGTATTTGTTGGTCGGACATTTGTCCTCGCCGAAAGAGGAGGCGGAGGAGCAGCATTTGAAATGGGATTACGGCGTGGAACATTCGTGGGTGGAATATTTGCAGGCTTTGGAATGGGAAAACGACGAGTTGTTACTGCTGGTTGTGGTTTTTGCACCGATTGCACTGAATTAACAGGTCGAGTTGTGGGACGAGTGGAATTAACTTTAGCTGCACCGAGAATTCTATTGGCAGGTGGTCGATTCACAACACTGGAATACTTGAGAGGGCTATTTTGGACTTTTTTCGGTTCTACAGGTTTTACTGGATCGATTTTTTTGACTTCAGTTGTTGGTGGAGTTGCGGGTTTCTTAGCGTCTTTGGCTAAGATTTCATTTTCCATGGCAGTCAGTTTTTTTATGGTCATCTCAACAGCTGTAGGCTCGCGGCTTATTACGGAGCACTCACTTTCTTGGGTACTTTCGTTGGCTTGTTCTTCTTGTTTGCGGATTTTTTCACGAATTTCTGCGAGTGTGAGGTTCTCATCTTCCAAATCTGTTTGGGCATATTGATCGCGTTTTTCTACCGAGATTTCGAGTGGGATTTCCATCTCGACCATTTCATTCCAGCTGATTTTCGTTGTTTCTTCATCATGAGGAGGTTCCTGCTGGTGTGGGTGTTCCTGTGATTGGGGCTGCTGTGGTTGTTGTTGTTGTTGTGGTTTATTGCATTCTTCTGCTTTAGTTATGACAAGTACATTATCAGTTTGTGGAGGTTTCTTACTGGACGAGAACAGTTCTCGAATATTAACTCGAGTTGCACTTTTTGATGCGAAATTTTTACGCGGAGATAGATTCTTCTCTTCAATAGTAGAACATGGACTACTTTTGCCAGAGAAACATGGACTTGATTTTCCTGATACTGAAACTGGGCTAGATAGACTTTTGGCACGGACACGTGGCACTGGATTACTCTTACGCACCTCCCAAGTTAGTGAATGTGGTCGTTGTGGAAGGGGTGTGGCTTCATAGTCCCATGATACTTTGAACCATTCACTGAGAGCTTTGAAATCTCGCACATAGTTTTCTAGCACAAGAATTGTTTCTTGACATGAAGAAATATTCTCATAGCACTCGACAGTTTGATAGATTTCATTGACAGCTCTTTGAAGGTTTCCAAACAATAATGCCCAATATCGAGCTTGTAGTTCAGATTTCTTATCACGACCTGTTGATGCACTTCGTACTCGGGGTCCGGAATTTTGTTTAGCTGAACGTAGTTGTTGTTGGTGTTTTCTGCTTGGAGTTAGCAATGGAGATCGAGGAGGCTTGCGAAGCAATGGGAGATTCGCTCCTGAAATAAGAAGTTGAGAACAAATTCAAATTAAATTAAAAAATTAGGGTAAGGTTTGAGGGGTTTATTTATGCTTCTGATGATACTTTTAATGTTAGAAAGACAAGGCCTATAACAGAGGCTCCAAAGGAAAACTAATTGGAATTGCCGGGTCCATGTACCTAAAACTTAAAAACCACTGAAGAATGCATGTTTTTCACGAAAATCAATGTTTTGTGATAAATTTAGTTTAGGAATCATAAGAAATATTGAATGGAGAGAGTGCGAAAATAGTGGGTTTCGTTTTTGAGTGATTCCCTAGAGTGAAATTGACATTTTTTAGGACTAAAGTTAACGGTAGGTACTTGCCATATGACCAAAATGGAAAAGATGTTGTTTTTCTCATAAACAGCTCTAACGATTTTGTTTAAAAACTAACCGAAAACAAGCTCTTACTATTAGTATCTCTATTTCCCTAATTTTTTATTATCCCTTATTTTAAAATGAAAGTAAGTTTTAAAAACAGTCATTTCTAGATTTTTTTTTGAAAATGTTTGAAAATTTGTATTAACAAAAAATTATTATTTTAAAAATGGCATCCAACGATGTTATACTTTGTTTGGAGGTTAAAACAATTTTAAAAGGTGTTTTCGTAAATAAAAACATAGAACTTTTTTTTATACATTTTACATTTAATAAATATTTATATAAAGCTTGTCCTCAAAGCAAATTTCACAATAGCAAGTACGATTCAGTTGTGAATTTTATGCTTAGGTTTGCTTAGTATTTTCGTCCATGGAAAAAATTTAAATTTGAAAAATGAAAATTTTCTTAAAAATTGAGCTTTTTTAAATTGAACAATCTCTTAGTATTTACTGTGTACACTAGAACTCTCATTGGTGTGAGGGAGCCTAACTGAGGATTCATCTCCAATATTGACATGTCTTGGTAGAATTTAAAAAAAAAAAACGTTACTTTGGTGTCAACAGAAATTGCTTCCTTAATACTTCAGTTAAAATAATTTGGTCTTGGTAGAATTAAAAAAACAGAAATTGCTTCCTGAATACTAGAGGTAAAATAATTCGCTTATAACAACTAAATTCTTAAGACAAAAAATACTTATCTTATTGTACTAGCGTTTAAGTTTATTCGATATCGTACAGTCTTTGCGTACTCAAAATCTATATTCTATTCTATTTTTGTTAATGCTTAATTTGTATTTCGAAGTCAAATTGCGTATTAAACATATCATTTTACGGTAATTTGAAACAGAATTTAAGCAAGATGGGTTTAAAGAACTCAAAAATTGTAAATTCAGTGGTTTTTCGATTTTTATTTTCACATTGTCAAATAAAAAAAAATTGTCAAATTTAGTTCACATCATGTTTGTCGAAAAGTCCCACTTCTCGTGAATATTCTTTTATATGCGCAAAAACCCGTTTGCTTTGTTCACACGATTTTCTACCTTCTATTGCAATTAGACATAGGGTTTAGAAAAACACTTAAGTCCTTTCCCGTATTGAAAAGTGAAAGGATTTTCCCATTCAACCGGGTAAAGACAAGAAGGTATTCTAGCCCTTATGGTTAACTTGGTTTGGTTTTTTTTTTTGGCCCATCTAAAGACTCAGTATCTAACTTAATTTTGACTGTTCTTAACGGTGACTGATTGTTTTGAGATCTAAGCAAAGATATACTCGTAATTCAAATCTTGAGATGAGAAATATTTAGTCAATGTCCTTTTCTGAATGGAAATTCAGTGAAATGCAAAATCTACAAGTCTTTACTAACTTAAAGCAAATAAAATTGCCGAAATTGGAAGAATTTTTTTCACAGCCCACCACAACTAGACTATATCTGTCTTAGTTGTATCTTCCTTCTTAAATATATATTTTATATTAAAAGCTGCAACAGGGGCAGCTGAAATCTTTTGGTCTTTTATATAACTTTGTCTACCGACTTCTGTTTTTACGACCACATTAACATGCTTTCATTAACAAGTTACGTGTTTCACTATAAGCCAGTTGATAACCTCCAAGGTTTTGTAGCAGAGTATGGAATATGACGTAAGGTCTATGGACCTGAAAAGTCCTTGTTGATTTGGCTGGTTTTGGACATTAGTGTTTTCATCACTTAAAATGGCTAACTATCGAAACATCTAGGTTTCTGGCAGTGATACGATCCAGGTGCCATGTTCTCGTTTTAAAGTGATGGAGAGAAGTGAGCCCTTCATAGAAAGTGCCATAGTCCATATGGATGAAAAGATGGCTTTTTTGAATTTTTGATATACTCGTATGTACTCTTCAAAGCGTTGCGATATTTAAAAGATCCGTCTTCATCTTCAGTGAATTTTTTTTTATTGAATCTGAGTATATAAGTTTTTCTAAGCTAGGAAACCACTTCAATCCATAGTCCACTGAACTCCATCTCCATCCGCTGTTTCTTTCAAATTGTGTTTTTTAAAAACTATTTTTAAGTTTTATTTTAATCTAGGATGTTCAGCATTCAAAAAAGTTCACCGAAAAGTTGATGTTCTTGCCGTTATCCCAGCTTTTTTTTTAATTTTGCTCGGGGATAGAGCCGTTTTCGACGATTTTTTATGCATTTTCTTTTTTCCTGAGATGTTAAGGCTTCTATTGTTCCTCCCTTGAAGTGTTTTTCATAGGAGGCACTATTTTTAAAATAATTCTTCTCGAAATGGTCACTTTATCCTATTCTTTTGGCAATGGTGCTTATGGAAAAACCTTTCTAGTCCAACGCGTTATTTTTCCCTTATTCTTTCGCACTCAGAACTTTTTTTAACAGGGGTGAGATTCTGTATGGCGAATACGAACAAACGTTTTCGTGTGTGCGAAAAGTTTGATTCATACTACTTGAAAAACGAAAGAATTTGTTCTGTATCTGTCGCAAATTTTCTTTCGTTTTTTCAAAAACGAACGATCGTTTTCGTTTCGTTTTTTATAGAATGTACCCCCAGATTTTGAATGAAAATTACTAAAAAATAACTTCTTGATGCTTAATCTTTCAAATTTAATCAAATCAGCGCAATAGATCTCGCCAAACTAACTAATTTAAGGTGTGCATCTAATCATGTGAACCAAAAAAAAACTGCCCTTTTTCTTACATCAGAGACAAGAAGGAGTAAAAAGTACTGTTAACTTCCACTCACCCACTATTTCTTTTTGTTTTATTATTTAGAACTTAATAACTATTCTAATAAATACAATTTTTTTTGGTTATTCTTGCACAAACACAAAAAAAAATGAAATTTATGTAAACGAAAATTGGTGCGTCTAAAATGTGAACCGCACTGTATACCGTAATATTCCCAAGCGGCGAATTTGAACATACTAGATTTTCCATAATGCAAAGAATCTAATAGGATTCAATTATAATCTCTTAAATCAGTGAATAATTAGAATTCGAACTCAGTAACAACTTCTTGATTCAAGATGCTTGAGTGCTATATAATAACATAACTTCAATTGAGGAGCTGATTTCCAAAACCAGCTATCGGAAAAAAATCGGAAAATGAGATATGCATGTCATTTTTTAGGTCTTTTCAACGCGCGTCTGATTCAATCAAAAATAATTTTCTAAACCTCACACAGAGATAGTTATTCAATGTCAAAAAATGACTTTATTTCCAAAACAGCCTATTGAACACCAAATGTTTTTTCCAAAATGGCCTATGCAAAATGTTCTTTCCAACAAGGCCTCTTCAGTATAAAAAATATCAATTTGGCGTATGATAAAATGTCACATTACGATGATAGAGGAGTTACAGAAGTAGTTTTCGTCACAACTTAGTTCCGTCCGTCCATCTGTACACCGTGGTAGGACCTAAACGGTCTAACGATTTTAATTAAATTTTGTGTACTTAATAGTCTAAGATCCGGCCATAGGACGACCTACCCTCATCGTTATACCAGTTGAGAGTTATATTTTCTGAAAGCTAATTTCTTAGGAAATAAATTGCACATGGGTTGCCAAGCGATATCCTGTCAAGGCATAGGGTTGCCAGGCCTTAAAGTTCATTTTTGCAAATTTTTGAAAATGCGACCCTGCTTAAATGGCAAGCCTAAGAGTTATAAAAAAAATATAATGTCATAGGAAATTTAATTTGAAAATTTTAATTTTCAGGATTTTTTTAAATTTGAAGTTTGAGTAGGGTAAACAAAGGCGAATTTAGAAAAAGGGCAAAAATCTATTTTCTAAACAAAACGTGATAGAAATAAAATTGAAATTGGATTCGATAGATATTATAAAAATATAAAAGCCACACATAGAACAAAAAAATGTAAAAAATCTACAACTCGAGATATAGTCTTTTTAAAGTCATGATACTCCAATTCGATATTTGAGAAATAATTCACCAAAAATCAGAATGAAAGATTTTTTAAATAATTTTTATGTGATAAGTTAGGAAAAATAAAATAACTTGACACGTGTCTGTCAAATTTTTAATTTAACTTACCGTTTTTGCGAGGGGATTTTTTGAAAAGGTGCTTATTTTCATATTTCAACATATTAAAGGGAAAAATCCCGTCATGGGACGACCTATCCACCTCATTATACCAGTTGAAAGCTATATTTTCCTAAGGGTAGTGTCTAAAGAAACAGTTTGCACATGGGTTGCCTAGCGATATCCTGTCAAGGCATAGGGTTGCCAAGCCTTAAAGTTTATTTTTCATTATTTTTGAATTCGCCACCCTGCTTATACCCAAAGCCAAAGAGTTGTAAAAAAAATATTATGTCACAGGAAATTTAATTTAAAAATTTTAATTTTCAGGATTTTTTTAAATTTGAAGTTTGAGTAGGGTAAACAAAGGCGAATTTAGAAAAAGGGCAAAAATCTATTTTCTAAACAAAACGTGATAGTAATAAAATTGAAATTGGATTCGATAGATATTATAAAAATATAAAAGCCACACATAGAACAAAAAAAATGTAAAAAATCTACAACTCGAGATATAGTCTTTTTAAAGTCATGATACTCCAATTCGATATTTGAGAAATAATTCACCAAAAATCAGAATGAAAGATTTTTTAAATAATTTTTATGTGATAAGTTAGGAAAAATAAAATAACTTGACACGTGTCTGTCAAATTTTTAATTTAACTTACCGTTTTTGCGAGGGGATTTTTTGAAAAGGTGCTTATTTTCATATTTCAACATATTAAAGGGAAAAATCCCGTCATGGGACGACCTATCCACCTCATTATACCAGTTGAAAGCTATATTTTCCTAAGGGTAGTGTCTAAAGAAACAGTTTGCACATGGGTTGCCTAGCGATATCCTGTCAAGGCATAGGGTTGCCAGGCTTAAAAATTTTAATTTTCAGGATTTTTAGAAATTTGACATTTTAGAAGGGGAAACTGAGGTAAATTTAAAAAAAGGTCAAAAAGCTATATCCTTAACAAAGAGTGGTAGAAAAAAGATTGATACTGGAATCGATAGATATTGTTAAATTATATAAGTCACACATACAAACCAAAAATGTAAAAAATCTGCTACTCGAGATATGGACGTTTAAAAGTCAAAACCGTGAAATTCGATGTTTGAGAAATAATTCACCAAAAATCAGCACGAAAGGTATTTGAAATAATGTTTATGTTATTAGAGAGCATAAATAAAATAACTTGACACGTATCTGCCAAATTTTTGATTTGACTTAGTTTTTGGTTCCTGTGTATTTTTGAAGAATAACACCGAAACAGTGAATTGAATTGTAAAAATCTGTAATTCTTCAAAAATACACAGGAACCAAAAACTAAGTCAAATCAAAAATTTGGCAGATACGTGTCAAGTTATTTTATTTATGCTCTCTAATAACATAAACATTATTTCAAATACCTTTCGTGCTGATTTTTGGTGAATTATTTCTCAAACATCGAATTTCACGGTTTTGACTTTTAAACGTCCATATCTCGAGTAGCAGATTTTTTACATTTTTGGTTTGTATGTGTGACTTATATAATTTAACAATATCTATCGATTCCAGTATCAATCTTTTTTCTACCACTCTTTGTTAAGGATATAGCTTTTTGACCTTTTTTTAAATTTACCTCAGTTTCCCCTTCTAAAATGTCAAATTTCTAAAAATCCTGAAAATTAAAATTTTTAAATTAAATTTCCTATGACATTATATTTTTTTTATAACTCTTAGGCTTGCCCTATAAGCAGGGTCGCATTTTGAAAAATTTGCAAAAATAAACTTTAAGGCCTGGCAACCCTATGCCTTGACAGGATATCGCTAGGCAACCCATGTGCAAACTGTTTCTTTAGACACTACCC